>NW_011494923.1:562393-652329 GCF_000754665.1 Bison bison bison | reverse complement strand
ATATGGCTGGATGGCATCACTGACTCAATGGACGTGAGTCTGGGTGAACTCCGGGAGTTGGTGATGGACAGGGAGGCCTGGTGTGCTGCGATTCATGGGGTCGCAAAGAGTCGGACACGACTGAGCAACTGAACTGAACTGACTGAACACAAAAACAAACACATGAAAAAGACAAAGAGAAAATTTACGTCACTTCCATGGTCTGAGAATGAGAGCAATTTACTGACAGCTGAGAGATCCTATACTAGTCTGTCAGTTCAGTCACTCAGTCATGTCCGATTCTTTGCGACCCCATGAATCGCAGCACGCCAGGCCTTCCTGTCCATCACCAACTCCTTGAGTTCACTCAGACTCATGTCCATCGAGTCAGTGATGCCATCCAGCCATCTCATCCTCTGTCGACCCCTTCTCCTCCTGCCCCCAATCCCTCCCAGCATCAGAGTCTTTTCCAATGAGTCAACTCTTCCCATGAGGTGGCAAAACTACTGGAGTTTCAGCTTTAGCATCAGTGCTTCCAGAGAAATCCCAGGGCTGATCTTCAGAATGGACTGGTTGGATCTCCTTGCAGTCCAAGGGACTCTCAAGAGTCTTCTCCAACACCACAGTTCAAAGGCATCAATTCTTCGGCACTCAGCCTTCTTCACAGTCCAATTCTCACATCCATACATGACCACAGGAAAAACCATAGCCTTGACTAGACGGACCTTTGTCGGTAAAGTAATGTCTCTGCTTTTGAATATGCTATCTAGGTTGGTCATAACTTTCCTTCCAAGGAGTAAGTGTCTTTTAATTTCATGGCTGTAGTCACCATGTGCAGTGATTTTGGAGCCCAAAAAAATAAAGTCTGACACTGTTTCCACTGTTTCCCCATCTATTTCCCATGAAGTGATGGGACCGGATGCCATGATCTTCCTTTTCTGAATGTTGAGCTTTAAGCCAACTTTTCACTCTCCACTTTCTCTTTCATCAAGAGGCTCTTTAGTTCCTCTTCACTTTCTGCCATAAGGGTGGTGTCATCTGCATATCTGAGGTTATTGATATTTCTCCCAGCAATCTTGATTCCAGCTTGTGCTTCTTCCAGCCCAGGGTTTCTCATGATGTACTCTGCATAGAAGTTAAATAAACAGGGTGACAATATACAGCCTTGACAAACTCCTTTTCCTATTTGGAACCAGTCTGTTGTTCCATGTCCAGTTCTAACTGTTGCTCCCTGACCTGCATACAGGTTTCTCAAGAGGCAGGTCAGGTGGTCTGGGATTCCCATCTCTTTCAGAATTTTCCACAGTTTATTGTGATCCACACAGTCAAAGGCTTTGGCATAGTCAATAAAGCAGAAATAGATGTTTTTCTGGAACTCTCTTGCTTTTTCCATGATCCAGCGGATGTTGGCAATCTGTAGTACTGAATGTATCCAGGCTTAAAATCCTACCATACATGCATGTTCAGTTACTCAGTTGTGTCCGATTCTTTGCGACACTTTGGACTGTAGCCTGCCAGGCTCCTCTGTCCTTGGGATTCTCCAGGCAAGAATACTGGAGTGGGTCGCCATCCCCTCCTCTAGGGTATCTTCCCCACCCAAGGATCAAATCCATATCTCCTGTGTTTACTGCATTGCCAGTGGATTCTTTACCCACTAAGCAAGTGCTAACAATTCCCACCAAATAAAATATAACTCTCAATTTCTAGGTTCTGACTATTTTTTTAGTCAATATGTGTCATGTTAGAGATTTTCCCTATTTACATTTCTGTGTTAACATGCTATTTCTTTTTAGGATGATAGTAATCACAGAGTCATTTCTTTATAGAAATAATAGTGATAATAACTGATTTATTTGAAGCATGTATTTTAGTTAAATTTGTTGTTTACACCAAGTCTTTTTTTTTTTGCTTTGTTATTTATTCATCTTTGAAATACAAAAGCCCAAGGACCATTGGCTGTGTTGGAGGCAAGTACATTGTCCCTCACAAATCTTTTAACAAAGACTTCTCAGCAGGATGGACCTTGCATTCTCATCTCATAAAAGATGAATTTAGCATCCAAAGCACATTAGGATATCTTTGCCATATATGATGACTTTGTGATGTTCCTGTAGCTTTACAGAATTTGCAAAGTATTGTTAATTAGTTTTCCTTCAAAGTATTCCTGCAGGGAAGGGTGGAGCAACAAATTTCTCTGCTTTCTTGAGAGTAATTTATGCATCAATCTCAAAGCCTGTTGTTAAACTTGCTTTTGTGTTTACAGGTACAAGAACCTCTGAGTTCCTAATGGTCTAAAATGTTTGGATGATTCAAACTTCTTTGAGTTTGGCTCCTTTCAATAATTCTTTTTAGAAATTTACAGAAGCCAGTGCCTAACGCAAAGGCTTTGTAACATATTGATATCTACAATTTAAAAATAATTTCCTATCGTTTCCAGACAATTGCCCACAAATAACAAGTTATTCTGGGAAAACAAAGCAAAATGGAAAAGCAATAGAAATATAAGAAATGCCTTAAACATGGTAATAGCATTAGGAGCTTTCAAATGTCTTGCTTTATTTTTCTTTAGAGGTCAGGGAAGTCTCTTCCCTCACCTTTTATAAATTACATTTCCATATTCCCTCTGTATGTTTGTTTTCTTCACTTAAAAAGATGTAACAAGGAAATCCAGATCTAGCTGTTATTGAAAGAATTAAGCAACCATTCTTGCCTTAACTGGGTACTACCTACATACTTAGGAATCCATACAGGACTAGAAGTGGTATTAAGATGTTTATGGATCAACCTGTTAAAAGCCAATAAATATTCTGCTAAAAATGAAGAACTTCTATATTCCGTTAAATAATCAAAATTACACAAGTGAAAATACCAAATACTTTTTATACTTTTTTTTAAGTATCCTTTTCGGCCTTTGAGAATCATGACCCTTGGAGTTGTAGGGATCTCAGAATCTGCCCAGCAATAAAATGACCACTTTAAGTCCCACTCAGGGAGCTCCACTGACAGCTTGTGACAGGCAGCACCTACCCATAATGAACTAGAAAAGTTCGATCCAAATGGGTCTGAACATTGCTGGCATCTGGTACAAAGATAGGCTTGGATCTTTACACCTCTTCCCTTCTCAATGTCTGACATCAATGCCAAGGCCAAAACAAAAAGTTTACAAAGTTTGCACGTCAAAAGGAAAAAGGAAAAAAAAAAAATAGAGATCATTGCTAATAGAGTACCCTGTTTATTACCAGATGGACTTGACTCCACATACGAAACTGCCGAATATTGGAGAGTAATCACAGTACTGTTGAAATAAATTTCTAGGTCCAGGATGGATATGTTCCTGCCTGGGGTTTCATGACAATACACCAAAACTCAGGTAACACTTGTATCACTATGAATGCTCTGTTTGACAATACATGTAGTTCATCCAATAGCCAATGCTGGAATGCCAAGCCAACTCTGTACTTGTTTTCTTGTTCATTCCCATGCCAAGAAAGTTTTAACTATATGGCCCTAGCCAATCACATATTTCCTTTGTTGATTATTTTTTATCCTATAAACACTTCCTGTCTTCTGCCCATTTTGCAGTTCTCCAAATAGAGAAAGCAATGGCAACCCACTGAGTACTCTTGTGTGGAAAATCCCATGGACAGAGGATCCTGGTAGGCTACAGTCCATGGCTTCTCAAAGAGTCGGACACAACTGAATGCCTTCACTTTCACTTTTCACTTTCATGCATTGGAGAAGGAAATGGCAACCCACTCCAGTAATCTTGCCTGGAGAATCCCAGGGACAGAGGAGCCTGGTGGGCTGCCGTCTATTCGGTTGCACAGAGTCAGACATGACTGAAGCGGCTTAGCAGCAGCAGCAAATAAAAACCACCCAGTTCATGAAATGTTAAATAAACTTTGTTTGTATTTTCTAAATTGTCTTCTTAAATAATTTTTTTAACAGTGCCCAGTCTAGACAGGGAAAGTATCAGTATTACCTAGGAGCCATTAGAAAAGCAGGATTTCAGGTCCCTCCGCAAATATATTGAATCACAATTTGCCTTTTAGCAGATTCTCTAGGTATTCTAGACTGAATGTTTATGTTCTCCCAAAAAATATATGCGTTGAAACTGTTGGGGGAGTGTGTAATTTCCTCTGTTCTGTCTCACCGCAGCAAAAATTTGAAGCGACAGACAGACCAGTGTCATAGCTCAGTTTTATTAGGAAAAACAAAAGATATTACACCCTCAAGGAGTGAGGGTGGGACAATGATGACCCAAAAGACAAAGAGAGGCCTCAGTCTTTCTAGGCTTCCTCTTTTTATACACTTGTCTTCTCCCCTTGAGCCTGCTCTAAGTAAACTGGGCTACCTTGGAGGGCTATTTGTTTTATCTGAGGTCCTCACTCCGGTCTTCAGACCTTCCTTTGTTCTATTTTTGAGGGCTTTTCCCTTCTTTGTCTTTTAGCTGTCATTTTGGACCCCTTTTTCCTATTCTAACTACCTAACAAAACCATAATCCATCTCCAAAAGTGATGGCAATTAGAGATGGGGACTTTTGAAAGGTATTTAGGTCATGAATGGGACTGCTGTCATTATAAATGAGACTCTAGAGAGCTCTCTGTCCATGTGAGGACACAATAAGCCTAAGGGCAATGAGCCAAGAAGAGTTTCTCAATATAAACCTATTATATCAGTGCCTTGATTTTGGATTTCCCAGCCTTCAGAACCATAATAGGTAAATGTGTGTTGCTTAAGCCTCCCAGTCTATGGTATTTTTGTTAGAGCTACCCAGATTGACTAAAAAACTAGGTAATCAGTACATACAGTAAATTTTGAGATGAAAAGATAGAGGACTACAGGAGATTTGACCTGAGATTCTCCCCTTTCTAGATGAAATACTTTGCACAACTAGTTTCAAATTAATGTTATTTACTTGAGTTTCCTTTATCTAAGGGAGTTGATAAATTGTGAGAAAAAATTAATATTGTAGTTCATCAACTTTAATGTGTGGACTTGTGTGCTGTGCTTAGTCACTTAGTCATGTCCCACCAGGCTCCTCTGTCCATGGGGATTCTCCAGGCAAGAATACTGTAGTGGGTTGCCATGCCCTCCTCTAGGGGATCTACCCAGGAACTGAACCCAGGTCTCCTGAATTGCAGGCAGATTCTTTCCCATCTGACCACCAGGGAACCCCAAGAATACTGGCATGAGTAGCCTATCTCTTCAGGGTAACTTCACAATCCAGGAATCAAAGCTGCATCTCTGCACTGCAGGTGGATTCTTTACCAGCTGGGCTACCAGGCCAAGCCCTAAATAAAGCCATATTATGTTATCACCAATGGATGTGGTAATGCAATCCATTGGCTTCATCTACTTTGTATTGTTTGAATGTTTTACAAAACAACAACAACAACAACAAAAATAAACAAGTGCATTTGCATTGAAATAACAAGTTATATTTTACTGTGAAAATTTTGAAACCAACATTAAAACTAATTAAATTAAAATTTGAATAATTCAAAATCACTCAGAAGTGACTTCCTATTTAATAAAGATTCTTATGCGCCTTTAAAAAATAAACCAAACATATTAAAAACCATTTTAAAATAAATATATGCCAGATATTTACAGGAAAAAATAAGATTTTAACCACCCCCACCACCACACACACACACAGATGCATAGTCCACATGCCCATGAAACTTGTTTCAAAATAACTGTTCCATCTTTAGTGGATGAAGAGAAATAAGAACATTGAGCAATTTTCTATTGTGTGCTCAAGTATAAAATCAAGATATTACCAAGGAACATTATTATAATTAGCCATAAACCCATAAACATGTTATTTTCTAGGAATGCTAGGTATGATGATTCTAATGGATTCCTTTTACATGATTCACTTCTTTGCTCTTGCCAAAAGAAACAGTCCTAAGAGGACCTATTTTCAGTTAAATTTGATTAATAGCCTTTGCTTCTTTGTAAAACTGGAATTATAAGAGCACAGGTGAATACTTAAATATAAAAAAGGGAAAGACAATGTGGTTTATACAAGAAATTCTCAACAGAATTATTTAGACAACGGAGTCTTTGGAAGAAAATAGGCAAAACAAAAATCCTCCAGTGTATGCATATGCCATCCTACAGAGAATAAATCACCAAACTCCTAAGATGATAGATAATGCAGAATGTTTTAAAGAATTACACAGAAAAAAGGCACCCAGGAATATCTTGGGACCTGAATTATATGCAAAAATTTATGTAATAATTTGTTACAAGTAACTGATTTTAAGAAAGAAAAGATAACTAAGCATAAGCTTTTTGTTAATTAGCACTCAAAGTTTTGGTTGAACTCTTTCATGATTCTCTTCTCTGTCAGTTAAAATACATTCATAATGTAGAGTTCCCACTGAGTTGGTTAAACTCTACAAATCTGGTTTATGTAGAGGTTCTCTGCAGGGAAGCAAAGAAAAAACTTACCCAACATATGTAAAAGGCACATTAACACCATATATTCTACATCTAGACATTCACAATTAAAAGGAAAAAACTGTTCAAAGCTCCACAAAATTTATAGGTCACCAATGTCAATAACTCATGCTGAATGAACTGTCATATCTTTAAAATGTATATTCAAATGAATTAGAGAAATACTGCAAAAGAAAAAAATCAGATTACCTATTAATTGTTTTCTATATTTCAGTTACTTTAATAAATGCTTTACACTCATAATCTCATATAATATTTACAAAACTTCTTTGGGTTTACACTCATAATCTTATACAATATTTACAAAACTTTTTTTGGTTAGCTACTATTTTTATCTCCATTTTACAAATCAGAAAAACAAAGCATTGAAACATTGCATCAGTAAACCAAATTCACATACTTCAATCTGGAAGAACAAGTTCAAATGAAACAAGATACCATGAACACAAATGCCTTTCACATATAAATATACCCAGTTAAATTTTATGTGGATGCTAAATTCTGAGCATTTCTGCATCTTTTATCCACATGAATTTTTCTATAAAACTTTTTTTTCAGAAAGCATAAGATTCTGTTTCCAAAAATATTTACTTTACTCTTTCTCTGTAACTATAACGATTGATTTCTTCGTGATATTTTCATTATCTAGAGAGAAGTGGTGGGCAAAAGTGTCATCTAAAAATGAACACAAAGAGGCCATCAAAATGATTGTTTAAGATCGTTTTTAAAATGATAATGAAAGCAGAGTTTGAGTTGCATAAATACTATAAAGTTGTATAAAGTACTACAAAGTTGTACTATACTTTGGCAGAAAGTATAGTACATTTTTCAAGAAGCCTAGTAGCAATGAGAGAGAGGCAGTGACTTAGAGAGGAGTCATAAGTTATTTCTATATTCAATATAAAGATTTTAACATTAAAAGAAAGAATGGACCATGCAAAAGATTTTGGAACTATCAAAAAGAATGTAATGGAATGAGCATAAGAGAGAGAGCACAAATAGAGGAATACAGATGATGAACATAGGTACTGATTTTAGGCTTAGCAAATAGAAAGGGTAGTTCTTTTGAGCTTGTATTTTTTAAAAAGCAGTAATGGGAGAAAACATCAGAATAAACTGCCCTTTAGAGATTAATCTTCAGAAAATATTGTAGATGAGACAAATTTTTTATATCTGAAGAACTCTGAAAACTTATTATAAAAGCAAACAACCCAGTTTGAAAGTAGGCTAAAGACTTGAAAAGATATTTCATCAGAGTGGATATAGGATGGACAATGAGCATATGAAAAATGCTCAATATGGTTAGCTATTAGGGAAATATAAAATAAAAGCATGATGAGATACCACTATATACTTAACTGCTGCTGCTGCTGCTGCTGCTAAGTCACTTCAGTCGTGTCTGACTCTGTGTGACCGGCAGCCCACCAGGCTCCCCTGTCCCTGGGATTCTCCAGGCAAGAACACTGGAGTGGGTTGCCATTTCCTTCTCCAATGCAGGAAAGTGAAAAGTGAAAGTGAAGTCGCTCAGTCATATCCAACTCTTCGAGACCCCATGGACTGCAGCCTACCAGGCTCCTCTGTCCATGGGATTTTCCAGGCAAGAGTACTGGAGTGGGGTGCTATTGCCTTCTCTGATATACCTACTAGAATGGCTAAAAATTATCTGACAATACAAGTGTGATTGATGCTGTAGAATAACTGAAACTTTCATACATTACAGGTAGGAATGCAAAAAAAAAAAAAAATGATACACCTACTTTGGATAAGTTTGGCAGGTTTTTAAGTTAAACATGCACTTACCGTATGTCCTACCTGTTCCAATACTAGATATTTTCCTCAGAGAAATTAAAACAAAACAAAACAAAACAAAACTCATGCTTATTCAGAAATCTCTATGCAGAATTTTACAGCAGTCCTATTTATAATCACCTAAACCAGAAACAACTCAAAAATTCTTTAGCATATGAGACATAAGCAGTGGTACGTCCACACAATGGAACATTATTCAGCAATAAAAAGGCTGAAGTGATTAATACATCCAATAACTTGGATGAATTTCAAGGCATTGTGCTGAATGAAAGAAAACACCCTCAAAAGGTTACATAATCTGTGATTCCATTTATGTGATATTCTCAAAAAGCTATGGTGATAAAGAACTGATGAACAGTTGTCAAGGCTTAGGGATGGGAGAGGGCTTACTATAAGGCATAGAACAAGTGAATTTTGAGTGATGGAACTGCTCTATAATCTGATTAGTGAATATGTATTAAAGATCTTAAGACAGTAGGGTAAAAATGCAATTTTACTGAATAATAATTTGAAATATATGTTCCAGTGTTGGTCTGATGAAAGACCATAAAACAAAATGAGAGATAATTTGCTTTGTAAAATGAAATAATAGGGATTATGCAGTTGCCTTATGGTCGCATAAGTTAAACATTGGGAAAACTGAAAACTCCCTTCGCAAGAACAAGAAAGGACTGGCAAAAAAAACCCCAGTAATGTGAGCAAGCTAGAGAAAATTCCCTGCTACAAGAGCAACAAACAGGAAAATAGCAGTTTTTATGTTTTCCTCTTTTGTTGGGGATATATTTCCTCTGTTACTTCCAAATTTTCAGTAAAAGTTCTGTTCAGCACAGAAGTTTCATGTTAGATTTACTTTGGTGAATACAGAAGAAATGGTCTCTGCCGGTTTAAGGCAGTACAAGGAGCCACAACAAAGAACAGCAACTGAAGGAAACGAGAAGGCAGGAGAGAATTGAAAATCCACAGTAGTAGAGAAACCACAGAAAAACGCTCCTTCTGTTAAGCAATCATCCACAGTACTGTGATGGCTGTTGCATCTTCCATGAAAAGAGATTTATGTCTAATCATGGGAAAGGCTCAGGGGTTGGGAGACATTTAGGCTACACACATATAACTAGGAAATAGAAGGTTGAGGTACCCTCTGAATAATGCCAATGGGAACTTCACAAACATAATCTCATTATTTCAGTTAGCTGGTGTCTCCTTTATAAGAAGAAATTTTCGCATGAAGTCAAATATACCTTATTGAGATAGCATATTATTAGATCTGATTCTAGCAATCATATTACCTACTTTTGCACAGCTTTGCAACTATCACACTCACTATATTATCGTGTTGTATTAATTTAATAAAAATCCACTCAGGCATCTGATAAGACATTGAAGACAGCACTGTTCCAAGTAACATCATGAACTGACCATCTATCTACTGCCTTTGGACGGATTGTGACCTCTCAGGCACAGGCCTTCTCTAAACCAGTAACAGCCCCACAATGTATTATGAGCTTTTATGCCATCTTTATGCTGTTCATTGTGGCATCTCAAAGTCCACTATCAAAAAGGATGGTGTCATACATAGGTCGTTAAAAGACAACACGGAAGTATGCTGGATTCTGAGAAGCTCTGTGACACGTGATTACTACAGTCCTTTGATTCTACTGCATATTTGAATGAAAACAGACAGTGATTTATAGCATTTTGTTCTTATGATTATCTTTGCAAGAATATAGCTTTTTTGGCATTTACTATATAGATATAAAAAGCCTCTTGATAAAAGTGAAAGTGGAGAGTGAAAAAGTTGGCTTAAAGCTCAACATTCAGAAAACGAAGATCATGGCATCTGGTCCCATCACTTCATGGGAAATAGATGGGGAAACAGTGGAAACAGTGTCAGACTTCATTTTGGGGGCTCCAAAATCACTGCAGATGGTGACTGCAGCCATGAAATTAAAAGACACTTACTCCTTGGAAGGAAAGTTATGACCAACCTAGAGAGCACATTCAAAAGCAGAGACATTACCTTGCCAACAAAGGTTCGTCTAGTCAAGGCTATGGTTTTTCCAGTAGTCATGTATGGATGTGAGAGCTGGCCTGTGAAGAAAGCTGAGCACTGAAGAATTGATGCTTTTGAACTGTGGTGTTGGAGAAGACTCTTGAGAGTCCCTTGGACTGAAAGGAGGTCCAACCAGTCCATCCTAAAGGAGATCAGTCCTGGGTGTTCATTGGAAGGACAGATGCTGAAGCTGAAACTCCAATACTTTTGCCACCTCATGCGAAGAATTGACTCATTGGAAAAGACTCTGATGCTGGGAGGGATTGGGGGCAGGAGGAGAAGGGGACGACAGAGGATGAGATGGCTGGATGGCATCACTGACTCGATGGACATGAGTTTGAGTAGACTCCAGGAGTTGGTGATGAACAGGGAGGCCTGGCGTGCTGCAATTCATGGGGTCGCAAAGAGTTGGACATGACTGAGTGACTGAACTGAACTAAACTGTACTTTTATTCACTTATTTTGAATTATATGGGATTTCCTTGGTGGCTCAGTGGTAAAGAATCTGCCTGTCAATGCAACAGATGTGGGTTCGATCCTTGGGTCAGGAAGGTCCCCTGGAGAAGGAAATGGCAACCCACTCCAGTGTTCTTGCCTGGGAAATCCCATGGACAAAGGAGCCTGGCGGGCTCCATGGAGTCGCAAGAGTCTGACACGATTGAGCAACTAAACAACAAACTATTTCTTTTTAAGTTAGGAAAACTGTCCTTGCTCTCCTATAGAATAATTTCCTTAGAGCTCACTGTATTACTCTGCTAGGACTGTCATAACAAAATACCACAGACCAGGATGACTTAAACCACAGAAATTAATCTTCTCACAGTTTGGATGTCAGAAGTGCAAACAAGATCAGGGTTGGTTTTTGAAGAAAGTGCTTTTCTTGGCGTGCAGGTGCCCCTTCTGGGTCCTCACATGGCTTCTTCCCTTGGCTCTTAAGGGAAAACAGCACGAGTTGTGGTATCTCTTTCTCTTCTGCTAAGGACACCAGTCCTGTGGGATCAGGATCCGCCTCATCTAGCCTTACTTATCTCCCTAAGGACCTGGCCTCCAAATACACTGAGGGGAAAGGCTTCAACACATGCCTTTTAGGGGTACACATTCTATCCATAACACTTGTATTGCTGAATCCTTTTTTTCAAAGAAACTGGTTATTCCCCTCCACACACACACACCCTTAATTCTTAAGGTTAAGGAGCACGTTAAAACCACTAGGGGTTGTTCTTAGCCATTCAGTGGCCCGAGCAGTGGGAGCTGCCCATGAGCCTTTGGTGGTGGGCTGAGTACCACCATCTTTGTGTGTGTGTGTGAGCCGCTCAGTTGTGCCTGACTCTTTTTGACCCCATGGACTGTAGCTCACCAGGCTCCTCTGTCCATGGGGATCCTCCAGGCAAGAATATTTATGTGGGTTGCCATTTCCTTCTCCAGGGGATCTTCTTGACCCAGGGATAGAACCCAGTCTCCTGCATTACAGGCAGATTCTCTACCATTTGGGCCACTAGGGAAGCCCCACCACCATCTTTAGTAGAAAACTGTTGAATAGACACAGAGGACTCCTTTGTGTCTTTAGTCTGTGACCTCAGATTGAGTAGTAGTAAACTCAGAAGCTGGACTGGTCCATTTGCCCTGACCTTCCTCCTTGGTCACAGCCTTTTTAGAAATCTCTTTACTATCCCTGCAAAAGCAAATATCAGGCAAGACCTCTCAAGGTTGCCCAGGGGGACACGGTGCCATGTGTGTGCAGAACTTCCTAGGCCAGCATCCTGCACATCAGACCCACTGAGTGAGTTCTCTTGCTATTGCTCAGATGACAATGTCCACATAACAAAGAGGAGAGTCTGTGTTACACAGAGCAATAGCTGTCTGGATCCAGCTTAGTTAAGCTTCCATGAATGAAGCAGTCACCAGTAGGAGTGGCTCCAGAAGCAGCAGCCAACTTCAGTACAACTTGCTAGCCAATATTCCTGGAGGGTAAGACTCTGATTATCAGCTGTTTTCAATGGCAACAATGACACAGCTGCTGGAAGAAGTTTCTCCCAGGTTCTCTTCAGATTTATGATGTGCTTGCTGTTCAGTCACTCTGTCGTGTCTGACTCTTTGCGATCCTAGGGACTGCAGCACACTGGCTTCCCTGTCCTTCACCACCTCCTAGAGTTTGCTCAAACTCATGTCCATTGAGCCAATGATGCCATCCAGCCATCTCATCCTCTCACTACCTTCTTCTCCTGCCCTCAGTCTTTCCCAGCATCAGGGTCTTTTCAAATAAGTTGGCTCTTTGCATCAGGTGGCCAAAGTATTGGAGCTTCAGCTTCAGCATTCAGTCTTTCCAATCAATGTTCAGGGCTGATTTCCTTTAAGATTGACTAGTTTGATCTCCTTGCTGACCAAGGGACTCTTAAGAGTCTTCTCCAGCACCACAGCTCAAAAACATAAGTTCTTTGGCACTCAGATTTCTTTATGGTCCAACTCTCACATGGGTACATGGACTACTGGAAAAAAAACATAGCTTTGACGATATGGACCTTTGTCAGCAAAGTGATGTCTCTTCTTTTTAATACACTGTCTAGGTTTGTCATAGCTTTTCCAAAGAGCAAGTATCTTTAATTTTATGGCTGCAGTCACTGTCCACAGTGATTTTGGAGCCCGTGGAAATAAAGTCTGTAACTGTTTCTATTTTTACCCCATCTATGAAGTGACGGTACCAGATGACATGATCTTAGGTTTGCGGAGCTAAGCCTTTATGATGTGGATGCCATCGCTTTTCCTTTTGTAGATGTACTGTTCAATCTGGAAGTCCAGATTGGTGCCACCTGATGGGTTCCTGCTACAAGGAATTTGAGGACATATTCTTCCTTCATTTGTAATATATCAAGGATTCTAGACACTGCAAAAATTTCCCTTTGAGTTAAGCTGGGATCCCAAAACAGTGCTGTATGGAACCCTCTCTCAGTAGCACTGAATGGCTTTTTTTTTTTTTTTAATGCATCATTCCTTGATTTCAAAGAGAAATTTGCAACATGGCAAAAATACACATTCTGAAGGATTCACTTCTTCCTCTATGTGACAGTTTCTTTTACTGAAGATGTGTCTCCGTTTCCTTGCTTCAGTGTAGTAACTATGTCCCAAAGGACTCTTGAATTGTCTCCCACTGATTTAGCAAATTGCGTGATCTGGTAGTCAAATGTAGCTCTCTGAGTTCCTGGAGTGTAGATTTGCTCTTTAATGGCTCTGATTAAGAATCAATAAAATGGCAAAATAAATATGCACTATTCATCTCCTTTACATGAAGAGGGATGTGAGAAAAGATGTATTTTAGGGATGTGACTTGAGTGTTTTGGCAGCACAACAAACACTGAGACATTCACACTGTTAGAGACAGGTGAAACATATACTATAAAGGCAAAAAAAAAGAAGAAAGAAATCCCAATATATGTGTTACTTAATTAGTTGAAAATACTGTAACAGCTCATTGGGCAATTTTGTAATCAGATGAGCCCAAGGGACGAATATGATCAAGTTTAAAACAGTTCATTTTCTTTGAATGCAGCTGTATACAATGCCCCAGGAGATACTAGAAGCGATGAAACTACAGCGACTCTTTTAATAACATATTCAATCCCCAAAATCCATGAACAGAAACACATATTGTATGCTTTGAAGGGTAATCATAGACCCTATGGAGCCCCTTCCAGAGCAAAAGCAAAGAAGCTGGAAACCTCCCACTAATGACCATCTTAATTGTGTGGCCTTCTTTAGGATGGTCTTTTGAAAGTATTTTTCATTTTTTCTTTGTATCTAAGTTCGTAGGGTTAAACTAATGCTGTGATTGCCATAATTGTTATTTCTCCCCCAGTGATTTTATAGCCAACGAGGGAACATTTAGCACCCACTGATTCTTTGTGGAAAATAATCTATTTAGGGATACTTGCTTCAGTTAAATCTTTTTTTTTTTTTTTTTAATGCTTCCTTCTTTTATTTTATTATGGAGAAATCTGCACCAAGGCAGAACTGGAGCTTCTGAAGAATTCACTTGCCTCCCTATTTATTCTTTTCTGGAAGTAATAGGCCTCTGTTGATAGCAGCCCAGATGGGTGCTAAGAAAGCAATTATGATTAAAAACATGATGGGAATTCAGAGAGCTGCAGGATGTCTGCAAGTATCAAGGACTCTTGTTAAGGGCTTAATCCCACATTCATTACATGGCTTCTTTTTAAGGATTGTCTATCAGTAATTTCTTGGTTATTAAAAACTTATATTTAACACACCCTTTGTACAATACACAGACATAATGTGAGTCAGCTCTTTAAACAATATTTGATACATTTTGGTTAGACATAGAAAGATCTGTCATTAACAATCTCCCTTTAACTGAAGGAAATTTACTTTGAAAGAACATGGTAAACAAATGAAGTAGGATGATTTTCCTCAGCAGTGTCTGGCATACACATTAAAAACATATTTCTTTCTCTTCCAGTCCTTCTTGCTAAAACCAAGTATATTTCCCATAGAGAGGGGAGAAAAACCTGTGGTAACTGTAATACAACTAATTTTTTTTCAATTATACTTATATATATATATCTGTTTCTCTCCATATTTTTGAAAGGTAGAGATAAACAGTATCTTAAAGTAAAATTCAGAATTTAAAGTGTAATCTGTACCTCAGAAAATATAGTCCCTTCGGGGCCTGCTGCTGCTGCTGCTAAGTCACTTTAGTCGTGTCCGACTCTGTGCGATCCCACAGATGGCAGCCCAACAGGCTCCTCTGTCTCTGAGATTCTCCAGGCAAGAACACTGGAGTGGGTTGCCATTTCCTTCTCCAATGCACGAAAGTGAAAAGTGAAAGTGAAGTTGCTCAGTCATGTCCGACTCCCAGCAACCCCATGGACTGCAGCCTTCCAGGCTTCTCCGTCCATGGGATTCTCCAGGCAAGCGTACTGGAGTAGGGTACCATTGCCTTCTCCTATGTGGCTTTGTTTTATATTGTTTTCATTTCATGAGAAGTTGATGATAATTGTATCTTATTGATGTCAGAAGGTATAGTTAGCAAAATTAACAATTTTCTCAGCCTAGAGAATCTTTAGGACAACTAAAAGACACAACAGGGAGCTGAGATCAGTGTTGGCCAGTGAATTAATATGTTACTGAATTTTGGAGCATCAAAGAGGACCCTCCCTAGTGGGTGTTAGTTCTTGGTAAGGATACAGAGAAAGATCTGAAGTCCTACCTATGACAAAAACAAGTTTACTACGGAAAGAATACCTCAGTGAGAGGTGGGCCAAGCCAAGAAAGGTACTGGTGCTGGAATGATGAGGTACAGTGTTTTCAAGATATGGCTTTTACATATTCATCTAAGGGGCTTGGACTGACAATTTTGATTTGACAGTTGCAAGTTACCTAACAACAGGCTCTACTGAGCATGTCTTTCCCATAATTCCGTCTGTTATAATCAGAGGTATGTGTGTATTGAATGTTTATGAGCCCTTAATGGGCTCCCAGCTGCCTAAGGTCATTTGGGGACACAGCTGTGTATCAAGGATTCACATACTGGAGTTGGAGAAGCCCCTATGGTTAGTTTGTATCCAGTGTGTACCTAGGATGCAGGTGCCAGAGTTGGAAAAGTCTCTGTGGTTATTTTGTAGATATCTGTGAGTTCCCCTGGGCCCTGTTGGCCCCTGACTGGGGTGGGGTTTACAGATCACCTTGCATCCTTAGGCTCAGGCCAAACTTTCTACCTAATAAATAGATGGTCAGAAAATATACATTTGTACAGACATCAATTAAGGATATATGAGGAAATGTAAAAGGACAAAGGAAGTAGCCTGGTAATTGTTAAGGGAAAGTTGAGCTTCTATAAATATTGTGGCTACTAAATAACTTTTCAAGACTAGAAATACCTCAAAGCCCCAACTCTAATTCAGAGCAATACCAGGTTATTAGCAAGGCATGACCACCTTACAAGAGTTATTTTTTGTAGGTAAGGCATAAAATCACATGTAAGTTTTGTTTTAGGAAAGATTAAATGTATACACAAACAAGAATAATTATAAAGCTTGGTGACTGCTTAAAGTGAGGTAAAAAGTTCTATCAGGATTCAGAAGAATAAACCATATAGCTGGAGCAATTGAAAGTTTAAACCAAGAGCTGAACTCTGTGATCAGCACAAATTGCATTGCAAGAGTCAGTTTGGGACATGTCCTCTTTTATTTGCTAGACATATACTGAAGGTGAATTTACAGGATGTGAAGAATTATATGATTATTTATAGATCAGAAGGACAAAATAAGAACATTAGCAAAATATACCAGATGAAGGAAACTATATCATAATTAAGGACAAATTCTTTTTAAGAACAGAATGAAAACTTGTTACAGATAGAGTGTTTTGTGGATGCAATTACATAGAATAAATTAGAAGTCAACTACTTCAGAGAGCCAGTACTGATCCAAGATAAAGAGGTATTCTGGAACGGGCTTTACCACTCATATGCAGTAGACAACATATTTATCTAGGATAGAGGATATTGGGCTTCCATTACTTTTGCCACTAACTAGGTGAGTGGCCTTTAATAAGATATTTTCCCTCTCTTGTTCTCATATTTTCTCTGTTAAATGGTAGTTTGGCTAGATGTATTCATTTTACAATTAGTTCCTATTTTGTTCTAGGCCCCAAACTTAACCCTACATACTGGTGAATAAAACAAAATTCCTGAAATTTTTTACTTGTAGAATGCTAAGATTTTAAACACAAAAAATACCATATATCAGAAATACTGCAGTCAGACCTTGGTGAGGACTTCAAATCTCCCTTTTAGGCTATTTGTGTTCACTTCATCAAGATTCTTAACTTTTGTTTCCTTTTGTAATCTGTCTAGTGAGAATAATGGTGATAACTGCCAAGTGATGTTTGAGATCCCTCTATATTCACATATGTAACATGCCTACTTCAGTGCCTGGTAGATAATGCTTACTAAATAGTTGCTGATGGCTTTTTCACTTTCTAACTTTTACCCCTGCCTCTGATTATGTATTTCAGACTCTCAGGCATAGTTCTCTCAGTATCAGATCATCCATTTAATTAAGGATAATTCCCTGATTGCCTCAGGGCATTTCTGAGTACTATTTAGAGAGCCTGTACAAAGCAATTTTTTTTGACACAAAATTTAAACTTAGATCAATTGTTCCTGGCTTCTTTATTTTTTTTTTTCCTGGCTTCTTTAAAACATGTGACAGAAGTTTGGAGTTCCTTTTCTCTCAACATAATGATTCTTACATTCTTTATATATGTACATATATGTATATAGATAGCTAGATAGCTTACATATCCTCCTGAGAATATGACAGAGGTATAGAAGTTAAGAGCCCGCTTCATCGGAAACTGTGCATACACATGGAACAGCACACAATCTCAGCTTGGCTTCAGGCCCCTTGGTCCCCTGAAGTCTTTCCATGTACCCCAGATGGATAAGATATGATTTTTTTTTTTACTATATAAAACTCAAATTTTAATTTGAAATTCATGAATTCCAACTGGTTATGGAGCTTAAATATCATCCTTTACCATTGCTAATACCACAAAGGGAAAACTTTGAATCAAGTAGATTTCACAGGGCAAGTGTGAATATTGATTTCAACCCTGCCACATAGCCTTCTGCATGCTGAGTGAAGAGACTATTCTGCCCACATTTCAAGGTGAGGTTAATCTACCCCAGTGATAAATACTGAAAACAAGGCACATGGGATCCAGCTGTCCCAAACCACATCCTAGGCTGCTCCTTTAAGTGTCCAGGAGAGGAGTTAAATAATATTGATACTTCAGCATGTGGTGATGATTCCCTTGTTGCCACAGAATTGAAACTAGAAGTTATTTGAAGTTTTCAAATTTATGTCAAAAGGCAGATGATTCTGAAAGCCCTACAATTTTGAGTCTTTATAAGTGAAAATCCTTAAAAGTTTAGATCTAAGTGATAGTTTATTTTGTGTAAGTATAAAATACATAAAAAGTCTAAGCTTTATTAAAGTGAAAGTGTCATATTTTTTCTTTTTATGTAATGTATGAGCTCTACATCAGATTTTTATTTATTTAACATATTTATGGAATATCTTATTCAAATTGGTTTGTGTTCAATTGCCTATGACAGATTATTCCCACTAAATATAGTGCTTAATCTCTTTTAGATTCATTTTCAGAAGATATTCTTATATTGTGGACATCATTTCCTAATCCAGCCTGAATGTACTTACGAAATATCTAAAAATTTATTTTTAAATATAATAAGAAAACGTTTTAAGATATTATTATGTCATGTTTTGACTAATTTTTAATGAGATATTATTCCACTTCAAAGATGTATTGTTTTAGCGATCTTATATTTCAAAACATATTAAAAATTAACATATTAGTTAAATTTTCTGTGAGAATTTAAAGTTTTGATTCCTGTTACATAAGAAGAAAATATAAAAATTGTCTTCCACATCACCCTCTATGGTAATTACTAAGAAATATTTCTAGGAATGGATATATAATTTTTTTTAAGTTCTATTGAAAAATCCATGTAAAACCTCAAAAAAAGTTACTTTTTTAGTCTAGGTATAATATTTAATGTCACTGATGTTAGCAATCTTAAACTGTGTGTTAAAAACATTGCTTCATGTAACACAGACAAATAATTCAATTTTTACTTTTGGTGAGCATCAGTTTGAATCTTCTAAACTCAAGTTCAAAATTACAATTATTATATTGCACCAGAATTAAGTATATGTACTATTGACTTCCAAAATTAAATAAAAAAGGAAATGATTTCTTAATGTTCATCTTCTAATTCAGAAGCCTCAGAGATTATTTGATGCTCAAATGTCACTCTGCTTAAATGAAGATAAATGGTTCACACAATATATTCTCTGTAGACATTTGATCTTTGCTTTGAAAAAAGTAACAGTTCACTGAAAGCACATGAGCAATTAGGTAAATGCATTACACGTATAGATTTAATCCTGAAAACAACACTATGTGGGAAACGATGTTGCCATTTTAAAAGTCTTCTGTAAATGTGTTATCATAACCTCAAATATATTTTAAATATAGTTTATAATATATTAAAAATACCCATATGCATAATTTAAAAAATAAAAAAGAAAGAGAAAAAAAGATGAAGACAGTGAGACTCACTCCACCTTTTGGGAAGGTAAATACTTCTTAAGATTGGCAGAATGGAGAAGTGAAGCTATGTTCTCTTGACTCCAAATTCTGAGCTCTTGCCCACATCCATTATAAACATCATATTAAAGGTCTTCTCTAGTCCCACAACTTTTGAAATATTGAAAAACATTAAAAATTGGTATCTTACTACAAAAAGGCATCATAGCACTCTAGTGACAAGTATGGCTGTGGAACAAGACTGCCTCGATTAGATTCCTGACCCCACACTCAGTGGCTTAAATTTACCTCTCAGTTCTTCAGTTCCTAAACCTGCAAAATCAGCATCATCATAATGCTAGTTTCATAGACATATTACAGGAATGAAATGAAATTAGATCAATGGACAATACATGGAAATTATTAATAAGGGCCCTGACATTCTCAGTCATAAAGTAGGATCCAACTCTTTGCAACCCTATGAACCCAGAGCCCACCAGGTTCCTCTGTCCATGGGAGTTTCCAGGCAAGAATACTAGAGTGAGTTGCCATTTCCTTCTCCAAGGGCCCTGGCAGATAATTGATATTCAGTATATGTTAACTGTTAATATGATTAACTATTATTATTTAATATCTTTCCTTCACATGTCATGTTGACCTATAGAGAATGCAAGTTTTTTGTCAGATAAAAATCATTTTATGTTTTTCCATAACTCTCTAATACCCCTGATTCTTGTTATAGAAACTAAATATATAGGTTTCCTTCCATCACCCTCCAAGGCAACAAACTACATAATTTTTATCCAGACATGAATATTTAATATTGAAAAATATTCTATTCTATGAAAACCCAGCCAAAGTCTAACACCTCTACAGAAAGAAAGAAAGGAAAAAGAAAAAAACTAAAGAAAAGAAACAAAGCCCTTGAAGCTGGACATTTACATCACCTCTAAGAGTGCAAATAATAATGCCTCCTTCACAGATTCCCTGCCAACACCTTTTCATTTATACTGGGCGTACCAAGCTGTTTACCATATGGGTGTTATTTAGCCATTTCAATTGCCCAAGACCAAACTGAATGGCACCCACACAGACACAAATGTCCACACATTTTGTAATTTGAAATACTGAATAATAGTTAATACTATTCCGGATGAAAGACAAATGCTTTACCTTTTCATTTAATATTCTAATAGTATTTGCCAAAATACTTCTAAAGACTTTTTCTTAAACTATTCAAAATCTTTGGCTTTTCATCTTACCAGATTTTTTTTTAGTTTTCAAGAAACAAATTTTCATCCATTCTGAGATTATTCCTCATAATGAATGGCTTCACATTTTAAGTTAATATTGCTCCTTGCTTTGTTATTTGTGTTATTGCAAAACACTGCTATAAATGACTAGCAGAATGATCTAAAGTCAATTTCCTAAGGAATAAGATTTGTTGTTTTAATGATATATGATCATGCCACTGGCTGCAACCCCCTCTATAATAGAGAAACTGTCTTACCTATATAGCCCATCAATTCATGTTTAGTAAACAATAAATTTATTAAATAAATATTAATTTACTGTAAAAAACAGTAAACAATAATTTATACTCTAAATTGTCAACAAGGTAATAATAGTATAAAGTAAAAAAGTAATAGGAATAAGATAATGAAAGAAAATATGGTTATTTCAAATGAATTAGTTTTGACTGGAGAGGAGTCAGAGGGTTTCAACTCATCAGCCAACATTTTATCAAATTTTAAAGTAGAACATCTTTAAAACTCCATGGACTGTTAGACTAGGATAGGACCATATAATGCTTATATTTAATATCTCTCCCAATGCCCAAAATTATCTGTTTATATCTTCTGTTTATTCTATACTTTGTTCAACTGAATAGAAAAAAAAAATGTATGAACAAAGAGCAATATAAATCCCTGTGTGATTTAGTCAAATCATTTTACCTGTTTGATCTTTGTTTGCACTTTTATAAAAATAAAATAATTGAACTAGCAATCTCTGAGTACCTTCAAATTATTAGGTTTATGCCTTTCTACTTCTGACAGTGAAAAACTCACTATATTTTTTGATAATCCAAAGGAAAAAGCTCAAATTTTAAGACTATTCTTGACTCCCTATATATCTTGTCCGTTGGTTCACTATATGCTAGTGACCCAAGGAGCCACAGTTACTCACATGTCTTCAGGCCTGCTGGTATGCCATCCTCCCACCATATTTCTCTTTTCTAAGCTAAGCAGAAATAAAATGTAACACATTGATTTTAAAGATAACACATGAACTGTATTCAGTGAAATCTTGAGTTTTAAATGTTAAAAGTTTTGGCTTTAACATTCGTCAGGGCTATATTCTGGTCCCCTAAGTGACCATTTATTTATTTAAGCATTTCATGATCTTCAAATATGTCACAGGGTCTTGTTACTCAATAACACACAACTGACCAGTGGTCTTCATTATGATTCCTTTTTATATTTTTCAGTGGCTTTGGAGAAAATCCAACATTTCTAATATTCACTGGGGAATGGATGACCTGACTTCAGCTCACTGGTTTTACTATTTCTCACCTCACAAGTTTTGGTCAAGCACAAAATTGCCTCTGTCTCTGAAACCAGAAGCTGCTGTTTCTTACTATACTGCTTGAAGTTACTGCTTCTTCACCATCTGGTTTGTCTTCATTCTTTTAAGCCAGCCTCCCAGAAAACCTCCTTTTGCCTTTCTTAATGCCATAGGATGAGATTGGGGTCCCTGCTGTGACCCCATATCTTTCAATGTAAATATTGTATCATTAAACTTACCACAGTGGTTTATAAATACTGCTTCTGTGATTCTTATTTCTCTTCTAGAGTCCAAGCTATTGAGACTAAGAACTCTTGTTTTCCTCATCTCTATATACCTCAGGCTTAGAACAATGTTTGGCACATAGCAAGCTCTGTTAAGTATAGGATGCACACCTGAATCAGTAGTAAATATTTATCAAATAGGGCAATTTGCCAGCATATGATAGATATTTGATCCATCTGGTGTAAGAAATATCATTGATCTGTGCAGGATCTGTAACAGAGGCATTAAAACAATAAAAAACAGGCACTTATTTATATTGCCAGATAATCTGACACTTAACTTGAAGAAACATTGTGACACATGGCGGATGTTTATCATCATCATGTAGAATGTTCCAGTTTCAAAGAGCATCACAAGTGATGCAACTTGAAAGTGGGAGGAAAGCTGCACATCTTTGAAGCCCCCCCTGGGCTCTGTTCTTGGAAGGGGATGGAAAATGAAGGAGAAACTGTATAGCGGGCTGTGCACACTTGCCAGGGTAGCTGTGTTCAGCCACTCTCTAGTCCTGCCAAAGTGGAGGTGGTACATGGAGCATGGTCTGCAAAACAGCAGATGAGGTTGGTTTGGTCCCCATGGAAACCAGATCTCCCATTGAGAAGTAAACATATTTGGTACTTTTGTAATCAGTACCAATCAAAAGTGAAAAACAATCCATTTTTATTGTACTCATATTGTCTTAAGAGAATAGATATTTGAAGTCAGATTCACCAGTGTATACTTCCGTTTCTAACACAGACTTTATCAAGTTTTGGCTCTGACATGAGATTTTAAAAGTTTCTCACTTAACTCTGTGATTTAGCTTTATATAGAACTATTGGGAAGGAAATATAGTTAAATGACCAACATAGCTAAAATGTGTATTTAAGTATACAGTTGTCCACTCCAGAACTTCACTTACAGACAAACACATCTCAGTATCACAAGTCTTCTGCAATGAAAATAATGATAAGTGAATCTAAATAAGGAGGATCCTTGTCATAGGACACATGACATCACTTCAGTGAACCTTTAAAATGTGTGTTAAACTTCCAAGAATAGTGGAAAGTATTGTGTTTAATCCTAATATATTTATTAGACAGTCTTTGTGTTGTGTTAGTTGCTCAGTCGTGTCCAACTCTCTGCGATCCCCTGGACTGTAGCCTGCCAGGCTCCTCTGTCCATGGGATTCTCCAGGCAAGAGTATTGGAGTGGATTGCTATTCCCTTCTCCAAGACAGTCTTTAAGAACCATTGAAGAAAATATTCAATCCTGTTCCTTGAAAGTTTCCCTCTGAACACTACTTTTTCAGGTGAAATAATACTCTTTCTATTCTCATTAGTCAGAAGGCTTGGTTGGTGTAAAGATGAGACACATGTCAGTGAATAGTAGATATCTAGAAAATTCTAATGTCCTGCCACAATAGGAATTTTATAATTTCTTATGTAATACATAATAAAACCTCATATATATACTCTAATTTTGGAAAACTAAAACTTTGCCTTCTTGATTATGTATTTATGAAGCTGTAGCACTGAGATACAAAATGAAAGGTTAGTTCACTAACTAAACATTAGAGTCTAAATGAAATTAAACACTTGGATATTCTAAATAATGGGATATTTGGCATATTATAAACAAAGAATACAGATTATAGTCTCCCTCACTTTTAATATGCAACTTTCAGCATTGTTTAAGTAAAAGCAAAATAATAGGACAATTCCCATAAATATGAATCCACCCTAATACATTTATATGTGAAGTCTACAAAATGCTATGCCTAAAACTTGGCAGATTTGTTTAATTAATCCTGACACACTTGCCAATCTTATATAAGATTGTTCTTTTTACATCATTTATAGAAATTGGCATGCATGTGTTTCTAATATCTCATAAACACTAAGAATTCTTGCTGCTGTCTATTTACTAGGTTTGGATAAATTTTAAAGGGACATATTCCAATAAAATGTGCTGTTGTCATGGCTGATGATGATATTGTAGAAAATTTTCTAATATTTTTGTTGGAAATGTCAATACAATTTGGTATCATGTTCCAATATAACATAAAGTTCAAATTTATTGCAACTATCTTAGCAAACTTAAAAAAAAGGAAAAACCAAGATTGAAAAAGCAACCATCCCACAGATAAGCACTTTCCATGTGTACATGCTGTTCTGGAACAGAGCATTTCAAAGATGGCCTATGAAAGCTGAGACAAGGACAAAGCTCAGCTGCAGGGGTTTCTGACCTTGCTTATTACTAGGATTGAAGGGTCCAGAGATAGGAGGGATTTTTTTTTTTTCAGCCTATTTGCCCAAGTTCTTTACAATTACTTTCTTATTACACCGCCCTGCTCCAGTACCCGACCACCTACGCAGGCTTCGGTTAAGTACAATGTTCCAATGTCCTCCTCTAACTCTGACCTTACTCCCTGTCATAGTACATTCAGGCTGCTTTGGCAAATTACCATAGACTGAGTGGCTTATAAACAACAGAGATGTATACAACAAGGTACTACTGTATAGCACAGGGAGCTATATTCAATATCCTAAGATAAACCATAATGGAAAAGAACATAATAAAGATTGTATATATGTGTATGACTAAGTCACTTTGCTGTACAGCAGAAGTTAACACAACAGTACAAATCAACTATAGTTCAATAAATATATATATATATTTATAAAGAAATTTATTTCTCACAGTTCTGAAGGCTGGGAAGTCAGAGTTCAAGGTGCTGGCAGATTCAACATTTGGTGAGAATCCACTTCCTGGTTCAAAGATGACTTTCTTTTTACTTTGTCATCACTTGGTAGAAGGTTTGAGTGAGCTCCCTGCGTTCTCTTTCATGAGTGCACTAATCCCACTCAAGAGGGCTCCACCTAATTACCTCCCCAAAGCACCACCTACCAATGCCATCCTATCAGGGATTAAGTTCAACCTATGAATTATGTGGGGACATAAACATTCAGTTTATGCACTCCTTTACCTTACTTCCTTTTGCATGTTCTACACATTTCAAGAAACACTTATTTTGCTGGAAAAGGGCATAATAAAATTAATATACAAATACCATTACCATAGAACCCCAATAATTAATTTGCCATTTAATTCAATGACCTTTCCAATTACAGACAGTCACCGTACAACAATATCGAATAAATGGTTCCCCAATACAGGTGTTTTCTGCATTTGGCAAAAAATTAAAATTCATTTCCAAAATGAGGTCAGACCTGAAAAGTTATTTCTTCTCAACTAGTCAAAAATTTGGTTGCTGTGAGTCTTAGAATCGAATTCAATTACATATACTCTATGACTTAAATAGTTTGGGGATTTTTGTTGTTGTTGTTTAACCACTTCACAGTCCCTATCTTCTATCATTTATTATATTGGTTAATGTCCAGTGAGGAGACAGAAAACTCACCAGTTATTCTAACACAGATAATATAAAAAATTGTTAATGGATTTAAAGTTGATTAAGATACAAAGGCAAAAACGGAGCACTAGGTTATTGCAGTGGGAGCAACTGGAGGAAACAGCAACCACATGTAGGGCTGGAAAACAAACAGAAGACAGTGAAATTATTAAAACTGAGATGCTTTGATGACGGGCCTCTGAGCTGGCACTGGTTCTTAGCCCAGAAAAGGGACTTGAAGCGGCTGGAATTCAGACCTCTGTGGAGGGGGACTAGCCCACAAGTTTTGGTGTTTCTAAAGAGGTGCAGAGGAGGCTGCTTCTAAAAGTATTCAAAAAAACTGCAAACTGAATTCAGCTGATGTGATTGGAACCAACTATCACCTTAGTAAGGACTTCCCTGGTGGCTCAGATGGTAAAGAATCTGCCTGCAGTACAGGAGACCTGGGATTGATCCCTGGCTCGGGAAGATCCGCTGGAGAAGAGAACAGCAACCCACTCCAGTATTCTTGCCTGGAGAATCCCATGGACAGAAGAGCCTGGCAGGTTACAGTTCATGGAATTACAAAGAGACAGGACTGACCGACTAACACTAGAGTGAAGTAGTAAAGCTGGAAAGATGCTGACTACAGTAGAAAGCCAGTGGAAACAGGAGGAAACAGCAAGTCCCTTTTTCTTTTTCTAAGTTTTTTGCTTTCCTTTAGCATCCCACTCTGGAGAAGGCAATGGCAACCCACTCCAGTACTCTTGCCTGGGAAATCCCATGGACAGAGGAGCCTGGTAGGCTACAGTTCATGGGGTTGTGAAGAGTCAGACACAACTGAGCGACTTGACTTTCACTTTTCACTTTCATGCATTGGAGAAGGAAATGGCAACCCACTCCAGTGTTCTTGCCTGGAGAATCCCAGGGACAGGGGAGCCTGGTGGGCTGCCATCTATGGGGTCACACAGAGTCAGACATGACTGATGTGACTTAGCAGCAGCAGCAGCAGCAACAGCAGCATCCCACTCAGAGGTTAAAAGGGAGCCAGGTACCCATCCAAAAATGTGGTGTCCCAGCCCAAACGTTAATGACGATGTATATGGCGGTGGGTGTTGAAACTGGGAGACAATCACTAAACAACTGACACACTTATTTCACTGAACTTTAAGTTATTTGTGTGGATAACTGTCTCTCCAGCCTAAATATTCCTCCTTGAAAGCAGGAAATGTATTTGCATCCATCCCATTTTCTGGCATAATATTTGATATAATGTTGTTGCTGTTGTGCAGTCACTAAGTCTTGTCTTGAATCTTTGTGACCTCATGGACTGTAGCCTATGAGGCTCCTCTATCCTCTACTATCTCCCAGAATTTGCTCAAATAGTTGATGTTAAAAAAGTATATGGTTAATGAATAATGGCCTATGTTTATCTATATTTAATATTATTCTGTTAGAAACAACAATTATTCTAGTTTTAGAATTTTAATTCAATCTCCCTCCCTCCATAATGATGGGTCTATTAGTTATCATTGCCAGCTTAGCGGTAATCAGCAGATTTAATATGTATTACCTATTTGTATAATAAATTGATGTGAAATGTACTGTCAGTCCTCTCACTTAAGAGGACATAAAGATCACCTGGATTAAAAGATCAGCTAGTTAAACATAGGTTTACCACAGAGATTCTGATAGAGCAGACCTTGTGTAGGACTTGAGAATTTGTGTTTCTAACAAGTTCACAGCTATGCTGATGCTCATCCATGGACCACATTTTAATTTTATACTGCTTTAATACAAGATTAGAATATGGCAGCCTTTAAAAACTGCTTTACACTTTAGTTCAATAAAATATTTATTGAACACATTGTATGTATAAATTACCCTGTTGGGAACTGCAAAAAATCCAGCAACAATTAAGATATGTTCTCTCAAGGAATTTATAATTTAATAACTTAGTATAACACATAAAAACTTTAAATAGGGACTAAAAAAATGTAATTAAAGTTCTTTGGGACACACAGAGGAAATAATAATAATTAATGGATTTTTTTTTTGTTTAATTTTTTTGTTTGTTTAAAATACTGCAATTGACATTGCGAAGTTGATTATAAGTCATGCTTTACTCATTTTTATCTGTTCATAGTAGATGGATGATATGATGAGAATTTCCCACTACTTATCAGTATTATCTGGCTTTAAGTATTTCTTATGTACATCAATAATATCATCTTCTTATAGAGAGTTTAACTGATCTGTTTACCAAAAAGATGTTATTTTAAGACCAATAATTAGGGATGTATTATTGGTATATTTTTGAAAAAATTGAAAAAAATTTAATTTTTTAAAATATGACATTATTCACGTATTTTGTTTATCATGATTTTTCTTTTTCTTATCAAGAAAGAAACAAATAGCTTTAAGATTAACTTAAATAGAAAGATATTTGGGTGAATAATGTGGCATGTTGAAAAAAGTTTACAAAAATTTAAAAGAATATAATATGGTACAAACACTGTTTTATCTCAGTTTGAAATAATATGTAAAATGCTAGCAATCTGTACATCATAGAACAAGCATTCATATTCCTGTTTTTGGTATGTGTGCTCAGTCATTCAATCATGTCCAACTCTTTGTGACCCCACTGACTGTAGCCCACCAGGCTCCTCTGTCCATGGGATTTTCCAGGCAAGAGTACTGGAGCAGGTTGCCATTTACTTCTCCAGATGATCCTCCCAACCCAGGGATCGAACCCAAGTCTCTTGTGTCTCCTGCACTGGCAGGTGGATTCTTTATCACTGTGTCGATATATTGTACCCTTAATCTTTTATTGCTTATTATTTGTTAAAATATTAAAGAGCATTGAACAGGCTAATATAATGTAAAGTCTTCCCATCTGAGAATTAATTGTGGTTGAAATATGGCAAAAATGGTTCTAGTACTTAACAATGCAGATATGGTAATTCTAAGGTAGCAAGTTTATCATCATCTAGATTCAGTCCAGATTATCATACAGTAAGTTAAATTTAAGTGCCCCCCTTAAAAATGACTCTGCATATTTGATGGTTATTTGGCAAAGCTATCTCCTTGACTCCTTCACCAAAAAAGAATTACCTCACCAATAACAAAGTCTTGGACATACTGTCTTTATGGACTGAACATAGAACTGAGTTCTCATATGAACTGAGAACCTATACTCTGGTTCTCATTGTATGTCTGTGGTGAAAGGTAACTTAAAACAGATAATGCATTACGTGTGTCTGCACATGCATGTGTATGTTTCCCTGTCCTGATATCATGTATTTCCTAGATATGCAGGTACACTTACACAATGGGATGTTCTCTATTCATTACTTGGTACTTAAATGTAAACTGCAGTGGGTGACTTTTAACCTTGGGGTAAAAGGAGGCAGGTCCTGAGTCTGTTATGATCCATCTAAGTCAGTATTTCTCAAGCTTGATAAAACACTGAAATTTCCTGGGAAACAGAGGGTCTCAATTTTTTTGGTAAAAATCTTCCCAGATGATTATTAAGCATAGTCAAGTTTGCAGCTTGTTATTTTAAAATTAAAAACGAGGTGTTTTGTTTTATTACCACATTCTTGCCACTTTCCCATCCGAATCTGTTTACTTGAATCCTGCCAATCTTCGATTAAGACAGGCATTGAGTTCTTTAGTGATGGCAAAAACAGCTTATCCTTCATTCTATAACTGTGAGCATATTTGGGGGATGTTTTAATTCAGAAGAATAAATAATTGTTTGTGCCAACTCTATGTAATACATTGTGCTAGTTACCACTAGAAATACAAAGATGAATTTGATGGAGCATTTGCAATCAAGGAGCTTGAAATTTGTGGAAAGAGAAACATATGCACAAAGATTTTTCATATTAGAAAAATTTAAAGGCAGTTTTCACAACAATGGCTACATATTTGAATCACCTGGTAAGTTAAAAAAAAAAAAATTGATGGCTAGTTCCACCCCTAGAAATGCTGATATTAAATCTGAACTGCATCAGAAGTCTTTAAGTGTTTCTCCAGTCAGTAATTCTCCAGGGTTCCCAGCAAGATAACAAAGTGCTACAACAATGGGGAAACAAAAGTTCTTTGAGGAAGAGGTAGCATTCACTATTAATAGAAACTAATCATCATGAGCTTACTATATACTCAAATCTTTACATGATTTAACTTAGCCATCACAATGACCCTTAAAACTGGGTCATAGAAAATGAAGTAAATGGAATCTTAGAAAACTTGAATAACTTACCCAAAGCCAACCATCTGGTGGAGCCCAAACTGGAACCCAGAGATTCTGACTTCAGGACTTCTTCTCTCAAATACTGTGTTATTCTTCCTAAAGAATGGAAATTTAGGAAGTAAATGAATGAAAAAAACACTTCAGGAAAATAGCTTGGAGTAACATTAACAGACAAGGGCCCTGGAGCCAGCCTTGTTCCCCTTTGAATCTTGGCTCTCCCACAGCTTCCTTGGTGGCTCAGATGGTGAAGAGTCCACCAAAATTTCAGGAGACCCAGGTTCAATCCCTGGGTTGGGGAGATCCCCTGGAGAAGGGAACAGCAACCCATTCCAGCAATCTTGCCTGGAGAATTTCATGGAAAGAGGAGCCTGGTGGGCCACAGTCCTCTGGGTCACAAAGAATCAGACACGACAGCAACTTTTACTTTCATACACTTTCACATTCTCCAGGCTTTATTGGTGACTAGTCATTTGCCTAGATTCTCTGTGCCTCAATTTCCTCTTATATACAAGGGATAATAAGATCAATTGCTTGAGTTGTTGTGAGGATACAATGAGTTACTACATTAATATTAGCAATCATAATTATTGTTTTGAGGAAAAGAAAAACTACTGGAAAACTGAAATGCCTGGCTGTGGGATGATTGAGGATCTGGTGCGTTAAATCATGAGGAGTAGAGTGGCCTATAGTTAGCATGACTATAATTCTAGGTTTGTATCTATTTTCTTATAATATTGATAGTGCCTGTTTTTTCTTAAATGTGGGGCAATAGGGAGAAGATCTATCATAATGAAAACATACAGGCATACCTTTTTATTGAGCTTCACAGTTACTGCAGATTTTACACAAACAGGAGGTTTGTGGCAATCCTGCATTATCAGATGATAGCATTTTTTAGCAATAAAGCATTTCCAAAATTAAGGTATGCTCATTGTTTTATTAAATATAATGCTACTGTACACAATTGACTACAGTATAGTATGCTGCTGCTGCTAAGTCACTTCAGTTGTGTTTGACTCTGTGCGACCCCATAGATGGCAGCCCACCAGGTTCCCCCACCCCTGGGATTCTCCAGGCAAGAACACTGGAGTGGGTTGCCATTTCCTTCTCCAATGCATGAAAGTGAAAAGTGAAAGTGAAGTCGCTCAGTCGTGTCCAACTCTTCGCGACCCCATGGACTGCAGCCTACCAGGCTCCTCCATCCATGGGATTTTCCAGGCAAGAGTACTGGAGTTGGGTGCCATTGCCTTCTCTGACAGTATAGTATAAATATAACTTTCCATGCACTGGGAAAGCATAATGTTTGTACAACTCACTTTATTGCCCTATTCACTTTATTGAAGTGGTCTGGAACAGTACCCACAATATTTCTGAGGTACACCTGTGTCATGCTGTAACAGACCAAGTGAAGGGTTTAGAGGGAGAACCATTCAGTTGGACTTTGAGTTAAGAAGTGCCATAATCAGAAAAAAATAAGATCTGTGCTTTATAAAGATAACTCCAGCAACAGTGTGTTGGATGGATTGCAAATTGTAAAATTTGACAATTTCCAAATGCAAAGTGGTGTAAACACATGCTTTGAGAAATATAGTGGGCACTTGGGGACATAAATCAAGGGGAAAAGATTGAGAATGGGATGTATCCTAGGAAAACTGGATCTTTAATCTTTGAAGTCAGGGATCAAGCCAGGAATTGTTTCATTATTAAGGCCATGTGTAGCTTGAAACACTCAAAAAGACCCAGCCTCAATAAGTTTGGCCAAACTGCCAGTGGTGTGTGGGTTTGGATTTTTCTCTCTCCAGGAAATTATAACAATTCAGACCAGACTAGAAGACACAGGGTCATATCTCATTATTTATGGCCCATGGCCTGGGAATGGGGACTAGGTGGTCAAGCTCAACTGTGTAATAGTGGAAAGGAGAAAGGAGATAGTGTGAATGGAGAAAGGAGACCAGAAAGAGAGGTGATTGCCATCAGATCTTATAAAAAATAACTGCCATTCATTTAAATGAACAGGGAGAGTGGCTCGTAGGGAACAGTAAGTCCCATTGTTTTCCTTATTTTGGTGATTTTCACATGGATAAGATACGTCAGCCCAAGATTCTTTTAAAAGAACATATCACCTCTCACATAACATTCCAGAAACATGGCAAATAGCAAGTGTGACTGCAGAGTGAACCTATGAGTGGAAATTGAAGCCAGAATTTCTGCATTCCTTGCAAGTACCCATAGTTCCTTTAATTATACTCAGGGTTTGTAAACAGGAAAGTGCTTCATAGATGTAGAGAATCCAAGAGGTAATCCAAAAAATAAAATAAAATAAATATATGGTCTGGCACCACCAAACCAGATTAAAGCAACATTATTTACTAAGGAAGAGAAATATTTTGGAAAAATAGTAGTAACGATGGAATCACAAGCAAAATGCTACTTATTTGTGACTGAGGGAGAGATTGTCAATTTTGATAAATGTAACAAAGATGAAGGAAATAAAACGAGGGAAATGACTTACATTTTAAAATTACACTTTTAAGAGAAAAAAATATTTATCTACCTATCATCACATTGAGGACAGTGAAAAGTTGGCTTAAAGCTCAACATTCAGAAAACTAAAATCATGGCATCCAGTCCCATCACTTCATGAGAAATAGATGGGGAAACAGTGGAAACAGTGTCAGACGTTATTTTGGGGGGCTCCAAAATCACTGCAGATGGTGATTGCAGCCATGAAATTAAAAGACACTTACTCCTTGGAAGGAAAGTTATGACCAACCTAGATAGCATATTCAAAAGCAGAGACATTACTTCGCCAAAAAATGTCTGTCTAGTCAAGGCTATGGTTTTTCCGGTAGTCATGTATGGATGTGAGAGTTGGACTGTGAAGAAAGCTGAGCACTGAAGAACTGATGCTTTTGACCTGTGGTGTTGGAGAAGACTCTTGAGAGTCCCTTGGACTGCAAGGAGATCCAACTAGTCCACTCTAAAGGAGATCAGTCCTGGCTGTTCATTGGAAGGACTGATGTTGAAGCTGAAATTCCAGTACTTCGGCCACCTCATGCCAAGAGTTGACTCATTGGAAAAGACTCTGATGCTGGGAGGGATTGGGGCAGGAGGAGAAAGGGATGACAAAGGATGAGATGGCTGTATGGCATCACAGACACGATGGATGTGAGTTTGAGTGAACTCCGGGAGTTGGTGATGGACAGGGAGGCCTGGCGTGCTGCAATTCATGGGGTCACAAAGAGTCGGACATGACTGAGCAACTGAACTGAACTGATCATCACATTTCCAAACTTTCCTTTGAGAGAGAGAGAAAAAACATCCTAGAGTCCATTATTTCGATGATTACTGAAAATATTTTTTACATTTCTCTTCCATCTACTTCTACTATTAAATATCTCCATCTTGTTTTACTAATTCATGTTTGTCTAAATTTTTATGTTTTACAGGCTCATTAGAATTGTTTTGCCTCTTATCCAGATTTCCATCTATGTAACTTTAAGAAATCTCTGATGCCAATATGAAACTCATAAAATTTGGTAGTGAATCAGACCAACAATTTAGGAGGTAGTTTCAGGGAAAGTTCAGTTGTATTTAAAAACATCTGCAACGTACTTTTTCCCTGGAGCATCCAGAAGGCACACATGAAGTTGATTGAGACTATTAGACATGAAGTATTTCAATCAAAGTTATCATTCCACCAGAAGTAATCATTTGTTCCACTTATTAGCAATTAACATGTGGCTTATCACATGATTCATTAGCACACTTCTGCTGGTATCCAATTTGCTTTCCCAGAATTCCTCTCACACTCCCTGGCAGGAAGTCACCATGGTGACATCTGTTTCTTGTAGAGCTATCAAGAACGATAAGCCACTTCTTGTGTTGCTTAAGTCATAGATTCTTTCCCCTTTTCTCCAACAGCTAATACGTTCTTTTTCTGCCATATGGAAAAGATAAATACCAGAACTTAAAATATCAGAATAAAAGAGAAATGAGAATGAAACTCTTTGAACATTGACCATGAAGGAAATACTTATGGAGTGTGTTCAAAGGTGTTGGACTCTTTGTGTTATTTTTATTAAATTAGTGACCACATCAAAAATATGTTGGCTAGCAAAAATTTTCCTTTAGTCAGTCTATTCAAATATTCAAATGGACACAAACTGTTAAAACCATACATTTTTTAAATTTATTGCTATGTGATAAACACCCAAAACTTAATATCTTGAAATTACATTGTTATTATCCTAATGAATCTGGGGCTTGACTGAGCTCACAGGGTGGTCTCAGATGAAGTCTTCTGTACCCTTGCAGTGAGATATCAGCAGGAGATATACTCATCTGAAGACTTGACAGGACTATATGGCCATAAGGGTTCACTCATGTGCCTGACAGTTGAAGTTTGTTGGCTCTAAGTTTAGCTGGTGTTATAAACTTTAACATCTTAAACCTACCTCTCCATGTGCCGTGAGCTTCCCAAGGCATGATAGCTTGGTTTCAAGATGGAGTGTCCAAAGAGCAAGTGTCCCATAATACCTAGGCAATAAGACACAAGTTTCTTGTGATCCAGATTCAGGAGTCATATGGCATCTCTTCTGTTATATTCTAGTGTTCAAAAGTAAGTTACAGTGTCAACTTAAGTTCAAGAGGAAGGGACCACCCAAGGGCCTAGATACATCAGGAGTCATGCCTCACTGGGGAGCCATCTTTGAAGATCAGTTACCAGATCTCAAATTAAGACTTTATATAAAAATCCAGAGAGAACCTCTATGTAAAAAGAAAAAATTGAACTTATTAATTTAATGTCTCAGATTACTCTACACAATACCGAAAGATCAATATATTGAGTTTCATCTTTATGACAGTATGTTAGCAAAAACATGTCTCATAAGTCAGGTTTCAGACTACTCCCATTACTGAAATATTCATATTTTAGGTAAAAAGTTTCCTTCTTTTTGAGTATCGATCATTTTAAGCAAAACTAATACAATATTGTAAAGTTTAAAAATAAAATAAAATTTAAAAAAAAATAATGTTTGCTACCATTTATTTAGCATTAACAATGTTCCAAAGAGCTGTTACTTTCATAAAAACCTATAAAAGAAGTATGATTATTTTCCCACTTTATGGATATATCAGTAGAGAGAGGCTCAGAGATTAAGAATTTACTAAGAACCACATAGCTAGTGAATGACAGAGCTACAATTTGACTTTAGGGAATATGGATCCAAAGTGCATGCTCTTAAATATAAGCTCTGCTGTGAAGACCTGTACTAAGACACAGCATCACAGTTACTAGTAATGTGGTTGTGTTATCCTGCAATATAGAATCTAAATCTAGGGCAGGGTTTTGGCTAGTATTAATTTCCTACAGCCAAGGACTGCTAGAAAATACCTGGAGTTGAATAAGTTGGGTTTGTTTTGCACCATAGCATGGAAAATCACACATCTTGGAAAGCTGTGGTATCTGCAAAAGAGTTTTAGATATACCTATTTTCAATTTGAACTTTGGTTGGATGACTTTCGGGAGGGGTTAAGGAAGGGAGGACTTACCCAAGTCTAGATGCGTCAGAATCCACTAGGGCTTCTTTGTGGCTCAGCTGGTAAAGAATCTGCCTGCAATGCAGGAGACAGGTTTGATCCCTGGGTTGGGAAGATCTCCTGGAGAAAGGAAAAGCTACCTACTCCGGTATTCTGACCTGGAGAATTCCAATGGGGTTACAAAGACTCAGACACAACTGAGTGACTTTCGCTTTCCTTCACTTACAGATGCTGTCAGAAAGTGAGTGCAAATCTATGATTGGCTATCTCAAAAAATTCTACCTATAAAAAGAAGAAAAGGCTAGGGTGAGGATCAAGCTGTAACTAGTGAAGTATCAGCAGTCACTCAGGTTAGTCATGAGAAGATGATTGGTATTTTGTGGTTTACACAATGACCTTGTTTTCTGTTGGCACCTAGACAAAATTGTGCAATGGTCTTGCTTTTGTCTCATTTTATCATGGTCTCAGAGTGACCTCATCTGATCTTGGTATTCTTTGAGATTGTGTCCAGAAGAACAGAATGGCCTAACTGTAAGGGCCAGGCCAGCTTTTAAGACACTGGGGCCTTGTTGCTCATGTCAGGCCAGTTTCTGGATATCAGGGACTGCTTTTAATATTTCTTAGTTGGTTGAATTTTTCAAGTGAATATAGTATGTCCTATTTCTTTTAGCACATTATTAATTTATTTTAATACTTAAGATGTTGAATTAAATATCTAATAGACACTTTATATTTACAACTTGTAATTTCTAGGTAATATTAATAAAATATTTTATTAAAGATCATTTTACTTTTAATCATAAATATGCATATTTTAAATGAGTTATTATTATATTTGGGGGAAATTTTTTCCCAAAAAAAGCAAATCTCTAATGTTTTAATAGACTTAAAGGGGTAAAGCTTGATATACTGACAGACTGATTTTATATTAATTAAGTATTTGTTTTAATATTTATGTTAAGCTGCTACTTTTACATTAGAATTGATCCTTGAATAACATGGGTTTGAACTCCATGGGTCCGTGGTTAGTTAAATCTGTGACTATGGAACTGTGGATACTAAGGAATGGTGTGTAAGGTGGGTCAATTATAAATTATACTCAGATTTTCAACTGATTGGAGGGTTAGAAACTTGCCTTTCAGTTGAAAATCTGCATTGTTTGAGGGTCAACCCATAAACCCTGCATTGTTTGAGGGTCAACCGTAATTGCTTTTAGCATCATTTTCTATACTATTTGTATTAAAAAAAAAAAAAAAAAAAACAGGTATTTTGAATACAGATAAACTGAGAAGTCACTGGGATATATAAGATTCATAGGAATCCGATGTTAAATGTTCATAATATACTGCAATTAAATCGACTTTTTTTGTTTTTTTAAACACATTGAGCCATTTTGGATGACAGGGTTAAATGTCCTTAAGCTTTAAGGCAGAGTTCAAGAAAACAGACCTGATACCATTCAGCAGTTGCTAAAATTCAGCATTCAGATTAAGGAGTGCTACAAGGTATTTCAGGAAAGTTATAACCAACCTAGATAACATACTGAAAAGCAGAGACATTACTTTGCCAACAAAGGTCCATCTAGTCAAGGCTATGGATTTTCCTGTGGTCATGTATGGATGTGAGAGTTGGACTGTGAAGAAAGCTGAGCGCTGAAGAATTGATGCTTTAGAACTGTGGTGTTGGAGAAGACTCTTGAGAGTCCCTTGGACTGCTAGGAGATCCAACCAGTCTATTCTAAAGGAGATCAGCCCTGGGAGTTCTTTGGAAGGAATGATGCTAAAGCTGAAACTTCAGTACTTTGGCCACCTCATGCAAAGAGTTGACTCATTGGAAAAGACTCTGATGCTGGGAGGGATTGGGGGCAGGAGGAGAAGGGGATGACAGAGGATGAGATGGCTGGATGGCATCACCGACTCAATGGACATAAGAGTCTGAGTGAACTCCAGGAGATGGTGATGAACAGGGAGGCCGGTGATGAACAGGGAGGCCTGGCGTGCTGTGATTCATGGGGTCGCAAAGAGTCGGACATGACTGAGCAACTGAACTGAACTGAACAAGGTATTTCAGTAGAAAAAAAAAATTATTCTGAGTTCCTGGAGTACTAAAGTCCGTTTCTCTGACTACACAATACTATTTATCCTTCAAGATTCAGTTCTGTTTACCACTGCTTTGCTTGAGATAGACACTCATCCTTAGTGGCTCCTAATATCCTGTTCAAAATTTTGTCATAATTTTTGTCTCCTCCACTAGACTGTAGACACCTCAAGAAAGGAGCCATTCATCCCCTCACCTTAGTGTCTAACACAATACTTGCCCTCTAATCGATACTCACAAAATGCCTATTGAATGAATAAATGAAAACATGGATGAATATTTATTTTTTAATTTTTATTTTCAGTGTGGATACACTGGCTTACAAACAAATTTCTTTCTCAAAATTAACAAAGTTATAATACTATGACAAATGAAATTGCAGTCTAACTCCATACAGCATGCAGTAAAACAGTTTATTTTAAAAGTAATTTTCTAACATATATGATCTAACAATCCTTCATGTGAAGTTACTTTTTTTTTCTGTTCCCAGAAGACAAATGTTTTCTAAAGGCTGTTTTATTGTTTTGTTCTTGGAATCTGTTTCAGAAAATACAAAACAGGTGTGGATCATCTGTAGTCATTTAAAGAAACTAATGAAATTAATGAACTTTTAGTGTCTATTTCAAAAAACATATGCATATTCATGTCCTATGCAAATGAAACAGTATTGATATTTATAAATGCCATATTAAAAGTCTTTAAAATTAATATAACTTCAAAAAATGAACTTCAATGTCTAGAGTGCTAACAGAGGAACTAATAAAACAAACTTGTTAATTTATTGTTAATAAAATTAAGTTAACTTAATTATTAATTATTATTAATTATTGTTTAACTTAATTACTAGTTATTATTGTTAATTATTGCTAAGTTAATACAATTTCTAGATATTTATAGCTAGATATATCTCATTAAATAATGTTGCTATATACTGTTATTCAGGAAAAATTTATAATTTTCTTTTGAAGTCAGACTTTACAAAAAAGTTTTCTCCATAAATTAGTAGGTGACAATTATGGAATTTATCTTATTGTATTGATTCTTCCCATTGTTAAACTTAACTGGAAAACAACAGCAACAAATACTGCCAACCAATCAATAATAATACCATAAATTGTTATTCTAAATGGACTAATTTTTGCATCCCTTACAATCTCATGAAAGGTTGTATGTAAAGAAGATCTTGTTGGACTCCCTAAATAGCTGAAGATAAATATAAGGAGAAGATATCCAGGAAAGAGTTATTTTCCTTTGTTAAAAGAGAAACTTAGAAATATTTTATTCATGCTTCCTGATAAATGTGTTGGATTGTTTCCATTCTGATATAATTAATTAATTAAACCAACCATAGCAAACTCAATGAAATACAATCTAATTCCTTATTAAATTTAGAAATAGTTCAACAAATTTGTCACTTAAAATTAATTTATATAATTAATACTAATTTAAATATTTTAGTGATTAATAATTAACTACATTGGGTTAATTAACTAACAATAATTAACTACAGTGGGTAGCAAATGGACACCCAATCCAATTTTTTCTGTCTGGAAAATCCCGGGGACAGAGGACCCTGGCAGGCTACAGTCCATGGGATCACAAAGAGCTGGACATGACTGAAGCACACATATATCATATATCTTCACAGACCTTTATTCTGAGGGGAAACAAAGTCCTAAAATGAAGATTAGAAATACATGTTTTTTACTTTGTCCATGTAGCTTTTTAGAGTCTCAATTAGAAAAACAGGTACTGTAGTAAATGCATCTTTTTTTTACTATAAATACATATGAGACACATGGCAAATCATTTGGAAATATTTTATGCCATTATAAAAAAAAATTCACTGTTAATGGAGATCTAACAAAATTGGGACAAAATGGACACTCAAAACTGGAATATTAAAAATAATATTTCTTAAAGTCCATGCTTTTATTAAAAATTTCCATTGCTAAGCATATAAATATTTGAAGAATTTTATCCTATTTTTAAGGACAGGGAAGCCTGGCATGCTGCAGCCCATGGGATCGCAAAGAGTCAGACATGACTGAGCAACTGAACAACAGCAAAGAAATACCCTATACAATATTAATATAGTGATTGACAGTTCATAGCCCAAACCCTAAGGATAACTGACTAAATACTGACTAAATCATCGTTTATAATCTGTAACTGACCTCTAGGCCTGGCATACTAGTAATTCACCTTTATAAATAATTTCTATGAGCTAGATAGATACTTCATGATAACTTAAATTCAGAGAAGTTAAGTAACTTGCACAACTAGTAAGTGGCAAAGTAAGAATTCAAATGCAGGCACATTGGCTTTTATAACCACACCTGCGGAGAAGGCGATGGCAGCCCACTCCAGTACTCTTGCCTGGAAAATCCCATGGACGGAGGGGCCTGGAGGACTGCAGTCCATGGGGTCGCTAGGAGTCGGACACGACTGAGCGACTTCACTTTTTTTCACTTTCATGCATTGGAGAAAGAAACGGCAACCCACTCCAGTGTTCTTGCCTGGAGAATCCCAGGGACGGGGGAGCCTGGTGGGCTGCTGTCTATGGGATCGCGCAGAGTCGGACACGACTGAAGCGACTTAGCCGCAGCAGCAGCAGCAGCAACCACAACTGAACCTCTGTACTATCCCCACATAGGGCCTATGATAGTTCTTTTATAAATAAGGAAACCAAAGTCCACTAGGTAAAATAAGTTGTACAAACCCACATGGTAAATCTTTGTTGAGCCCAGAACAAAGCCCAGATAGTTTACTCCAAGTCCCAGACACTTTTCTATGACAAAATGCTCCTCACTTGCCCCACAGCCCCAGTTTCTCTTAAAACTGTAAATTTTCACTTCTTTTGTCCTACTCACCCCCTTCTCAGAACTGTGACTCTTTCCAGGAGCCAGCCTATCTGCTCCATCTGTGGTTCAGCTTCCTATACCATTCTAAAACTTTGGTTTAGGCCATTTGGCCAAACTGAAAGACCCTAAATTAGGTCAACATGATAAGACAGCCACCTGCATTTTCAGACAAGATCAGGCACATTCAGGGTGGTATGACCATAGATGGAGGCAGGTCCCTGCCTGCATTTTCAGACTGACAAAGGGATCTGACAAGAGCAAGGTAAATAATGAGGAGAGTGAGAAGTATTGAAAATGTGCAAAACAAACAAAAGAGAATGGGAAATTTATCTGCAAAACAGAAAATACTTGGAAGAGAAATTTTGTGGCTCTGAATATTTTTAGGGCCATGTGCTGGCCATCTTCTAGTAACCCCTCCAGATCCATCCTCCACTTGGATTCACCATGTGTGTGTGATGACAACTTCTATGCGTGCATGCTTAGTTGTTCAGTCGTGTCTGACTCTTTTGCAGCCTCATAAACTACAGCCTGCCAGGTTCTTCTATCCATGAGATTTCCCAGGCAAGTATATATAGTGGGTTGCCATTTACTCCTCCCAGGGATATTCCTGACCCAGGGATAAAACCTGTGTCTCCTGCATTGACAGGCAGATTCTTTACCCCTGAGCCACTTGGAAGCCTGACAACCTCAACGTCTCTATAGATTCCACCAACAGGTTCTCCTTCCTCTGGCAGTGGAAGTCAGCTGAAGACTTTGAAGAGAAGGAGAGTGAAGTCGGATATTTATTCCCTAATTGGGCTTCTGTGATGGTTCAGATGGTGAAGACTTTGCCTACAATGTAAGAGACATGGGTTCGATCCCTAGGTTGGGAACAGTCCCTGGAGAAGGGAATGGCACCCCACTCCAGTTTCTTGCCTGGAGAATTCCATGGACAGAGGAGCCCGGAAGGCTTCAGTCCACAGGGTTGCAAAGAATCAAAAACATGACTGAGAAAGTAATATTTTCACTTCCCGTTCCTATTAGGTCACTGTGGTTTGGCCATGAAATTCGTCCAAAGATCTCCTCCAATCAGGCTGCTTTCTCTTTATACTGTCCTCCCTGAATTCCAAGAGCCACCTATCCCCTTTGTCCTTCAGACCTACCAGTGATTACGATTTTGTCAAATTCAGTTCAGTTCAGATCAGTCTCTCAGTAGCATCTGACTCTCTGTGACCCCATGGACTACAGCATGTCAGTCCTCCCTGTCCATCAACAACTCCTGGAATTTACTCAAACTCATGTCCATTGAGTTGTGATGCCATCCAACCATTTCATCCTCTGTTGCCCCCTTCTCCTACTTTCAATCTTTCCCAGCATCAGGGTCTTTTTCAATGAGTCAGTTCTTCACATCAAGTGGTCAAAATATTGGAGTTTCAGCTTCAGCTTCAGTCCTTCCAATGAATATTCAGGACTGATTTCCTTTAGGATGGACTGGTTGGATCTCCTTGCTGTCCAAGGGACTCTCAAGAGTCTTCTCCAACACCACAGTTCAAAAGCATCAATTCTTTGGTGCTCAGCTTTCTTTATAGTCCAACTCACACATCCATACATGACTACTGGAAAAACCATAGCTTTGACTAGACAGACCTTTGTTGGCAAAGTAAATTGTGAATCCCAAATTAGAGCAGCTCTCTCAGTGCTATCCCCAAACCCCTGACTGATACAGGAGGTATGGAAGATAAGAGAATTCATCATAAAAAACCTCATTGGCAGGTGAGAATACAGAGAACTGTATTTCATCTGAACATTATTGAGATGGATATTCTAAACAATTTCAATGTGGTATGTAATTTAAGAAAACAGTCATCTTTATCATTTGAAGATAAAAGTTAGGCCATTAAGACTATTCAGTAAGGTGAAGACTTCTGAAAGGAAGCCCCAAACTGACAAGAAATCAAGTCAAGAATAAATTTAGAGTTGTTTTCAGCGTAATGTACTAAGTGCCTTAGAGAGCATTACTCTTTAATAGCCAACCATTTAATAAAGTAGTTTTATTCTAATTTAGACTCAGCCATTGTATATTATGTTTAAAAAAGAAAGATCAAATACAAAAGAAAAATATGAAAGAAAAATAAGCTATTATTCAATAGCTAAACGTCATGTCTGACTCTTTGCAACCCCATAGACTGAAGCACACCAGGTTTCCCTGTCCTTCACCTCTCTCGGAGTCCACCCAAATTTATGTCCATTGAGTCAATGGTCCCATCCAACCATCTCATCCTCTGTCACTCCCTTCTCCTCCTCCCCTCACTCTTTCCCAGCATCAGGGTCTTTTCTAATGAGTCAGCTCTTTGCATCAGGTGGCCAAAGTATTGGAGCTTCAGCTTCAGCATCAATCCAACAAATATTCCTTCCAATGTATATTCAGGGTCGATTTGCTTTAGGATTGACTGACTTGATCTCTTTGCTGTCCAAAGGACTCTTAAGAGTCTTCTCCAGTATCACGATTTGAAAATACCAATTATTTGGTGCTCAGCCCTCTTAACAGTCCAACTCTCACATCTCTGCTTTTTAATATGCTATCTAGGTTTGTCATAGCTTTTTTCCCAAGGAGCAAGCAAGCCACATTGCATTGTGGCTGTAATCATCATATATAATATTTTATGATTACTATATACTAGGAGGAGAAGGAAATGGCAACCCACTCCAGGATTCTTGCCTGGGACATTTCATGGACAGAGGAGCCTTGTGGGCTACACCCCATGGGGTCACAAAGAGTAGGATGCAACTGTGCACATACACACATGTACTAGGAACTTTGCTAAATATTTTTTTTGTCCTCTATTTTCTTTTTTTTTTTTAATTTTATTTAACTTTACAATATTGTATTGGTTTTGCCATATATCAAAATGAATCTGCCACAGGTATGCATGTGTTCCCCATCCTGAACCCTTCTCCCTCCTCCCTCCCCATACCATCACTCCGGGTCGTCCCAGTGCACCAGCCCCAAGCATCCAGTATCGTGCATTGAACCTGGACTGGCAACTCGTTTCATACATGATATTATACATGTTTCAATGCCATTCTCCTAAATCATCCCACTCTCTCTCTCTCCCACAGAATCCAAAAGACTGTTCTATACATCAGTTATTTTTTTGAACATTTTTTGGTACAATGCTTGTTTGAGGTTTAATCTATGTTGAGTAATATTCAACCTGTTTGGATGAAAAGTTCTGAGTTTTGACAGATGCATATAGTCATGCAACACCACTAAAATTATAGAATTGTTCATTCACACAAAATAATTCATTTGTCCCCATTTGTAATCAATTCTCTCCCCAAAACCCTCCCTCTAGACACTAGATAGCAGTGACCATCTGATTTCCATACCTGTTGATTTATAATTTTCCAGAATTTCATATAAATGGAGTTGCAACTTATATATCATTAACCTTTTGTGTATGAATTCTTTGCTTTAGCATAATGACTGAGAGTAATCCATATTGTTGCATGTATTAATATTTTGTTCCTTTTTTTGATGAGAAATATTCTATAATACCACAGGTTTTCCATTTACATATTGATTTACTTTAGGGTTACTTTGCTTTTATAATTATGAATAAAGCATTTGATTCAGGTAAGATCTTTGTGATAATATATGTTTTCATTTCTCTTTGATAAATAAAATGGAACCATTGGGTCATATGATAAGTGCATGTTAGGCAATTACCAAACTGTTTTCCTTGTGCTGAGTGGTTTTAAGTATTGTCTCATTTAATCCCTAGAATACTAAATTCTTATCATCTCATTTAAACCTTAGTAAAGAAGAACTTTGGTTTACTTCCATTTCACAGATGAAAAAACTGAGGCTGAGAGAGATGAAGTGACTTAGCTGATGACTGTTATTAGCCTGGGAATACTCATACCACTTAGGAAACAGACTTCCTGCTCCTAAATCCAGACAAATTTAGTTGGGTTACATAACCACACTAAGGCATAGTTTCTTCATTTGTAAAATTAGGATAGTCATTTTTAAGTGGATTAAATGAGTTAGCATTCTATGGCATTTAGAACAGTATCTGGCACATAGTAAGCACTCAATAAATGTTAGTTAATAACATTATCTGGGACATACTGTCAATTCCAGTCCAAATCCCAAGTTGGCCTCTTGCCTGAAATTCTTTTAAGTTCAGTAAGATCTGTATCTCTGAATGTGTTTATTTATTTTCTTCCTTGTTCCAGCAGAATTTAAAATGACATCTGTCAGTATTAGGGAGCGGAAGCTTACCTGAAGATAACAAATAATGAAATTTGGATTTTAAACTTTGGAGTTTTTAGATTCAGCTTCATAGCGGTAGCAAAATCAATAGACACTTCAGGTATAATAGTATAGCCAGTAAAAAATATATCCCATCTGTATTTGTCAGCCCTTGCATTCACTCAATCAGTTGTGTCCGATTCTTTGTGACCCCATGGACTGTAGCCTGCCAGGCTCCTATGTCCATGGAATTTTCCAGGCAAGAATATTGGAGCTGGTTGCCATTTCCTTCTCCAGTGGATCTTCCCAACCAGTGACGGAACCAGTGTCTCCTGCATTGCCAGGCTAATTCTTCACCACAGTACCATTTGGAAAATCACTGAATCTTCTCCATTTCTTTAGTTCTTATTTACAAAATAGTAAAGTAAGGCTTGGGAAGTTAGAACAAGTCAATAGCAAGCTTGGTGCTAAAGACAGAATCAGAATGAAATATTATTGGTTATTTGTCTCCTTTTTACTTGCCAAACCAAATCAACCATACATACACACACATGAACCTATACCAATGTATATAATATGTATGTGTATAGAGGTGTGTGTATATGTATATATGTGCATATGTGTGTGTGAGGTTGGTTTCACATGTAACAATTACATGTGTGTGTAAATCATATATATATGCATACATAGATATATAATAACATACTTGCATTTGGAGAAAGAATTCTGTATTTAAATTAATTTTATTTTCCAGCTTTAGAGTTATGGACTCCTAATAACTCCTAAAGTGTTACAAAACAACTACATTAAATTTTCTTCATTTTTCTCTTATTATTAATATATATCAAGGACAGTCCTTAATATATATCAAGGACTCTAAATTTACTCTAGAAAAGTAAAATTTAAAGGACAAAGGCCACAAATTTTAAATTTTATATTCTTCCTCATACTTAATTTTATATACTATAGAAATCATTTTGGTCAGTTTGAGACAATTTTTGATAGTTTATCCTGAATATTTATACAGTGTAAGATAAATCCATTTTGTCAAGGCATGCACACACAAAAACCCTACTGTATTTAAAAGAATTCAATAAGCCACCTGAATGAAACCATTACAAATGTGAATTATGCATGTGAAAATAGGCTCAGATTTTTTTTTCAGTGAATTTCTCATCATTTGGATTCACCTGCTGTTCAAGCCTATATTGTCTTGAAGAAAATCCAGCTTGGAGTAAAATTTAGAAAGGCAGAACGAAGCAAGCAAAGCCAAGTGATGAGAGCTGTCACTAGATCTGCCATGGAATAAAATTGGCAGGTTTTGCTTGGCTATGGCCACAGGTGGAACATTATTTTGATGGCTTTATCTACAATACTCGAGCTTTTTTTCCACATCATGGAAATCTGATTCAACTCAGTCTGACAGATGGCTATCTGATTTGTAGAAATGTGGGGGCCCCTGTGTCTCAGGTCTGAAAGAGACAGGGCCACCAGACTTTCTGAAAACATAGAGAGTCAGCAAGTTGTGACACAAGGATACTGTGGCCTGGTTTCCTCTTTCTACCCCCAGGCATGCACTGTACAATCCGTCATATGTGCATTGCCCCCCGCGGTTAATCCTGTTATCCTGGTTCAGCTTAAATAAGGATGGAAGAGCCAGATGAGCTGTAGTAACAAATTCTGGAATTACTTAATTGCATTTTAAATCATTCTGTAACATATGTGGAGGGACACAATTCTGCAGCTTCATGGTCACTGCACTGAGTTGTAAGGGAGACCTGGCTCTGTCCTCCAGGATCAACTGGAAGAGTTGATATTCATGAAATGTTAGTTGAAAGTTACTTTTGAGATATTATTCAGAATTTGAAACTGGAAACATTCAGTTATGAATATCACAAAATGCTATCATTTTCCTTCTTTCCTGTGGCTCCATTTTCTTATAAATGATATTATCCCTTCATATGTTTAGAAATGGAAGACCTACAAAAGCTGATTAGAGAGATATGGCATCATGGGTAATGACTTATCTTTTAAGGAAGTTAATTTTTTTTTTAATTTTATTTTATTTTTAAACTTTACATAATTGTATTAGTTTTGCAAAATATCAAAATGAATCCGCCACAGGTTAATTTTTAAAACAAATCTGGCTGTAATTTTAAGACTGGAGATCTATACACATGTGTGAGTACAAGGTTTCTTACAGGTTTTTCTCTTATCACCTACATGGCCATACATGATCCTACAGAAGAAAACCGACTGTGTGCTGAGCCATTACTGAAGGGCTGGTAGTGCTTTTGCCCTCTGCTTGGGATGTTCTTTTTCTGCAGATCCCAAGTTTTGGTCCAGGTTTCTGTTCAAAAATCACTTTATCAGACTTGCTTGCTACATCCACTGCTGCTGCCTCACGTTCCATCCACCCTCTGCTTGAATATTAGGCACACTTTAATACTGAAAGAATCATATAGGTAGAAATAAGCAGCTCGGGTCTGGGGGTTGAACCAGTACAGAAAGCATACACACATATGAATTCTTGGCATCCTAAATGCATTCTGTAAGGTAAAATTGGGATTTTTGTTTTGCTGTTGTTTTTAAACAACCTATTTTTTATTCTCAGAGTAGTTCTATCATTCAGTTCAACCTTTAAGTAAAAATTTCTTTCTGCTGAACTCTTTGTACATAACCTCAGCATTATTAATTGACTTTGCTGTGTCATTTAATAGATTTTGCTATAATACATTACCATATTTTCCCCCAGCCACCTGTTCTATAAGTTCTTGAATTGTTTCCTTTTCTCAGCTTAAGACATAAGTCAAACTCTTATTTATTTAGGTGAACTTAAATGATGAAGTTTGATCAAAGAGACTTCTTTTTACATATTTGGTTAAATATAATGTGAGGAGAGGGCACAAGAGCATTAATTGTTTCATAAATCTTTTATAAGCAATGGCTTATGAAATCAAGGAGACCTCTAATCAAAATACAAAAACATTTCACTTCAGAAAGAAGTACAATCATTTCTGAGTAATCAGAGAGCAAAAAGTCTTCTCCAAAAAGTCAAGTAAAATAGTAAGCTAACAAAAAAGCCACAGCAGTACGGTATGGGGGAGGGGGAGGCAGTGGAAAGAACAGAAAGAACTAGTCATCAATGAAAACTAGAAAGCTTGGTTCAGTTCAGTTCAGTCGCTCTGCTGCTACTGCTGCTAAGTCACTTTAGTCGTGTCCAAATCTGTGCGACCCCATATATGGCAGCCCACCAGGCTCCTCCATCCCTGAGATTCTCCAGGCAAGAATATTAGAGTGGGAAAAAAAAAAAAAAAGAATATTAGAGTGGGTTGCCATTTCCTCCTCCTATGCATGAACGTGAAAAGTGAAAGTGAAGTCGTGTCCAACGCTTCGAGACCCCATGGACTGTAGCCTACCAGGCTCCTCTGTCCATGGGATTTTCCTGGCAAGAGTACTGGAGTGGGTTGCCATTTCCCTCTCTGTCAGTCGCTCAGTCATGTCCAACTCTTTCTGACCCCCATGGACTGCAGCATGCTAGGCTTCCCTGTCCATCACCAATTCCCAGAGCCTACTCAAACTCATGTCCATCACATCAGTGATGCCATCCAACCGTCTTATCTTTTGTCGTCCCCTTCTCCTCCCACCTTCAATCTTTCCCAGCATCAGGGTCTTTTCCAAAGAGTCAGTTCTTTGCATCAGGTGGCCAAAGTATTGGAGTTTCAACTTCAGCATCAGTCCTTCCAGTGAATATTCAGGACCGATTTCCTTTAGGAATGACTGGTTGGATCTCTTTGAAAGCTTGGGTAACTTACCTTTATTGAACTGCTAACCCTGACCTTCCTCTAACCAGGTGGCCTGCAGGTAGGATGCTAGGAGCTACCCAGGCTTTAGTAAACACATCTGGGCATCTACCAAGTCCAAGAAGAATTAGAGCTGTAAACTTTTTCTTTTTAATTAGAGGAAACTGGAGGAAAGGAAAAATTTTAAAATGAGGGTCAAGAAACTGAAACCAGTGATTAATTTAGTACATGAAATACATGTAATAAGATCCAGTGAATTTGATCTAGATGGGCCACAATTTTGCCTCTAAAATCTCTCTAGAAGCCACACAAAGTGGGAAACATAATCAATTATATGATTTAATGGTCCAGAAGGTAAAAGTAAACTAGTTGTCAGTACTTTTTCAGGTATGATGAAAAATGTCCCCCATAAATAGGACTTGGCGATATCACAAATAATATTCTCTCAAAAACAGACTTAGTAATAAATATGTTTTAAAGGAATATTTCTTTTGCTGTGCTAATGATGTGATGAATCATTATAATGAAATCTACAATAATCAAAACAAGTGTCTCCCCTGGACAATTTAATACCATGAGATGAATGTACTAGAATAGTATTTTGTTCACAGATCTTTCAGTAACATTGAGCAGTTCCACCTCAAAGTACATCCCTTGAGAAGTTTCAGATATTCCAGACTGCTTGTTATGTGCACACCTTTATTATTTCACATTCAGTCACACTGAAAGCAAATCCAACAATTACTTTTTAATGCCAAGGATACTAGTGAGGAAACATGCCTTATTAAACATACTTTTTGTAAAGTATTTTATTTGAATTTATAAAACAAACAGGATTTGCTTAAAAGGGACAAGACTAAAGATAAACCATTAACTGATTTTAATGAATAGTTAAAATTAACCTGACATATAATTATAAGCATATCAGACGAGTATGAGTTTAGCTTTGAATAGTAAGCCTGCTTCACAAAAAGAGTCCATAAATATGGTCCAGCCAAAGATGACTCCATCAGCACGTCATTCCTGCTCCTGAAAAACTATCTTCTATTCTGCCTTTCTCTTGAATCTGTGTATGTGTCCGCAGAGAATTGAGAACCACTGTATTTACTCAGTATCCAGGTGGGGTCCTACAAGGGTCCTGTGGTTTGTGAGGTGAATCCAGATAAGCTGTCTTTTCTCTTTCTACACTTTCATTCTCTTCTGTCCTCTTTGCTTTTACATTCTCTTTTCTGTGGCTGCACGTTCTGGACAGGGTGGTACATTTCTTCTGAGACTGCCTCTCTCTTTGAGCTCCTCTTTCCACGTATTTGGTCTGTCACACTGTTGTTGCTTGTCCTTGTCCTCCCACGGACACCTGCCCTGCATCCATGCCTCACACTTTGTGTGCTGGTGCCCCAAGGGGCAAGTTTCAAGGCATTGCTCCCTCAGGGACTACCCAACTCCCATAGATTCCAACTTCCACATTCAGACTTCCTCATGCTTTGCATCCTACTGTTAAGTCGCTTCAGTCGTGTCCGATTCTGTGCGACCCCATAGACGGCAGCCCACCAGGCTCCCCCGTCCCTGGAATCCTCCAGGCAAGAACTCTGGAGTGGGTTGCCATTTCCTTCTCCAATGCATTTAAGGAGGTTCTCAAACATGAGAATCTCAGTGTTGGTGGAAATAAACCTCTGAATGCTTAGTGAAAATCACCGAGAAGACAACTGCCCTCTCCCTGGGAATCCAAACAGGCTGATACATGATACTTTGCTTCTCCATTCATTCAAAGTGCTCTTATCACAGCTATAAGAGGAAAGCAAAGTGGCTTTCTATCCCTGGGGCTGTGCAGACATCAGGAAAATTTTGATACTTAACATCAATTCAATGTGTGCATCTTTTTAGTTTCAAGATGTGAATTCTCAAAAGCAGAAGGGTGGGGAACACTTTCTAGGAAATTTTCTCAAGGCAGCATAGACTTATCACCCACCAGCCTAGAGAATGAATTAACATCAGTAACAGTATTCACAGGACATTCACACTCTTGGTCACCTGAGGATATTTCTCTGCCCAAATGGCCATGATGACAAATTTTATGATCTCAGAAACTTCTAACAATATAGGTATAATAGTTTTTATTTTAAGAATTAGGCAGTCTTTGAAATAAATTTTCTCCTGTAGACAACATGAAAAAAGTCCATTAATATGATATTCTCTCTTATATATAGGAAAATATTGTTCTGTTGTTATACTAGCGTTCATCACATATATTGGCATCCACTGCACAGAACATTTTATTGCTATATGCTGTCAGAAAGGCAAAAAGATTAAATCATTCTCTCCCATTATTTCAATTTTGAGCAGAGCTCTCATAAGGAATGTTCTTTGAGATACTGACCCTTCTTTGAGAGTCAGTCAGGTATGTTGAGATAGTTCTTTCACATGTTTGGATCACATGAGCACTAATTAGTTTACTAAAAGCAATTCTATGAATGGAATTACTCTGATTTGGATGATTAATTGAAGCTCCCACAAGTAATTGACTCCTGGTGAACAGCTCACATGCTTGGAAGAACTGGATCCTCTACTTAGGGTAAGGATTATAAAACAATCCAGAGACATATAGCACTATTACACCATCAAAAAGTTGAGACCAAGGCAAAAGTACAATTTAACCCATCATTTTCTTTGATAAACCATATTCACTATTGATAAGTAAAAAGCACAGGTAAAGGATGAACTTTACCAAAAAAACTTTACCAAAAAAAACCCCAAATATATATATATATATATGAGCAACAATTCTAAGATACTTGATGCTTTTCTTGGAAAATGCTTTACAAATACATATTTAATCCTTACAAACTCCTAAGATGCATCATTATTAACCCTAATTTAAAGGTGGTGCTCAGTCATGTTCAACTCTTTGTGACCCTTTGGACTGTAGCCCACCAGGCTCTTCTGTCTGTGGGATTTTTCAGGCAAGAATATTAGAGTGAGATGCCATTTCATCCTCGAGAGGATCTTCCCAACCAAGGGATCAAACCAGCATCTCCTGCATTGCAGGGAGATTCTTTACTGTTGAGCCATCAGGGAAGCCTCTTTTAAAGATGAGGTGAGCAAAACAGAAGGGCTGAGTGAATTGTCTACTAAATCATCCAAAGTTACATTGCTAGTGAATGATAAAGGAAGATATGAATTTGGCAGTCTGGATCTAGAATGTGTGCTCTTACTTACTATACTTTCTTTCTTTTTTATTTATTTATTTTTTATTTTATTTTTTAACTTTACAATATTGTATTGGTTTTGCCATATATCAACATGAATCCGCCACAGGTATACACGTGTTCCCCATCCTGAACCCTCCTCCCTCTTCCCTCCCCATACCATCCCTCTGGGTCGTCCCAGTGCACCAGCCCCAAGCATCCAGTATCATGCATCAAACCTGGACTGGCGACTTGTTTCATATATGATATTATACGTGTCAATGCCATTCTCCCAATTCATCCCACCCTCTCCCTCTCCCACAGAGTCCAAAAGACTATTCTATACATCAGTGTCTCTTTTGCTGTCTCGTATACAGGTTTATTGTTACCTTCTTTCTAAATTCCATATATATGCATTAGTGTACTGTATTGGTATTTTTCTTTCTGGCTTACTTCACTCTGTATAATAGGCTCCAGTTTCATCCACCTCATTAGAACTGATTCAAACGTATTCTTTTTAATGGCTGAGTAATATTCCATTGTGTATATGTACCACAGCTTTCTTATCCATTCATCTGCTGATGGACATCTAGGTTGCTTCCATGTCCTGGCTATTATAAACAGTGCTGCAATGAACATTGGGGTACACGTGTCTCTTTCAATTCTGGTTTCCTCAGTGTGTATGCCCAGCAGTGGGATTGCTGGGTCATAAGGCAGTTCTATTTCCAGTTTTTAAAGGAATATCCACACTAAAAACAGAAACCCATGCTACTCTTTTAACTCATTCCACCCTCTCTTTCCACAAGTCAGTCCACAAGTCAGTCCATAAGTCAGTTCTCTATATCTGCATCTCTATTCCTTCCCTGCAAATACACTACTGTATGTAAAATAGCTAATGAGAAGTCAATGTAAACAGCACAGGGAACTCAGTTCAGTGTTGTGATGACCTAGAGGGATGAGATGGGGGAGGGTTGGGAGGAGGCTCAAGAGGGAGAGGATATATGTTTACTTATAGCTGATTCACACTGTTGTACAGCAGAAATCAATACAACATTGTGAAGCAATTATCCTCAAATTAAAAATAAATTTTAAAAATAGAAAAAGAAAAAAAAAATAGAAAACCAAAAATACAACCTAATGGGCATAAACTGCACCTGATCCTGAACAGTGGTTCTAATGTATTTTGATGTTCACAAAATTAGAGATATCAGTCAGCAATAGCAGAAATACTTCAGTTTACTGAGCACTTACTATGAGTCAAGCATTTTGCCTACATCACTTCTCATAATAATCTTTCAAAGCAATTAGTTAATCCACACATATATACAAATAGAGAACTTAGAGAAGACAAGTAACTTAAGTTTTTACAGTCAGTAAATGGTGTCATTTGGATTTAAAGCCAGGTCTCTCCGGGTCCAAAGACGGCATACATTCTATGCTTGAATTCTCTCACTTGAGTGATAAAAAAGTATTTACCACTCTTAAGCTAGTGGTAAAGAATCTTCCTGCCAGTGCAGGAGATGCAAAAGCCACAGGTTTGATCCCTGGGTTGGGAAGATCCCTGGAGTAGGGCATGGCAACCCACTCCAGTATACTTGCCTGGAAAATTTCATGGACAGAGGAGCCTTGCAGGCTACAGTTCATGGGCCCACAAAGAATGGGACATGACTGAGCAGCTAAGCAAATAGCCCATGTAAGTCTTAGCAGAGTGCCACCAATATATGTTTGTCAAACACATTTGGAAATAAGCATGATGGAACAAGAAGGAAGAGAATGAAAAACAGGATGAAGATTTTAGTTTAAATTGCATTAACCTTTCATCAGCATGGACCAATGAATGGATAAATAGAAACTGACCCACCACTCTAATTTTAGCTAATGCCATATTTCTTTAAGAATAACTTCCAGATGCTGGCTTGGGTGTCCATTTTGTTATTTCTGGCAAAGAAAATTCTTTTGGATATTGCCAGCCTAAGAGAGCAGAATCTATTAATCAGTGCCAGCCATAATTTGTTCTTCCAGCATAAAAGCACAGGCCTTTTCTTTGGAATGCTTTTAGTTATAACCATCTTTTTCTCCATTTCTGCCTGCAAGGATGCACATTCATATTCCTACCGTGAACTGTGGCAGGGTTTAGTGTTCATCTGTTAATTTAATGAATTAATTATCATGAATTAATAAATGGCATACTCCTTAGGGAACATAATAGTCCTTGTACGGCAATGGTTCTCAAACTTTGGTATCTATTAGAATTACCTGGAGCATTAAAATGAAGCATACAGAGGTTAGGCTTATTGAAGTAACATAGGATCTGGGTCTTTGCACTTTTACTAAGTTAACAAGTGATTCTGATACCAAACAGTTTGAGAACCAGTGTCCTGTGGTTCATTTCAGCCTTGCCTTTTTCTTGTTCTTCAGGCTAAGCCAATGAAGCTTCCCAGATTCAGGTCTCCTTTAGCTACACAGTTTCTGAACCGAAACAGTAGTGTAGCAGAAATTGCCTTTATAGAGGCAAACGACTTCTAAGTTAGCTTCTGTGTCACAACTCCTTCCTGTCATGCGCCCATGTCCCAGGCCTAAACTTAGGTTCTTATTTCCCTAGTGTTCCTACAGTCTTCTGGGCATGGTGGCCCTTCTTCACAATGTCAGCTCTGTGACCAGAGTCACACATTGTTCTGGCCAGTCCCCCTACCTGGGTCCTGAAATATATATCCACTGAAATCCACATCCAAATAATATCTCTAAAAGCTACTTACCAAACCTACTTGATTTTTTTTTTCTCAACCAATCACTAGGTGGTGATAGCCTCCAATGATTCTTTCCTCCCCCAACTAATACCATAGAGTAACTCATTCATGTAGAGTGAAGGATGGACTTATTGATTCACTTTTAGTGAATAGAAAATGGTAGAAACAATGGAATGTCATTTACGAGATGAAGTTATGAAAAGACAGGTGTTTCCCACCTGTCAACGTTCCTCTCCTATTTCTGTCTCTTGGATTGCTGAAACTGGAAGCATACAGCTGCCATGTCATGAGGAAGCCTATGAAAAGTCCCACCTGACAAGGGACCAATTGCCATAAAACAAGTTGTTGGAAGCAATATTATAGGCCTTGTGTGAGCACAAAAGTCCCATTGTACGTTTTAAGTCAGGAGTCAGTGTGAACAGGCTCAGGGATGAAGGCTCACCCTTAGTTCTAGTTTTATGGAAAGGCACGTCCAAAAGAACAAACCATAGGAAACATACAGAAACTTCCCACAAAACCAACTGTTGGAAGAAATAAGATAAACCTTATGTGAGCATAAAAATCTGTTGTATGTATCTGCTGAGGCCCCTTCTGGCTTATTCTAAAATATATATAGCCAACTTCCTGATTTTATACAAAGATCTTCATTAGTTAAGGGCAAGGAACAGAGAATAAGAAGAGGGAAACACTGTCTTAGGAATTATTGAAGTTCATTTGGCACTCATGTGTCTTGGAACAAGAGAGCAATGTTAAAACCGTGACCACACAGAAAAGGCTGTAGAATAAAAACAAAGTATAGTATATTGGGAATTATAATAATTGAGCCACAAATTTAACAGAGCAGAAAAAGAAGTTCCAACATTGTGATGATATTGCACAGAACCCAACTTGTGGTTATTTCTAAAAAAATATCCTAACATTTTTCATATGTAATCAGCTTTTTAATCAAGTAATCTCTAAACCCCCAAATCTTGCAATTTTTAGACTAACATATTTTAAATGTAATTTATTTTTTTTACTTCCTTATAGGGTTGTTTTATTTATAAAATATCCTTTCCTAGCTTTCAGATATTTAAAAACTAAACTATCTTTTTTATATTAACAGCCAAAATTATATTTTTTCTACATGTAAAAGCTAAATATTATAAACATGCAATTTCCCATTTTGTAATTGAATCCCTTGTGTCTTCTAGAAAACAGAAAAAAATTAAGTTTTCTTCTAGGTTCTCCCCACTTATGAATATCAATGCTCTTCAAGCATTCACCTACTCCAATACTACGAATGTATCCAAAGTGAAAATGGTAATAAAATCTTTCTGAGTCAGTGAACCACTTCAAGAAAGCAAATGGTATGGTATTGAAAGCTGTTTTAACTTATTTAATCCTCAAAAGCATGTGCCGTCCCCACAATCTTACCACTCTTAAAATCTGGTTTATAGACTCATAGTATCTTCTGTACTCATAAATTAGCTTTAACATACAAATGAGATAATATTATAAATACTGTTTTGTAATTTTCTTTTATCCTCTTTAAAATGTTATCTCCCATTTTCCCATGTCATTAAATATATAGCACTTTATTATCTGGATGTCTTATTATTTATTAAACCTATTTCTTACTGTTGAATATTTAATTTGCAATTTTTCAATGCAATTAACTTCAGTAAAGAGTCGCAAAGTGTCAGACATGACTGAGCAACTGAACAAAAGCAACAATAATGGTTCTCCTAACTAGGATAAAGAAGATAATTTCATAGCATCCAAAATGGTGCAGTAGAAAGACGTGCACTCATTTTCTCCTGTGAGAACTCCAAAATTGCAACTAGCTGCTGAACAACCATTGACAGGAGAACTTTGGATTCCACCAAAAAAAGATACTCTGTGTCCAAGGGCTAAGGAGAAGCCCCAACAAGACAGCAGGAGGGGCCAAATTGCATTTAGAAGCAAGTCTCATACCCTCCAGAGACACTTGGAGGGTGCAAACAAAACCTTGTGTGAACCAGGGCCCAGGAACCCCACAAGACACTGATAATCCTGTGTCTGCATGTCTTCTGCAGAAGCATGGGTCAGCAGTGGGCTGCTGCGGGCACAGGGGCTCTGGCCGCAGCAGACCTAGGGGGATGGCCCATGGCATAAGTCCTCTTGGAGGAGGTCACCATCAGCCCCACCACAGAGCTGCTGAGCAAAAGACCCACAGACTACACGACAATTTGCCAGATCTCCAACCCGGGGATCCAGAAGAGCCTGAGAATCCTCAGGGAACTTGACTTTGAAGGCTAGTGGGATTTGATTATAGAACTTCCACAGGACTGGGGAAACATACTCCTGAAGGTCACAAACAAAATCTTGTACACACCAGGACCCAGGAGAAAGGAGGAGAGGATTGACCCCATAAGAGACTGAGCCAGACTTGCCTGTGAATGCCCAGGAGTCTCTGGCAGAGGCGTTGCTCAACAGTTGCCTGCCATGGGGTCAGGGGTGCTGAATACAACAGTCCTAGGAGCTGTAGCTTGGTGGCATAAGTCCTTTTAAAGGAGGTTACTATCTAGTCAAGGCTATGATTTTTCCAGTGGTCCTGTATGGATATGAGAGTTGGACTGTGAAGAAAGCTGAGTGCCAAAGAATTGATGCTTTTGAACTGTGGTGGTGGTGAAGACTTTTGAGAATCCCTTGGACTGCAAGGAGATCCAACCAATCCATTCTAAAGGAGGTCGGTCCTGGGTGTTCTTTGGAAGGAATGATGCTAAAGCTGAAACTCCAGTACTTGGGCCACCTCATGGGAAGAGTTGACTCGTTGGAAAAGACTCTGATCCTGGGAGGGATTGGGGGCAAGAGGAAAAGGGGACAACAAAGAATGAGATGGCTGGATGGTATCACCAACTCGATGGACGTGAGTTTGAGTGAACTCCGGAAGATGGTGATGGACAAGGAGGCCTGGCGTGCTGCAATTCATGGGGTCGCAGAGAGTCCGACATGAGCGACTGAACTGAACTGAACTGAACTGAACCATTACCCCTAGTATAGTTTGGCCTTAGGCCAAACTACAGGGAAGAAACATAGCCCCACCCATCAGCAGAAAACTGGATTAAAGATTTACTGAGCATAGCCCCACCCATCAGAGTAAGACTCAGTTTGCCCCACAGCCAGTACCTCCCATCAGGAAGCTTCCACAAGCCTCTTATCCTTAAGCATCAGAGGCCAAACAGAATGAAAGCCACAATAACAGAAAAAAAACAAAAACAAAAAAACTGATCACATGGTTCACAGCCTTGTCTAACTCAAAGAAACTATGAGCCATACCATGCAGAACTACTCAAGGCATATGGGTCATGGTGGAGAGTTCTAACAAAATGTAGTCCACTGGAGAAGGGAATGGCAAACCACTTCATTATTCTTGCTTTGAGAAGCCCATAAAGAAATTCACTCAGTCGTGTCCGACTCTTTGCGACCCCATGGGCTGTAGCCTACCAGGCTCTTCCATCCATGGGATTTTCCAGGCAGGAATGCTGGAGTGGGTTGCCATTTCCTTCTCCAGGGGATCTTCCTGACCCAGGGATTGAACCCAGGTCTCCCACATTGTAGGCAGAAGCCCATGGACAGTAAGAAAAGGCAAAAAGATATGACACTGAAAGATGAACTCCCTAGGTCAGTATAAGCCCAATATGCTACTAGAGAAGAGCACAGAAATAGCCCAAGAAGGAATGAAGAGACTGAGCCAAGGGGAAATAACACCCAGTTGTGGATGTGTCTGGTGATGAACTAAAGTCTGATGCTGCAAAAACAATATTGGATAGGAACCTGGAATTTTAAGTCAATGAATCAAGGTAAACTGGAAATGGTCAAACAGGAGATGGCAAGAGTGAACATCGACATTTTAGGAATCAGTGAACTAAAATGGACCAGAATGGGCAAATTTAATCCAGAAGACCATTATATCTACTGCTGGGGGCAAGAATCCCTTGGAAGAAATGGAGTAGCCCTCACAGCCAACAAAAGAGTCCGAAATGCAGTACTTGGGTGCAATCTCAAAAATGACAGAATGATCTTGGTTTGTTTCCAAGGCAAACCATTCAATATCCCAGTAATCCAAGTCTATGCCCCAACCACTAATGCTGAAGAACCTGAAGTAGAATAGTTCTACAAAGACCTACAAGACCTTTTAGAACTACACCCAAAAAAAAAAAATGTCCTTTTCATCATAGGGTACTGGAATGCAAAAGTAGGAAATCAAGAAATGCCTGGAGTAACAGGAAAGTTTGGTCTTAGAGTACAAAATGAAGCAAGAAAAGGCTAACAGTTTTGCCAAGAGAATGCACTTGTCATAGCAAACACCCACTTCCAACTACCCAAGAGATGACTCTACACATGAAAATCATGAGATGGTCAATACTGAAATCAGACTGATTATATCCTTTGCAGCCGAAGATAGAGAAGCTCTATACAGTCACCAGAAACAAGACTTCAGTTAGATTACATTTCTAACATAAAATTAACCAAAAGTCCAAGAAAGCAAGTATATAATAACAAAGCACCATTGGTAAGTAAATTAGGAAATGAGCATTCTTCTACAGTGCCAACAAGAATACACAGTGGTAAAGAGCTTCCTGGAAGATTGTGTGGCAACACAAGTCAATGCCTTAGAAATATTCTTGTTTTGGCTTACAAATTCTACTTCTACAAACTTATTTTATAGAAATAATCTTGGACATGCATAAAAATTTGTCCATGAGACTATTTATTGGAGTTGTTGCTATTGTCTAGTCACTTAGTCATGTCTGATTCTTTGCATCTGCATGAACTGCAGCACGCCAGGCTTCCCTGTCTTTTACCATCTCCCAGAGCTTGCTCAGACTCATGTCCATTGAGTTGGTGATACTATCCAACTAACTTGTCCTCTGTGGTCCCCTTCTCCCCTGCCTTCAATCTTTCCCAACAACAGGGTCATTTCTAATAAGTCAGTTTTTCGCATCAGGTGGCTAAAGTATTGAAGCTTCAGCATCAGTCCTTCCAATGAATATTCAATGAAATCCAATGATTTCCTTTAGGATCTCCCTGCAGTCCAAGGGACTCTCAAGAGTCTTCTCCAACACCACAGTTCAAAAGCATCAATTCTTCAGCATTCAGCTTTCTTTATGGTCCAACTCTCACATTCATACATGACTACTGGAAAAACCATAGCTTTGACTAGATGGACCTTTGTTGGCAAAGTCATGTCTCTGCTTTTTAATATGCTGTCTGGGTTGGTCATAACTTTTCTTCCACGGAGCAAGCATCTTTTAATTTCATGGATGCAGTCACTATCTGCAATGATTTTGAAGCCCAAGAAAATAAAGTCTGTCACTGTTTCCATTGTTTCCCCATCTATTTGCCATGAAGTGATGAGACCGGATGCCATGATCTTCAATTTTTGAATTTTGAGTTTTAAGCCAGCATATTCACTCTCCGGAGAAGGCAATGGCACCCCACTCCAGGACTCTTGCCTGGAAAATCCCATGGACGGAGGAGCCTGGTAGGCTGCAGTCCATGGGGTTGCTAGGAGTCGGACACGACTGAGCGACTTCACTTTCACTTTTCACTTTCATGCACTGGAGAAGGAAATGGCAACCCACTCCAGTGTTCTTGCCTGGAGAATCCCCGGGACAGGGGAGCCTGGTGGGCTGTCATCTCTGGGGTCGCACAGAGTTGGACATGACTGAAGCGACTTAGCAGCAGCATTCACTCTCCTCTTTCACTTTCATAAAGAGACTCCTTAGTTCCTCTTCTCTTTCTTCCTTAAGATGGTGTCATCTGCATATCTGAGGTTTATTGATATTTCTCCTGGCAATCTTGATTCCAGCTTGTGCTTCCTGCAGCCCAGCATTTCTCATGGTGTACTCTGCATATAAGTTAAATAAGCAGAGTGACAATATACAGCCTTGACATACGCCTTTCCCAATGTGCAACCAATTTGTTATTCCACGTCCGGTTCTAACTATTGCTTCTTGAGCTGCATACAGATTTTTAAGGAGGCAGGTCAGGTGATCTGTTATTCCCATCTCTTGAGGAATTTTCCACAGCTTGCTGTGATCCACACAGTCAAAGATTTTAGCATAGTTAATGAAGCAGAAGTAGATATTTTCCTGAAATTCTCTTGCTTTGCCATACACTCCTCCAGGGGATCTTCCTGACTCAGGACTCAAACCTGCATCTCTTGTGTCTACTGCATTGGCAGGCAGGTTCTTTACCACAAGTGCCACCTACGAAGTCATATTGAACTAGGGTGGACCCTGATTCAATGTGATGTGTATTCCTATAAGAAGACAAAAGACATAGACACAGAGGAAAGAAGGCCATGTAAAGACAGAGGCACAGATTGGAGTTACAGTACCATAACATAAAGAAGGCCTGAGGTTATCAGAAGCTGGAGGAGAAAAAAAGGATTCTCTCTTCAAGGGTTGTTGTTGTTCAGTCGCTCAGTCATGTCTGACACTTTGCAACCCATGGACTGCAGCACGCCAGGCTTCCTTGTCTTTACTCATCTCCCAGAGCTTGCTCAAACTCATGTGTATTGAGTCAGTGATGCCATCCAACCATCTTATCCTCTGTCATCCCCTTCTCCCCCTGCTTTCTATCTTTCCCAGCATCAGCATCTTTTCTAATCAGTCAGTTCTTCAAGGGAGCATGTCCCTCATTGCTTTGATTTCAGACTTCTATTTTGTTGAACTGTAAAAGTATACATTTATTTTGTTTCAAGCCATCCAGTTTGTGGTGCTTTGTTACAGCAGCCTGGGAGAATAATATAGTAGTATTTTCAAAATATTTGCTAATATAAAAGATTTGTATTGATATTTACCTGTTCTGATTTTCAAAAATATTTGTTAAACATCAGCATGACATTTAACTGTTCTGATTTTCATTAAATTTTAAAACTGATGAGGTACTCTGGGCATTTATGTAAGTTGTCTCTCAATACTTTTATATTTTTTCCCTCATTTATTGTAACTTCAGTGTTGTTTTTTATCAATATGTTAAAATTATCATTTTTATTTGTCATATTTACTATACATTTTTTCCTTTAGTTTTAAGATTGATATATAACTAGCTCTTATATGCATAAAATAAATAAGAGTCATTTCATAAATCTTATTAAATATTTTTGCTTCATAAAAATAGATAAAAAACTACCACCAACAAAATATTTTTTGATTCCCCTTATTTGATGATTATGGCATGAGATGTTTTAGAAAAATTCTATCTAAATTTTATTAGAGGTCTAATAAATAGGGGGAAAGAGAATGAAAGGATGGCATATGTAGTTTTAATTTGGGGATAGGCAGGTTCAAGACAAAGCATACTTTTCTTTATCAGAGACCTTCACACTTACAGAAATAATATTTATTACTCTCTAATGAGTAATATAGAGGCAAACTTCCATTAAACACAGTGGAATAGGAAGTTCTGTGATTATAAACAAGGTCAAGCAAAATCAACAATTTTTTTTTTTTGCTAGAAGAAAAGGAAAGACTAAAAGGGACAGAGGATGTGAAATAGAATAAGGGGGAAAAGCTCTGGAAAACTCTGAAAAAATGAGCAATCAGAATGTTTTTAGATAACAAAATAACTGTTTTGTGATAAAGAAATGAAGCTGAAGGTATGTCATACAAGATCTGTAGGAGTTATGATTCTGTCAGAATCCCCTCTCCATGATGAAAGCAAGAGGCCATGATGACAATCACTGTGGGAACCTCTAAGATAAGGATTTATCTCTAAGAATAGCAATAAAAAGCTGACAAGTACAATTTAATTATGATGAAGTAGGTCTTGAATGACTGTAAATCTACCACTGGGTTCTGTATAAAAATTAAGATGCAGGAGTATATGTTTTAATTTATAGGATTCTTCTTTAGACTGCTTATAAATCAAAAGAATAGCAAAACTTTCAAGGACAAAACACATGCTCTGATCATTTGCTGAGGACTTCTTGGGTATGTGAGATTTTTTCTTTGATTCTATAAAGTCAGTCAGCCAGAATTCTCAGGCTTACATTTTTTTTCTGCCTTAATATGTCCACATTTGCAAGGCCTAATGAATAGATACTCTACAATAATATGGTGTAGTTTCTTAAGATTTAAATGCAATATCTGTGAAAAAGGAATCAATAAGAATCTTGGAAATAAAGTCAATAAATAAACCCTAACATGTGAAATAATATGTGAATGACATATGAGCTTCTTTAGTTATAGATAACCACATACATATTTATCCTGCGAAACATTCAAAATTATCAACTTGACCTTCAAAATTATAATAGTGTTAATTGCTCAGTTGTGTCTCTTTGTGATCCCATAGACAGTAGCCTGCCAGGCTTCTCTGTCCGTGGGATTCTCCAGGCAAGAATACTGGAGTGGGTTGCCATTCCCTTCCCCAGGGGATCTTCTGGACCCAGGGATCAAACCCAGGTCTCTTGAACTGCAGCAGATTCTTTACCATCTGAGCCACCAGAGAAGGACAGTTATCTTAATTACTCTTAAATTATATTCCCCTTTATTTAACCAATGAAAAGATTTTCCTTGATATAAGTAAAATAGAAGAATAATGACTAATTTGTCCTCCTTGCCAAAGGAAAATATTAATCTATAAATCTAATTATGGCTAATGATTTTATGTTATTTGTACATTTGAGATAAGTTGCTTAAATATACTTATGTTTCAATGTGGATAAATATCCAGTATTTTACCAAAGTCTTATTCTTTACTCATCCAAACCTTTTAAATAACTTTCCATGGTAATGAAATAACCATGTGACAACAAAAACTAGGGAATGTATCAGTGCAAAAGCTTAGAGAGAGCCTACAAGGCTAAAGTAGAACTGGAAGATATAAGATATGCAGAAGTTCAAGTTGTGGTGGCTGCCTAGTTCACAATGAATTGAGGATTTAGTCTTTCTCCCAATCCCACCTCACCATCCTGCTCTGATATAAAGGGATCCTGTATTTCTGACCACAGTGAATAAGGCAATGATTTTCAACCATGGAACAATTTTGTCCAACAGGAGATACTGAGCTACTGGCACCTAGGAGGTAGAAGATAGGGGTGCAGCTAAACCTCCTATAACACACAGGATGGCCATCCGTGACACACAGTTAGCTGGCCCAGAATGTCAATATGCCTAGGTAACAAACCCTGATCTAAGGACAAATCAAGCAAGGTCAGGCAAAGCTCTTTCTTAAGAACTCTGATCTTGTTTTTTAAAGACGGGAGAATGGAGCTCAGTTTCCCTGCATGACAAAGCTTGGAATATGGAGTCTAGAAACTGGCTCAAGGAGCACGTAGAGGACGAGGCTGAAGCCATCGCACAGAAGAAGGAGAGCTGGAAGCACAAATGTCAGAGCAGGTGGCAGGGGGCTGGGGTCCAATTCCATCTTTGGTTGCATTGCCCCCAGTTACAATATAGCTTCTCTCAGATTAACCATTTTCTAAATGCAGAGTCAAGTTTCACACTCTTATTAATAACCTGTCCCTTGTATACAGAGAATCTAGAGCAAAATGTTGGCCACAAAGTCACACCACCTAGGGTACTGGACCTACATGTTTTATGTGTTTCCTGTCAATGGGGAGAGCTCTCACGCTGATTGACAAGGGTCATCCAAGCCTTTCATTCCACTGCCTAAGTTTATATGGCATAAGGCATCCTCTGAGAGGCAGGCGCAGGCCATTGACTGGCTACAGAAATTGTCAGAGAAGCAAATGCGTATGAATTATGTACTGTCAAGCTGGCTCCGGACCCTTAACAGTCATGAGTCACATTTTTGTAACTCGTAAAAAGGAACACTTTTGGTTCCTGCCCCTACCTCTTTAAGATACAAGGTGATTTTGGAAAGGTTCAATTTGAACCCAGAATCCCCTCACACTGCTTTCTCTTCTGATATGGTACTAGGTCCACACCACAAGTACCACCTTCCTCAGCTGTCCTGAGGTGTTTATGTGTGTGGCTGGCAGGAGGAAGGAGGGGATACAGGGAACAATTCCATCTATAGGTTCCTCATGTGAATGAATAGCCTCATCCACAGAGCCCTAAATATGGGCATTCCAGGTTGTTTTATAAAACAAAGACTCTCTCACACATCACTCTAATGCAAGTTCCCCTGGTCTAGATGGCATAATTAATAAGTCATAATGATCTGCTCATAGGTAAAGGATCTGGGCAGTTTCTTTCCCTGAAAAAAGCAAATCAATATTTTCTCATAAGACATCTCATTGATAAGATGCTGTCACAAACAGTTCCTATCTGACTACAATTGTACATTTTATACAGAAAGAAATCATTAAAACAATCATCTCTACCACTCATTACTTACTGTTACTATGGTTCAGTCACTCCCTCTCTTTCTGACCCCATGGATTGCAGCATTCCCCCTCTGTCCTCCACAATCCTTTAGAACTTGGTTAAATTCATATCCATTGAGTCTGTGATGATATCTAACCATCTCATACTCTGCCACCCTCTTCTCCTCCAGCCCTCAATCTTTCCCACCACTGGGGTCTTTTACAGTGAGTCACCTCCTCGCATCAGGTGGCTGAAGTATTGGAGCTTCACCTTCAGCATCAGTCTTTCCAATGAATGTTCAGGGTTGATTTCCTTTAGGATTGACTGGTTTGATCTCCCTGCTGTCAAAGGGACTTTCAAGAGTCTTCTCCAGCACCACAATTCAAAAGCATCAATTCTTTGGCTCTCAACCTTCTTTATAGTTCATCTCTCACATCCATACAAGACTACTGGAAAAACAATAGCTTTGACTAGACAGACTTTGTTGGCAAAGTGATGTCTCTGCTTTTTAATATGCTGTCTAGGTTTGTCACAGTTTCCCTCCCAAGAAGCAAGTGTCTTTTAATTTCATGGCTATGGTCACCATCTACAGTGATTTTTAGAGCCCAAGAAAACAAAATTTGTCACTGCTTCCACTTTTTCCCCTTCTATTTGCCATGAAGTGATGGGACCAGATATCATGAACTTAGTTTTTTGAATGTTGAATTTTAAGCCTGCTTTTACACTGTCCTCTTTCATCCTCATCAAGAGGCTCTTTAGTTCCTCTTCAATTTCTGCCATTAAAGTGGTATAATGTGCATATCTGAGGTTGTTGACATTTTTCCTGGCAATCCTGATTTGAGCCTGTGATTCCTCCAGCCTAGCATTTAGCATGAAGTACTCTCGGGGTGACAATATACAGCCTTGACGTACTCCTTTCTCAGTCTGGAATCAGTCAGTTTTTCCATGTCTGATTCTAACTGTTACTTCTTGACCTGTATACAGGTTTCTCAGGAAACAAGTAAGATGGTCTGGTATTCCCATCTCTAAGAATTTTCAGCAGTTTGTTATAATCCACACAGTCAATGGCTTTAGTGTAGTCAATGAAGCAGAAGTACATGTTTTTCTGGAATTCCTTGCTTTCTCCATGGTCTAATGATTTTTGGTAATTTGATCTCTAGTTCCTCTTCCTTTTCTAAACCCAGTTTGTACATCTAGAAGTTCTCGGTTAACATGCTGCTGGAGCCTAGATTGAAGGATTTTGAGTATAACCTTTCCAGAATGTGAAATAAGTGCAATTGTATAGTAGCTTGAACATTCTTTGGCATTGCCCTTCTTTGGGATTGGAATGAAAACTGATCTTTTCCAGCCCTGTGGCCACTGCTGAAATTTCTAAATTTGTTGACATATTGACTGCAGCACTTTAACAGCATCATCTTTAGGATATTAAATAACTCGGCTGGAATTCCAACGCCTCCATTAGTTTTGTTCATAGTAACGTTGGCTAAGGCCCACTTGACTTCACACTCTAAAACATCCGGCTCTAGTTGTGCAATAACACCACTGTTGTCATCTGGGTCATTAAGACCTTTCTTATACACTTCTTTTGTGTATTTTCACCATCTGTTCTTAATCTCTTCTGCTTCTGTTAGGTCCTTACTGTTTCTGTCCTTTATCATGCCCATCCTTGCATGAAGTGTTCCCTTGATATCTCCAATTTTCTTGTAGTGCTCTTTAGTCTTTCCCATTCTATTGTTTTAATGTATTTCTATTCATTTTTCATTTTTTAAGGCCTTTCTGTCTTTCCTTGCTGTTCTCTGGAACTCTGCATTCAGTTCGTTATACCTTTCCCTTCCTTTCTTGCCTTTCACTTCTCTCCCTTCCTCAGCTATTTATAAAGCCTCCTCAGAGTAAACACTTTGCTTTCTTGCATTTCTTTTTCCTTGGGATGGTTTTCGTCACTGCCTCCCATACAATGTTATGAACTTCTGTCCATAATTTTCAGGCACTCTGTCTACCAGATCTAATCCCATGAATCTATTCATCATCTCCACTGAATAATCATGAGGGATTTGACGTAGGTCATACCTAATTGGCCTAGTGGTTTTCCCTACTTCCTTTAATTTAACCCTGAATTTTGCAACAATGAGTTCATGGTCTGAACCATAGTCAGCTCCAGGTCTTCTTTTTGCTGACTAAATTCTCCATGTTCAGCTGCAAAGAACATAATCAATCTGACTTTTGTACAGACCATCTGGTAATGTCCACGTGTAGAGCTGTCTCTTGGGTTGTTGGAAAAAGATGTTTGCAATGACCAGCATGTTCTCTTCACAAACTCTGTTAGCCTTTGCCCTGCTTTGTTTTGTACTGCAATATCAAACTTGACTGTTCTTTCAGGTACCATTTGACTTCCTACTTTTGCATTCCAATCCCCTATAATTAAAAGGACATCTTCTTTTGGTGTTCTAGAAGGTTCTATAGGTCTCCATAGAACTGGTCAACCTCAGCCTCTTCAGTATCCTTGTTTGTGGCATAAGCTTGGATTACCGTGATTTTGAATGGTTCACCTTGGAAATGAACCAAGACCATTCTGTTGCTTTTAAGATTGCACCCAAGTATTGTATTTTGGACTCTTTTGTTGACTATGAAGGCTACTCTATTTCTTCTAAGGAGTTCTTGCCCATAGTAGTAGATATAATGGTTATCTGGATTAAATTCACCCATTCCCACCCATATTAGTTCATTGTTCCTAAAATGTCCATGTTCATTCAATCTTGCAAGTTGCTGCTTGGCTATGTCCAGTTTACCTTGATTCATGGACCCAACATTCCATATTCCTATGCAATACTGTTATTTACAGCATCAGAATTTACTTTCACCACCAGACACATCCATGGCTGAGTATTTTTTTCTGCTTTAGCCCAGCCTCTTCATTCCTTTTGGATCAATTAGTAATTGCCCTCTCCTCTTCCCCAGTAGCATATTGGACACCTTCTGACCTGGGGGGCTTATCTTCTGGTGTCACATGGTTTTGCCTTTTCATACTGTTCAAGGGGTTCTCATAAGAAGAATATTGGAGTGTGTTGCTATTTCCTTCTCCAGTGGATCCCTCTTCAGTGGATCACAGTCTTGTTGTGGCAAAGGGGCTTGCATAACTCAATGAAGCTATGAGCCACCCAAGTTGGACAGGTCACATTGAAGAGTTCTGACAAAATGTGGTCCACTGGATGAGGCTCTTTATTATAGATGGTCTTTTATTAATTCTGTGATGCAGAGAGTATCTTTTCAATGATGTGTATAAAATAGTGTAAAAATCACACTGTTGCTCTTGGATATTAATGCCTGAGGAAAGACACAATACTCTAGGGAAGGCTTGCACACCCTCCTGTATCCATTTTCTGCTAGTCATCCTCTTCCCTCCCTCTCTTTCTTCCCTTCCTCCTTTCCTAGCCTCTTTTCCTTCCTCCCTTCCATCCTTTCTTCCTTTCCAAATGATAACCCTAATGAACTGTTACACAAATCCATATGCTCTCCTAAAATCACTTGATTTAGAATTCTTCTAACAAATTAAATGAAAATCCTCTTAATATTTCTAGTTTAATTTGGCTTATGTGCAATTAGAATGAAAGCACCTATTAGCTTCAATTAATAAAGAGTTATAATTTTTCTCATCTACTTTCTTGCACTTTTCCTACCCCAAAAAGAAAAAATAGAAAATGACAGGGGAAGATTTAATTTCATCTCAGCCTACTCAGTTCTCCATGTGGCTTTCTTTCCCCATAATTACCTTCATTTTATTTTTTCTAATTACCATTATAGACGTTAAGCTGACATCATAGTTAAATTTTCACATCTTTAACAAAATGCACTTTTCTTGAAAATTCTTTGGTATGGCAAAAATCTTCAAATTTAAGTCTATTGGTAGCAAGAAACTTCTATAAACCGTAAGCAACATTTATTTTTTTTAAATATCTTTTTTATCTTACTCATTAATAAACCCTATATTTTTGTTAAGCAAATATAAAATGCTAATATAAAAATATTGTTGAACAGTTTCTAAAACAAGGCAAATTTTATAATGCACAGTTACTTCTATCTTTGACAAATGGAAATTTCACAAGAAAAATTATTGCTGTATATGTTCCCTTTCTCAATCCATTTCCATGGGGATTCACTACTTGTGGGAGCAGAGTTAAAAGTCAGAATACACATGGAATATTCTTGAGAACTAAAAGTCCTTAGTGACCCCAAGCAAGATGGTTCTAGAATTGATAACAGTCAAGCTGATAAAGTTTTGTGTGTGTGTACACATAAAAGACTTTAGAGTTATGTACATATATGCACAGAATATTTACTCGAATGTGTCATGTGGTGTTCAATCCTAAATGTGTTTTACAGCATCTTCTTCCATCAATATCCATTTAAACGTTCCTGATCTGGACTGTAAATCTGCTTTCTCTATATCCACAGACCATCTCACATTCTAATGCACACTCAACATTTAAATAAAAGCCAAAAGCAGAATATACTAAACTGTGAAAGACTTGAATGAGGCGAATAGGGCCGACACCCCTGCTGACTGGGGGTCAACCACGCTTGTCTTCAGCAGTCTTCCCTGCTGCAGGGCTTACCTTCTTCCCTTCCCTCTTCCCGCCTTTTTTCTGAATCTCTGTACCTTTGTGCTGCCTTCTGGCTTCCTGGGTCAGAAAAGTCTCAGAAACATAGACCAGAAAGGATCCTGAGATGTGCCTGCCCCACGTTCTCATTTTCCAGTAAAACGAAAAAGGATAAAAAATAAAGAACAACAAACTTGTCCCTTACAATATATTTCAATGTATTTGTTTGTTTACTTAAAAGTTATTCAGTTTACAAGTGAAGAATTTGGGCATAGATGCATGATTTCAGTTTGTGAGGTTGTATCCTGTATAAATTTTCAAAAACACCAAGAATGTCATTTTACTTATTTTTATAGTGTATTTTAGGTTAAATGACTCAAATTCCAAGATAGGAATAGATGATATATCAATTTTCCCTAGCAGCAGATGTATGAGTGATTCATATTTTAATGACAAGGTATACAAGTCTTAAATTTTAATTATTGAATTAAAAGCCAAAAATAGGCAGTGCTTACCCTCAATTGTTATATAAACAGCTATCTACACTAGATTAAACTGACAATGAAGAAGCTAAGCTCACTGCAACTTACACACACATACATGCACACAAGACTAAAATTAAAATGACCCAAACCAACCAAAGATCAACGCGATTCATGAAACAATGTGCTTCCAGAAAACCATTAATTGCAATTATCCATGAGTGTCTATAATCGGAGAAGGCAATGGCACCCCACTCCAGTACTCTTGCCTGGAAAATCCCATGGACGGAGGAGCCTGGTAGGCTGTAGTCCATGGGGTCGCTAAGAGTCGGACACGACTAAGTGACTTCACTTTCACTTTTCACTTTTCACTTTCAAGCATTGGAGAAGGAAATGGCAACCCACTCCAGTGTTCTTGCCTGGAGAATCCCAGGGACGGGGGAGCCTGGTGGGCTGCCGTCTATGGGGTCTCACAGACTTGGACACAACTGAAGTGACTTAGCAGCAGCATGAGTATCTATAATAGGAACTTTGCAAGATAAATGGTAACCTTATCTTGAAGACCAGTCATTATCCTCCTGAGTTGAACATGTCTCCCTTAATTGTCCTTAAGAATAAGTATGTTACTCTTAGTAGTACAAACAAGTGAAATTCTACGGAATTTCTCTTTATTGACCTTTATAAATCAAAAAAATGACTTATAATCATAAAGTTAAGGATAACATTTTGAGAATCAAAGTTCTGAAGTCTTCACATTGATGCCTTATACTTCTCTTTTGACTCCCTTTTTGAATCAGACTTACTGTCCTATGAATGATTTATTTAAGATCCTACTTTTTTGGCATAAAAAATCCTTCTGAGAATACTTAATCATTACTGGTTTGTTACATTACCCTTCCAAGTAGTAAGTACACAAGGGACAAATAACACTTCTGAGGACATTATTTCTTAGAGGCCACTTCAGTGCTATAATCAAAGTGATAAACTGAATGGTAGGATTTTAAGAATAAGGGTAGAATGGTAGAAAGATATTTTTATTGAAGAAACTTTTTACTTGCATTACCATATGTGGACTGCAAGTAACTCTGTATTTGTTTCTTGGTTTGGTAACAACATCAATATAATACATAATAGACATCCAAAAATTTTGTAAAAGGAACCTAACACAGAAACACTTTTATGGAGTAGGGAGCTCAGTGGTAAAGACTCCACCTACAATTCATAAGACACAAGAGACACGGGTTCAATTCCTGGGGCAGGAAGATCCCTTGGAGAAGGAAATGGCAACCCACTCCAGTATTCTTGCCTGGGAAATCCCATGGACCGAGGAGTCTGGGAAGCTACAGTCCATGGGGTCACAAAGACTTTGACATGACTTAGCAACTAAACACGGAGAAGGCAATGGCACCCCACTCCAGTACTCTTGCCTGGAAAATCCCATGGACAGAGGAGCCTGGTAGACTGCAGTCCATGGGGTCGCTAAGTCGAAGACTGAGCGACTTCACTTTCACTTTTCACTTTCGTGCATTGGAGAAGGAAATGGCAACCCACTCCAGTGTTCTTGCCTGGAGAATCCCAGGGAAGGTGGAGCCTGATGGGCTGTCGTCTTTGAGGTCGCACAGAGTGGGACACGACTGAAGCAACTTAGCAGCAGCAGCAACTAAACAACAATAATAATGGCTAATTATTTTTAATAAATTTTATACATTTATTTCCATCTACATATATCCTATTCAGTGAAATATCTGTTCATTGATTTTACCCATGTTCTAAATGGATTGTGCTTTTTCTACTGAGTTTTTTGAGCTTTTCATATACTTAACATTCTAGTTCTTGGTCAGGTATGTGGTTTGCAATTTTTTCTTCACATGCTTATTAGTTTGTTTCATTCTCTTAACAGTATTGTTTACAGAGCAAATTTTCTTTATTTTTGATAAATTCCAGTGTATCAAACTTTCCTTTTATGGTTCACGCTTGGAAATCAAGTGTAAAACCTCAGTGTTAAGCTCCCAAAGATTTTCACTTAACTCTTCTAAAAGTGTTCTATCTTAGATTTAAGTCTATGGTTCATTTTGGTTTAATTTTTGGTACAATGTATGAGTTTTAGTTTGAGGTTCATTTCTTTGCCTATGATGTTGAATTATTTCTTCATTGAATTGTTACACAGTTTTTCCAAGAAACAGTATAGCATATTTTTGTGGGCATACTTCTGGTTTCTCTACCATTTCTACAGATATATGTGTCTATCCTTCCCTCAGTGTCACATAGTCTTGATTTCTGAAGCTATATATTGTTCTAATATTAGATACAGTGATTTCTCTCACTTTATTTTTCTTTTCCAAGATTGCTTTAGTTATTCCAGTCTTTGTGCCATTCCATGTAAATTTTAGAATAAGCCTCTCTGTGTCTGCAAAAAGGTGTGTTGTGATATTTAGGAGAATTGTATCAAAACTGTAAACCAATTTGGAAATAATTTGACATCTTATTATGCTGAATTTTGTAATCCATGAATATGATATGCCTCTCCATTTATTCAGGTCTTCTTGGGATTTCTTTCATTGCATTTTGACCAACAGATGAAATAGCAGCACTTCTTGTACTTTTTTTTTAACTTATACCTAATATTTTATTGTTCTTGGGGCAACTGTAAATGATACTAAGCCTTTAATTTTGTTTTTACATACTCATTGTAGGACATAAAAATATGTGTTGCTCTCAAATCTTATAACTTGCTGAACTCCCTTTTTACTTCTAGGAGTATATTTGTAGTCTCCTTGGGATTTCTAGGTAGACAACCATAGCACTGGAAAATAGAGACAATCTTATTTCTTCTGCCTTTAATTTGTATGCCTTTTTATTTCATTTTCTTGCCTTTTCATAGTGGTTTGAAATTTCAGTACTATGTTGAGTGAGGGGTGAAAAGTAACATTCTTGCCTTGTTCACAATCTTAGGGGAGAACATTCAGTTTTTCTATAAATGTATTTTTAAACATTTACAGGGTATGAACATAAGAGATTCTGAACTAAGTGTCTAAAAGCAAAATGTTTTAGTCATTCAGATGTGTCCGACTCTTTGCAACCCCACGGACTGTAGCCTGCCGGCTCCTCTGTGAGATTTTCCAGGCAAGAACACTGGAGTGGGTTGCCAGTCCCTTCTCCAGGGGCTTTTCCCAAACCAGGGATCAAACCCAGGTCTCCTGCATTGCAGGTAGATTTTTTACCATCTGAACCACCCTTAAAACAGGTGAGTGAAATGAAGCCATGGCGAAAGCTGGAACACAAACTTTCAAACCCTGAGCTCTAACCAGAAGTTAGAACAGATATCAAGGAAGACAGTATCAGTGTGAATTATAAAAATTAATTTTATCACTATGGATAGAATCAAAATGTATCAATGATATTCTGAGTTTAAATTTAAGATCAGCAGTTAAATTATGATGCTCAGACATGTTATAGTTAAATGGTAGCTGTTAAATAGGAAACAGTTACACATATATGTTTATAATTCTAGAATGACAAGTAAATTATATGTGGTTTTTCACAGAGGATCAAAATATTTGTTCTGTATCTCTTAATTGAAATTCTATAAGAATTTCTGCCCAATAGTAAGGAGAATGTTTGTAAAAAGGAGTATTGAGCAGGCTTTAGTAGATACATATCCTACCAAATATACTAACAAAAGTAATAAATATTCTCAGAGACGCTATAGTTAGAAACACATTTGATATATTTGACATGTACAACTGCATAGCTCTGAAGCTTGGATCTTGATGGAGACTGGTGAAACGATTTACACTGACTCATTTGAAAACCTATGTCATTTTCAAAAATATGAGTTCTTTTTTAAAATTGTATTTTTAGTGTAACTAAAATTTTCAGATGCGTAAAATAAAAAATTATGCATAGTGGAAATGAGACAGTCACGGTCTCCTGGTTTTCCATTTGAATTAGGCAAATATGGATTGGGTAGGTAGCATGTCTCCTGAAAATAGGGTTACATTTTGTAAGAGTGATTAAGTGGTCCAGTGCTCAAAGAGTGAGATAACGTTTTGAAATCAGCCAGGAGCTCAAAGAACTAAAAAATGTTGATGAGTGCTCTTAGAAGGCTCTCAGGAGCAAGTTAGTTTCAATTTTCTGATTACTGCAATAGAGAAAGAGAGACTGCTACTGCCATCTGTTGGTCAAATAAAACACTGTTCACTCTGCTCAGCTGATTTCCTTGCTGCTAAGCAAAATCTTCCCCTAAAAGGGGAAGGATTTGTGCTAACCCTGACTGCATTAATTCTGATAAACCTGGTGTTCTATTAGAAAACCAAACAAAAGGACATTGTTCAAATAAACCTCTTTCTGCCCTGTGCATTGCCCTGTCCCTCCCTGGTGTTTTTTGTTTAAGAAAGGGAAAATGTGTCCCAACAAAAGAGATCTGCAAAAACAGCTTAGCTCAGAACTAAAGGAAGAATGATTCACTGATTTCAGGTTGAGGGGAAGGGGTGCTGGGGTTAAGGAAGGAGGGAAAACAGAAAGAGATGAGTGGTGGAAAAGAAAGGACAACAAAGAGGGAAGCTGTGAGCTAGCAGGCATTCCTGGGATGGGGCACAAGAAGTTTGAAACACCTTTTCATCATTCTGAAGACAGCATCATCTTCAGGAAATGACCTTTAGCTAGGATGCTAAAATTCTTTTCCCTTGTTATTCAAGGTGTGAACACCAAACCAACTGCGTCAGCATCACCTGCTTACTCCTTGAAAATGCAGTTCCTCAGGTTCAATCCAAGAATCAGAACATAATTCAGAAATTTATTTTTCTTAATCAAATGTGCTTTTTAAAAAGATTCTTAGAGTATATTCTTACATACTCTTATGTATATCAAAGTTTAAAAAAAGGATATTCTATACAGTTGGCAAACAGTAAATGGGAGAGCTGAAAATTCCTAATTTGTATTCAAGTGATCCACTAGAAGGAGAGGCAGGAGAGCAGATATTAATGATGCTACACACATAACAAAGGTAACCACGAAGGTTACACGAAATAGTCTGGTTTATAGTTCTCCCAGGTTAGTTATTCCTGGACCCTCATACACTCTTGCAATTGTCACGGGATGGAAAACAAACCATATGGTCAAACTCCAGATTGTGAACTATGATCATTCATGAACAATCAGAATTAGCCCTCATTCTTAGTGAGTTTGGGAAATTCAAAAAGAGTGGACTCCATCCAGTTTACTCAGGGTACTTCAGTCAAGTAGGTGGCTACAAGACACTTAAGTCAGAAAGATAAACAGGGATATATTTGGATGACTTGACCCAACCATATACAAATACAATCTCTAAGAATAACGGGATCCTACAGCTAGATCCTCAAGGCAGGGATTCTCTCTGCTGACATCAGTTTAGAAATAAGCATTATTTATTACACTATATAAATGATACTAATAATGTTGCTGATGATATCTTCCAATTAAAGGTTGCACTCACTGCTGTGTAAGCCTACTCCTGCTGAGAAATGGCCCACAGGTTAAGTCAAGTACAAATACTACAGTGTGCCAACCAAGAAGAATGAAAGCACAACTTCAAAATAATTATGGCAAAAAGCCATTTCCTATTGTCACTCAGTGTTTTAAAGGTTTTTATAATACAATAAAAACATACCCTAGTGATTTGTTGTTTCACAATATATATCCTCTTTCACAACTGAAAAACTTATTAGATATACAGTCTATCATCTTAATTGGTAAGAAAGCATGACTGAGTCCTGAGCAGAATGAATTCCCTCAGGTGTACTTAGAAGATCTGTTCAGCTTAGAGGCATTTTCATGCTGGGAAGATGCAGGGATCTCTCAGTTTCAATCCACTGATCTCTGAAAGTCTAGAAATGCTTTTCTATCTTCATGTACAGTATTTCTCCCCATGCTATTTGAATATATAGTGAAGGAATACAGTTACCAAGTAACTTTTTAAGTGTATGCATCAGTGGGATGATATTTTCAAAACATAAAAGCAGAGAAATATTAGCCCAATTATAAGTGAAGAAAAAAATAGAAGGAGGAAAAAGAGAAAAGCAATTCAAAGTTATCTTTTACATCTGGATAAAAGGTTATATCTCTAACATTTTGCTTGTGGAATTTTGGTTTTGAAACAGCAAGTAAGGATCTTAGATTTTGTGGCGCTAAATTTTGGGGAGTGAAGCATATTGAAAATCCAAACCTCTTTAGGCTATAGAGATAACTTACAATGCTTCATCTTTTCTTCTCAATGGTGCAAATTTTGCTTTACTATGCAATGGAATATTCTCACACATGGCTTATATAACGATGATCTCAATCTCTGCCTTTTCTCTCTTTTTTTTTCTCTCCATGAAAAATGGGTAGAGAATATTAGACCAGTAGAAAAGTCAAGGAGGAAAAAAGTACATAATTTGTCTAGAATACACTGTGTAATGAAAACTGGATTACTAATATTTCTTGAGAAATAAAAATAGAAAAGGTAATAAAGTTTAGTCTAACCTTTTTTCCCTCTTTGTGCTTAGTCCTGTTTCACTTGCTCATAGGGTGCAGCATGGCACTTTAGACCAGAGTTCCCTCTGTTAAACAGCTGTGCTGACACCTTAGCTCAGACCTTTTACAGAAGCGCTGCAAGCAACACTCAATTCAAGATGGTGGCGGCGGGCCATGTGCAGAGACTAGTCTTTCGGCCCAGTGGTTTGGAGCGAGAACAGCACAGTCCCAGGAGAACTCCAGCCCCTCCCTGCTGATGAGATCCCTCTAAAGCATCCTGGTCCAAGCTGGCAGGAGATATGTCCTGCAGATGCTCTAGAGCAGGAGATCATAATTGTCCATTCTCTAATTAGAGAATAAAGCTTTCCTTTGCTTAAAAAAAAAAAAAAAAAACTGGGTTACTAAAATGTACTCCTATCCTTGAACTTCATAGTTGATTTCCTACACTTTCTACTTTCATCATATAACTGTCTTTCCTTTTCTGGATTGTATGATAAAATTATTTGCTGGGTTTATTTGTCCATATTCTCCTTGAATCTTTACAACCAGCTCTGTATTCCAGGTGTTATTAATATATCTAGTTTGTTTTCCTTGCTGTAAAAACTTAAATTAGGAATGAGTTATTTTTCCAACAAGTCAATCCTAAAGGAAATCAGTACTGAATATTCATTGGAAGGACTGCTGTTGAAGCTGAAACTCCAATATTTTGGTCACCTGATAGGAAGAACTGACTCATTTGAAAAGACTCTGATGCAGGGAAAGATTGAAGGCAGGAGGAGAAGGGGATGACTAAGGATGAGGTGGTTGGATGGCATCACTAACTCAATGGACATGAGCTTGGGTAAACTCCAGGACTTGGTGATGGACAGGGAATCCTGGAGTGCTGCGGTTCGTGGGGTCGCAAAGAGTCAGACACGACTGAGGGAATGGACTGAACTGAACTGAATATGTAGTAGTACAGACAGAAAAATGAGACTTGGGATGTACAGTCTAGTGGGAAGAAAAGAGAGAAGCAAACATATGACTGAAATACCTAGTAAAAAGTTCTCTAGTAGTGAAATGCACAGGATACTATGGGAGCACATAGCAGATGCAGAGTACCTTTGAGAAGCATGGAGGCATGGAGGGAACTGAGGAAAACTATCCTAGCAGAGCAGTTGAGGTATGGCCTGATATGTGCTCATTAGCTATTCTTTGAATTAATGAGTGAGTTAATAGACAAAAGGTAACCTGGATGCTGCACTACTATTTTATTTCAAATGCCTTATTTCCTAAAGTTTTGGACCATAAAGAAATTTGGAGATCAGGAAGAAAGACTGCCTTTTCAATATTCAGTTCAGTTCAGATCAGTCACTCAATTGTATACAACTCTTTGTGACCCCATGGACTGCAGCACACAAGGCCACCCTGTCCATCACCAACTCCCGGAGCTCACTCAAATTCATGTCCATTGAATCAGCGATGCCATCCAACCATCTCATCCTCTGTCATCCCCTTCTCCTCCTGCCCCCAGTCCTTCCCAGCATCAGGGTCTTTTCCAATGAGTCAGTTCTTTGCATCATGTGGCCAAAGTATTGGAGTTTCAGCTTCAGCATCAGTCCTTCCAATGAACACCCAGGACTGATCTCCTTTAGGATGCACTGGTTGGATCTCCTTGCAGTCCAAGGGACTCTCAAGAGTCTTCTCGAAAACCACAGTTAAAAACCATCAGTTCTTCAGTGCTCAGCTTTCTTTATAGTCCAACTCTCACATCCATACATGACTACTGGAAAAACCATAGCCTTGACTAGATGGACCTTTGTTGGCAAAGTAATGTCTCTGCTTTTTAATATGCTGTCTAGGTTGGTCATAGCTTTTCTTCCAAGGAGTAAGAGTCTTTTAATTTCATGGCAGCAATCACCATCTGCAGTGATTTTGGAGCCCCGGAGAATAAAATCAGCTACTGTTTCCCCATCTGTTTGCCATGAAGTGATGGGACCAGATGCCACACTTCTTCCTTGGAAGAAAAACCAAGACCAACCTAGACAGCATATTAAAAAGCAGAGACATTATTTTGCCAACAAAAGTCCATCTAGTCAAGGCTATGGTTTTTCCAGTAGTCGTGTCTGGATTTGATATTTGGACTATAAAGAAAGCTGAGCACCGAAGAATTGATGCTTTTGAACTGTGGTGTTGGAGAAGACTCTTGAGAGTCCCTTGGACTGCAAAGAGATCCAACTGGTTCATCCTAAAGGAGATCAGTCCTGGGTGTTCATTGGAAGGACTGATGTTGAAGCTGAAACTCCAATACTTTGGCCACTTGATGCGAAGCACTGACTCATTTGAAAAGACCCTGATGTTGGGAAAGATTGAAGGAGGGAGGAAAAGGGGGCGATAGAGGATGAGATGGTTGGATGGCATCACCAACTCAATGGACGTGAGTTTGAATAGACTCCGGGAGTTGGTGATGGACGGGGAGGCCTGGTGTGCTTCAGTCCATGTGGTTGCAAAGAGTTGGACACGACTGAGCGACTGAACTGAACTATTTTACCAAGATCTTTCATGTTCATGTTCATGCTCAGTCACCTCTGACTCTTTGCAATCCCAAGGATGTAGCCCGTCAGGCTCCTCTGCACATGGAATTTCCCAGACAAGAGAATTTCCAGTACTGGAGTGGGTTGCCATTTCCTTCTCCAGGGGATCTTCCCCACCCAGGGATTGAACTTTCTTCTCCTGCTTTGGTAGGCAGCTTCTCTACCAATGAGCTATCAGGGAAGCTCTTTCCAAGGTCATATATGAACAATTAATTATGGCATAAGTCTCTGATTAAAAGGCCATAATGAGACCTACCAATTTTTTAAGCCTACCATGTGTCAAGCACTATATAAATGATCTCAACAAAGCTGAAAATTAATATTGTTTTACAAATGAATAAAGAAGCAGAGAAAAGAAGTGATATGCTGAAGATTATTACAACATAGAGTTCAGAACTGAACTCATCTCTGTGGCACAAAACCTATACATTTTTTACTATACCAATTTTGTTACATGAAAGTATACATTTGTTACATGCTACATGAAAATATCAACATTAGCTATGCGTTTTCTGGCCTTATATAAGGTGTGAAAACCTGGTATCTCTTTAAGTTAGAAAAAATCTAAGTATGAGGACTAGTTTAGGCAGATAATAACCATGGAGAGCCTATACAAGGCCCAACTACTTATAAATTTGTGGGGAAAAGGTAATTTTGCCTTACAGAAATCACATATAATTTTAATTTCTCCCTGATAAACAGGAGTTTATGCACTTTCTTATAGTAAAACAAACTCACAAATATGAATTGATAAGAAATCTTACTTATTGACTGGCTTACGTGGTAGCTCAGAGGGAAATCTTATTATTTGATGCCTAAGACTCATTCCTCAATTTATTCCATTTTATCTTTAGTTTTCCTTTTGGAAAACAAAAATCTTCATTGTAATTTAAACAATAGCAAAACTTTGAAATTCATCTCTATATGGAAAATTTTTTTCCTTATTGTTTTTTCCTTATTTACACATTTTTTTTTTTGCTGAAAACTGTAAGCCTATTGATAAGTTTATAGAATAAAAATAAAGGGGAAGATTCAAGTAATTATCCTCAGTACATCAATTTCCTCTACATAGAAGTGAGGGGCAGAGGAGAGAAGTTGGTTTTCTATAATGAGTTAACACAATTGACTTCATGTATCAATTAAAAGCACTGTATAATGGCTTATCTTTCCTCTCTTTGCCTGTAGCTAAATGAGAAAAGGGAGAAAATAAGTTAATTTTACTAGTAAATACTCATGCTTTGCTAATTTTGAATTGGGCAAAATTCAACTGTTTGAGCACATGGTAGAAATCATGTTTATTTTAGTCCTGAGACCCTGAGATATTTTTCTAGCACATGGTAGGCAGAGACCTCTATTTATGCATTTAGATCATGTTTATATTTATGCCTTAGTATTTTTAAAAATACCAGCTCAAACTGTAAGCCAATTCATAATGCCTTCTGCATAACTGTGTGGGAGTTAAACCACAAATATTATCTATATTTGTGTTGGGCCGCCCCACCCGCTGGCTGTCTTCATAGCCCCGGTTTACTAGGACTGACACTTTTGAGTAGCAGTGGCGCCACCTCCATTTGGCACAGCTGTCTACATGGGACCTTCCATCTGTTGTCTTTCTTTGGCACGAAATTAGTGAATAAAGTCATGTAAAAATGTGTGGCTAGTCACTGGGGATGCTGCATTACGATAACGGAGACTGCTCATCTGGTAGTGTGACCCATGGTTTCTGAATTATCTCCTCACCATGCAGGTTTTTGGCTGGTCTGATAAACATGTGCCAAATTCCCCATACTCAAGAGCAGCACGCAGAGGAGCAGAGTACATGGGGCGGTGTATCTTAGTGGAGAGGTGTCACCTCCATCTTCCAGCTGGTTGGCAAATTCTCACTGAGCTATTTGAATAGCCCTTTAGTTTGGGTTTTATGGGACCTACTTTCTTGGAGTTAAAGAACTGTACTCCATGGTTGTATGCACACTACTGTTCAGTTCCAGAGATACTGATCACCCAGTTGCGTTGCAGAACACTTTCATAGAAGTCTACAGATTTGTGACCTGGAGAAAGAGATATTTCCAGAGGAGTTACCAGTCAATCATAAGTACTTACAATACATACTTACAATATGTCTAGAATCTTTAAAAGGAGACAGAGGGAGTGAGAGAGAGAGAGAGAAAGAAATTATTGGTGACAATAAAAAATGAAACTGGCTAAAAGTTTTAAAGAACTTTGAGAATGTAAAGTTACTTAGGTTTTATAATCAGGCAAGTTTGAATGCAGCAGGCAGATTGCTAATAGGTGTGGAAAATTAACTAGGATTCATATAGATGGTAAAGTTAAAGGATCATTGAATCATCCAGAAATATTCAACGGGTATCTGTAATATGGATAGTATGGAAGATTGTACACAAGATGGGGATACAAAGTGACATAAGACACTCTCTTTACTCCGGATCTTACAATCTACCATCAGAAGTACATACTACTAGAAAAACAAATAGTAATTCACACCAACAAATTATAATACTAAGTAAGAGATTCTGACAGTAAATGCAACATAAGGTCAGAAACATGGGGTTAGGTAGCCAGCAAAAAAATGACTGAATGAAGTGAAATTTAAAATAGTCTTTAATAAGTAATCTAGTCTCAGTTATGTGGAATGCACACCTCAAACATTGTTTTCTATCCAACATGTATATTAATTAAACATAAATAACATTTGTGTCAGGAATAGTGGGGAAAAGTGAGAATTAAAGTAAAAAAGTTGTGAATCATAGAGTCATAAATTTGGAAGGAATGAGAATACGACCCAGCTTAAATGTAGCATTCACAACCATAACTTTCACAACAAGGATGTCTCTACAAAAGCACTTTACAGTGACAAGGGGTACACTCTTAGGTACATTATGCCTGGATTGTGTAAAACTATTCATGCCAAGCTTGAAAGTTATGAATTACTCTTTAGGAGACAAATAATCACTGAAAATCACTGAAAATATTTGAGCAAGGGAGGTATGTATTAAAATATATTTGCAGATGATATGTATTAAAATCCATCAATCAAAATACCACTTTTCTGATCCAATTAGAAGATCTAAGCAGGTGATATGAATTATGTGACGTGCAGTAAGCAGCAGAAATGGTGAAGTGATGGGTCCATTGTTAAAAGAAGTTGAAGAAAATGCTAGTTTTGTGGGGAACTAACACTGATTTCAGGTTTGGCATGCTCATTTTGAGTTAACAGTGGAGCAGAACAGAAATTTAGCATGAAGGCAAATAGACAAGATTGATACTTTGCAGGGTGTCCTACGGGTCAAGAGAGAACACTGGGCTTGATCACTAAGCATAGGGTGAGGTTTCCATCCTATATCACAATGGAAGTTCAGGCTGTAAGTGTAAACAGAAGTCATAATTATCATGAAATTGAAAATATTCTACATTTTTCTGTTTATAAAACTGACAGGTTCAGATTTTAATCAGTTTTTCTTCCCACATATTCAAAAATATTTCAGGTCTGTTTTCTGTCCCTCAACCAGTGCAGCAAAAATGCAACCCTAAGATGGAACAGAGTCTTTCTGCTGGTCTACTATTTACTGACAAGCTTCATATACTCACAGCATCGCTGTTGCTTTGTTAAGTGGAGAGCAGTAATAGAAGTATTTACATATATATGTTTCTTTCTTGCAAAATGAAGTGACATTAAATTCTACTTTCCCTCCTACCTCCTGCATTCCAAACACCAAAACAAAAAGGCAAAAACCAAAAACCAACAAAAAAACCACATGAATTGTAGGGTTTCCTTCGATATCTAATTTCTGCATCCAGATAAATGCCAAAAAACTTGATGTGATAGCTGACTAAAGATAAACATAAAGCAAATAAGTGGAGAGATCAATAAACAATATGGTCAAATCCATTCCACGAAATACTTTTACTGCACCATATTGAGTTAATACAAATGCCTTTGGTACAAAAGCAAAATTATTTCTGAAACAATAGAAAATCTGTTCTTAAGTATAAAAAAAGCACTGCACATGAGTTCAGTGAAGAAAAGAACCAGATGTTACACATACTTTAAAAAAACACAATCCCTATGCAGTTACCCATGAAATATTCAACACATACATAAGTTTAGGGTTTACTGCCTTGATTTCTTTCTTCCCTCTCACCTTCATGCTAATCTTCCACATGTCAGCATTTCTTTGAAAATAGGGTGTGTTACTCAAGTAAGAATAGAGAGCCAATTGAGGATTTGATTTCAGTTAACATTTTTGTAGAGTGCCCAGGGATGCCCTTATCCATAAAAGGAAGAGGGTGCAGTCACTACATGTCAAGAATGCAGGCGTGTAGGCATCATGGTAGCATTTGCTTTCTGTAGAACCAGAGTAGATAGACCTCTGGAAATAAACTTAATAACTAAGCATTGCCAGTGCAAGAAAAGGGGTTATTTAAATAGTCCAGATTCCTATACTGCAGATGAAAAAGTAGACATAAGATTATCGACTCAATTCCCATCACTAAAAGTGACATGAGAGCGAAAGTGAAGTCGCTCAGTCGTGCCCGACTCTTTGCGACCCCATGGACTGTAGCCCACCAGGTTCCTCTGTCCGTGGGATTCTCCAGCAAGAATACTGGAGTGGGTTGCCATTTCCTTCTCCAGGGGATCTTCCTGACCCAGGGATTGAACTCAGGTCTCCCACATTGCAGGTAGAGGCTTTAACCTCTGAGCCACCAGGGAAGCCCTGGTGACATGTGTTGTCTCAGTTACAAAATCAAACCCTTGAGTTCGAGTCTGACATTCCAATTGAAATCAAGGCTATATATGAAAGTTGTTTTTTTTTTTTTTTTAAGATAGCACTGAATAACAAGTAGGCACTACACCAGCCATATGTTTATCCATCTTTTTGTTGTCTTTTCAGCTGACATAAAAGCCCTAGGAATTTCCTACATTTAGGGTAGGAAAACCTACATTTTTGTTAGCTCTGATTTTAAATTTGTTCTTAGGCTTTTGACATTGATTTTATTTTTTATTGTGTTTCCGCTATTACATCTGGTATATTCTGAAGCCCAGAGCCATTCTGCAGAGTACATAGTCATAGAATTACAAAATATAATGATTTTCATGCAACGCCTAGGTTTGAGGTTTGAAGCTTTAGAAATGAGATAGACGAGCATGAAGATGGATAATCTAGTTAGATGACATTTGGATGTCCATTTAGGCAGGAAGACACTGACCTTGAGCAAGTCAGTCCTTAAAATGGAAACCCAAGTTGTCAACTGAGTTCTGAGGCAATTTCAGCTCCCACATATGGAGCAGATCAGAACAAAACAAGAGTCAGCACCTCAGGGCATTAAGGAATTAGCAGTGAGAGCATCAATTAAGATAGAAACCAAATCAGAAGCTGAAGCCAGAGACAAGTACAGTTAGGACCTTGAGTATAGATATTCTGGTGACTGAAACATCTTCAGAGCAGGAACTTGAAAACCATGTGAGGTCTAAGTTGTCAGCCCTGTGAATCATGGACTTAGGTCAGGTTTGTCACAAATATAACTAGTGGCACAGGGAAGAGCCTGGGAGGATATTATAATCTTAGTCTGGTACAAAGAAAACAGAAAATACCACCACCACTGATCAAATTCCATCTGTACATCTGGCACCGTGTCAGATGCTTTGCATACATTTTTTTTTTTCTAATCCTCACAATCACTCTTTAAGGTAGTATTGTTAATTCCATCCATATTAATAAAGGTCTTAAAGACAGAAAAAGGGCTGAAAAACTCTAAAGTCCAGGTAGGTCTAGGAGTTAAAGCAGGCCTGATTGTATGGATAGGGATTTCAAGGAGAGGAAGAAAGCACAGGGAGATAATGGACAGATGGTCTTTTAGCTGATATCTGGGAACATCATCTGTAGTTACCTGCCATATGTAATAGTCATGAGGATTTGAATATCTATTCAAAATTATAAGGTGAAAGCCTATTATGTACCAGAAAATATCTAGGCATTGGGAATAGTCACAAGTTAGATAGTATACATTCTCACTGAGTCCATATGCTAGCAGTTGATGCCTAAATGGATGTTGTAAATCAATCATGGAAATCCCATGTCCAATATCCAAGCTAGACTTGTGGGACATGAGAAGTCAGCTGAGGACATTTGGAGATTTTCTTTCCAAAAAATGTACAACCCTTGCCTTTTGTCATGCAAACACAAATGAATTATCTCAGTGTGAAGCTGACATTGAGAACTGCAGGCAATGGCACCTCACTCCAGCACTCTTGCCTGGAAAATCCCATGGATGGAGGGGCCTGGTGGGTCGCAGTCCATGGGGTCACTAAGAGTCGGACACGACTGAGCAGCTTCACTTTCACTTTTCACTTTCATGCATTGGAGAAGGAAATGGCAACCCACTCCAGTGTTCTTGCCTGGAGGATTCCAGGGACGGGGGAGCCTGGTGGGCTGCCGTCTATGGGGTCGCACAAAGTCAGACACGACTGAAGCAACTTAGCAGCAGCAGCAGAGGAAACACACTGAAAGACATTGCTGAATATCCGATCATACTGTTCTGTGGTCTGCTCTGTGTGTGGACTTGGTGTTAGTCCCTCAGTTGTGTCCAACTCTTTGTGACTCTATGGACAGCAGCCTGTCAGGCTCCTCTGTCCATGGAATTCTCTAGGCAAGAATACTGGAGTGAGCAAGCCATTACCTTCTCCATATGTATGGACTTTGGTTACATGAAATAATTTCCTAACTCGGTGTGTAAGCTGCTGTAAACTGACATGTTCTGTAATTTGTGGCTAAAACTTGCCAACCTGATACACAGATCAAGAGCTGAATCAAGATAACTGTTCCACAGGCTAATTTTAGCAAATAAATTAAGCCTCTGAATGGACAAAACCAAAAAGTATTATATAGCTTGGGGTGAGGGAGGTAAAGAGAGAGACAAAACCCAAGTTGTAATAGGTAGAGGAGTAATGTTGAGAGGATAGATAGAAAATGACTAGCATAGAAAGAAAATGACTAAAGAAAAAGCAAAGCATGAAATGTGGGCATCTTTCTCTAAAAACAAACCGAAAATATAAGGAAAAGAACCATAATCAAGTACTGAAAAGACAAATCACCAGTTGCCTTCCAGAAAGATTTTCTGGCATAAAATATGCTTTTCCCACTATTCCAAGAGGACATTTAGTACTCATCATTCCTATCTGTCTCATTGAATTTTAAAGATACAGGTTGTGCAGTATCCTGCCAGAGTCAAAATAACACTGACCTTGATCATTTTCATCACAGTGAACTCACTGTCTTCTGTGGACAGCCCTTTCAATGGTCTGATATTTCTACACCGGTCCCAGTTTCACTCTCTGGAGGCATTATCACAAAGGTAGAGTCAGTGTAGAGCAGGAGAAAACAAATTTGGTTTAGAAGAATCTTAGATTTAACCTGATATATTTAAAATGGATATTTTAGTGCAAGAAGCTATTACTATTGTTTAGTTCTGTTGATTGGCAAATTTTTAAAAATATTCAACTGAATTCTCAAGCTTAAGGGGAAATGGCTTTCTTTAAATAGTAAAAACAAATATTACAAGGAATATGTGCATTTAAAATGTTTAAATATCCTTTATATGGATTAAACTTGAAAAAAAGAGACCTTCAAAATGTTGGTAAACGCTAGCATCAGCTATGGTAGCAATTAAATATTACTTATATTTTGCAAACTTTAAATACTGTTATTTTACAAAGAGCACAGTTTTGCATAGAAATAATATAAAATTAAAACAATAGCTCATTGTTAAACTTCCATTCTAAGGATACCACACATAATTGAGTTACATTAACTCTCAGGAAATAGGACCCAGTGGTGACATCCTGATTACCATTCTCAATTAACACTGCTACATTTTGTAATGCCTATGTTTAATGTCAAAGCATTAAGAGGCTTCCAGGATAAGAAATCTATTAGTGTTTCAAAAATATGTTCCAAACCAGAGAGACTAGAAACAGAATGAAACCATATGTCATTTGCACTAAGGTGATAATTTCAGCAATATGAATTAATCAAGTTTCTCAAGGGAAGACTATAATTTAAAAAGTAGTAAAGAAATTCAGTGTTGAATACTAGGCTGAATCAGCTTGTTTAAGATGCAAAACAACAAATCTGAGAAGATTTGAGAAGTATTACACATGGGAGAGAGAACATTTCCATATTTCTAACTGCCACACATGCCTATTCAAATCAAACAATGACCTTTCCCGGCGTTCTTGTTTATTAATCATGACCCTCACAGGGCCAGGCAAAAAGTGTGCTCTCAATAAATGGTTTTTGAACAGAACAGCTTAAAGAAAAAAAAAGTGGGGGGGGGGGGGACCTTCAAAATTTAGGCTTATAATGGAAAGAAGACTGAAGCAATGGGTTTTAGTCCTAACTTTGCAGTTATATATTTTTAGAACCATGAGCAAATTACTTAATATACAATTATTTCATCTCTAAATTTACGTACAAGATTACTAGGTCTCTAAAAATTCCTCCCAACTTTTAATTCTGTCGCTAAGGCTGTGGCTTAGCTTTGAAAAATCAGGCCAATATAATATCCCAGAAATTGAGACAAAGGAAAAGAAATATGGAAAATGGCCAAAAATTAGTAACGGTAGATGATTTGAAAGATTGTGTTTGTTTTTAAGATTGGAACCATCTGAATAAAATTAGATGAATATAATCCCTTAGGGTCTGAATATATTTAAATAGAAACAACTAATCTAAAACACAAAGAATACAACCTTGAAGAAAAGATAAAGCAAAATTTCTAAAAGAAGATATAAATATTTAGAAGATGTTCATTCATACACTCAGTCGATAAATGTAATACATGTGTTCACCATGCCAGGTTCCCTGGTAAGGACAGAAGGTATAGGACAAAGGAGAATAGCTTTGTTCTTTAGCAAGTATGGCACCCCACTCCAGTACTCTTGCCTGGAAAATCCCATGGATGGAGGAGGCTGGTGGGCTGCAGTCCATGGGGTCGCTAGGAGTCAGACATGACTGAGCGACTTCACTTTCATGCACTGGAGAAGGAAATGGCAACCCACTCCAGTGTTCTTGCCTGGAGAATCCTAGGGACGGAGGAGCCTGGTGGGCTGCCGTCTATGTCGTCGCACAGAGTCGGACACGACTGAAGCGATTTAGCAGCAGCAGCAGCAGCAGTCTGGCAATGAGTTCACAATATGATCTAGAAATGTAATTCTGAGGGTTAAAAAAAAGTCATAAAAAAGTAATTCAGATAATAATACTATAGACCTCAGAATGAAATTCATGTATTTTTAAACATATTAATACAAAATTATTATTTTCATCTTGGATTTATTGGGAAACAGATTAATTGACTTAAAGAGTAATTTTAAATGATGGCAAATTAAATAAGAAAATAGGCTGAAATAGAATGTTCTTTTGCATTTGAGCTAGGCAAATGCATAAGCATTCTAAAACATCTTTAATCAGGATGCTTTATCAATGTATACTAAGGCTCATTATTTTCCTTCTCAAGCAAGGAATTTATGAAGATTGGGATTATTGGGTAAAGAGAGTAAACTTAAAAAAAAAAAAAAAACACAAAGCTAAATTGCTTTGCCAAATATTTCTTTTAATTTTAAGCATATTGGTTAAAAGTTCCAACTCATTCTTAATAGCAAAGAGCATTTTAATTATTTTACATCTTTGCTGTACTTCTAAAAATGTATTATTTGTATTCAGATTTAATGTTTCTTTTATTACTGATGAGGTTCAACATATTTCCATGTTTACTAATTCATTTTCTGCTATGCAAAGTGCTTGTCATGGCTTTTCATCACTTATTAGGGGCTTGTTAGTCTATATTCTTTTAAGTTTTATGTGCTTTTAAAATCAAATACATTATATCTTCATCATATTTCCTATGTTATTCCTCTATTTAGAAGTTACCTCTTTGATGTTGGCTTGTCTATAATTTGATTTTTATATATTTAAAGTTTAATTTATTGGGTTGGCCAAAAGTCTGTTCTGGCTTCTAAAACTATATTTTACATTAAAACATAGTTCTAAAAGCATGTATTACATCTTGTTACTTAACACCATTTGTAAGATGTTACATTTTTAATTATAAAGTCAATGATCTTAAAAACAATACAATTTATTTGCTGGAAGACCAGAAACTATAAAACTCCTAGAGGAGAACATAGGCAAAACACTCTCCGACATGCATCACAGCAGGATCCTCTATGACCCACCTCCCAGAATATTGGAAATAAAAGCAAAAATAAACAAATGGTACCTAATTAAAATTAAAAGCTTCTGCACAACAAAGGAAACTATAAGTAAGGTGAAAAGACAGGCTTCAGAATGGGAGAAAATAATAGCAAATGAATATACAAGCAACTCCTACAGCTCAATTCCAGAAAAATAAATGACCCAATCAAAAAATGGGCCAAAGAACTAAATAGACATTTCTCCAAAGAAGACATACAGATGGCTAACAAACACATGAAAAGATGCTCAACATCACTCATTATCAGAGAAATGCAAATCAAAACCACTATGAGGTACCATTTCACACCAGTCAGAATGGCTGCCATCCAAAAGTCTACAAGCAATAAATGCTGGAGAGGGTGTTGAGAAAAGGGAACCCTCTTACACTGTTGGTGGGAATGCAAACTAGTACAGCCACTATGGAGAACAGTGTGGAGATTCCTTAAAAAACTGGAAATAGAACTGCCTTATGATCCAACAATCCCACTGCTGGGCATAAACACTGAGGAAACCAGAAGGGAAAGAGACACGTGTACCCCAATGTTCATCGCAGCACTGTTTATAATAGCCAGGACATGGAAGCAACCTAGATGTCCATCAGCAGATGAATGGATAAGAAAGCAGTGGTACATATACACAATGGAGTATTACTCAGCCATTAAAAAATACATTTGAATCAGTTCTAATGAGGTGGATGAAACTGGAGCCTATTATACAGAGTGAAGTAAGCCAGAAAGAAAAACACCAATACAGTATACTAACGCATATATATGGAATTTAGAAAGATGGTAACAATAACCCTGTATACGAGACAGCAAAAGAGACACTG
>NW_011494923.1:518030-562293 GCF_000754665.1 Bison bison bison | reverse complement strand
GACTCTGTGAGAGAGGGAGAGAGTGGGATGATTTGGGAGAATGGCATTGAAACATGTATAATATCATATATGAAACGAGTTGCCAGTCCAGGTTCGATGCACGATATTGGATGCTTGGGGCTGGTGCACTGGGACGACCCAGAGGGAAGGTATGGGGAGGGAGGAGGGAGGAGGGTTCAGGAAGGGGAACACGTGTATACCTGTGGTGAATTCACTTTAATATATGGCAAAATCAATACAATATTGTAAAGTTAAAAAATAAAATTAAAAAAATAAAAATAATACAATTTAATGATATCAAGTTCTGGCCTTGCAATATAAGCAATACATAAGTTATTTACCAATAAAATGTGTAGTTCAAATATTAGAGTCAAAAAATAGCTGAAACAGGATGCACAAACAAAAGAATTGGGGCTATCAATAGAGTTTTTAGTAAGATATAAAAGAATACAGGGGCTTCCTTGGTGGCTCAGTGGTAAAAATCCACCTTCCAATGAGGAGACACATGTTCAATCCCTTATTTGGAAAGATTCCTTAAAGGAGGAAATGGCAAGCCACTCCAGTATTCTAGCTTGGAGAATCCCACAGACAGGACCCTGGCAGGCTACAGTCCATGGGGTTACAAAAGAGTCGGACACAACTTAGCAACTAAATAACAACATCAATAGCAACAAGGATACAAGTTATAATAACAGTAAAGGCCTATTGAGTTCCTTCCTGTGCCGGGCACTGTGCTAAGTAATTTCCAAAAAATATTTAATTCTCACAACAACCTTTAGAGAAGAGAATTTGACCCTTCTCTGGAAAAAAGATTGAGAATTTGGGAATTAAGTTTTTTCCAAGGGTTACAAAATCCTTCCTCATCCCTGCTCCATACTTAAAGGGAACTCCCAGGTTAAACCATTCACCTCCACTCTTGATGTACTTGAGAGGAACCTTCCACCAAGAGAGAAACTCAGAAGAGAAATGCAGCTCAGAGAAGGGAAATGTTCATGAAGGAAAGATAGTTTATGATAACCTTCAAGTGCCAGATGCTTTGGTTCTGAGGACAAGAAAGCTTAAAGGTGCTAGAAGGAGATTGCTAAGTTAACAGTCACAGTGCAAAGTTAGGATAGTGGTGTTCTGGGAGCATAAAGAAAGAACACCCAAAGTCCTCTTAGGAGATGACAGAGAGAAGAGAGAAGGGCGTAAGAGACAAGGGAATGAATCTTGAAAACTGAGCTGTTGATAAGTTCGTGAAGTTCATGGGTGGTGACACATATTCCAGGAGCGGTGATAAGCAGTACAAAGGCATTGACCTTTGAAAGGATATGTGAGGTAATTGAAAAAGCAAATGATTTGGTAGACTGCAGATAGGATAAGTCATGGGGCTGGAAAAGTAATCAGGGATCAGATTAGAAGAGTCATCTTACATGAACAAAATAATTTTTGAAAACTTTTAGGCAAGGGAATGACATGAATAGGCAGGACTTTTAGGAAGGGCTCCTGGGAACTCTGTGGAGGATGAGTATGGGAAAGGATGAGAATGTGGCAGGGATCACAGTCAGAAGCAACACATCAAAAGCTGAGGATTTAGATTTCTGCTAAACAGGAGAAAAGAAGGTGGAGAGAGGACAAAACTGGGAGATACTTAAAGATATTTAGAAGGTTCTGACAGGACTTGGTGGCATGCTGGATGTGGATACCTAGAATGAAGGAGGGATTAAAGATAACAGCTTTGTCATGGGAATTGGGAGTCTTAAAGAGTGTTTTTCTTTCAAAAGGGTTTGAGGCCACTGCATAATCTCAGCATAAAAATGAGAAAACTGCACAGTCTTCAGAATAAATAACATATTCATGGAATTTTCATTCTTATGCCTGTTTGTTCAGGTTATAAAAATAAAACAAGCTTTGATGAAAATATTTTAAAAATATAATTGCCTTGATATGTGAGAGTATTTCCTTTCAGACTACTTTCCTAAGCATATGGAGAAGGGCAGTGAGTGAGTGTGCATATTTATGTATGTGGTGGAGATCCAGGTTTTATACCATGCATAGCCAAAAAGAACCATCTCTAATGTGTTTTCCATAGGGGTACCTTTGGAATATTTTGTTTCCAGATGTGACCCAAGTCTAACAAACATTTGTTGAGTGAATGAATACTTTTTAGTTTAATTTTTAATATGTTACATAGATATTTACAATAACTAACATTTATTTGCTGAGCACAGCACATCAGAATGAGACACAGTTTCCCCTCAGTCTCTCCCATCAGGAAGCTTCCATAAGCCTCTTATCCTTATCCATCAGTGGGCACACAGAATGAAAATCACAATCAAAGAAAACTAACCAATCTGATCACATGGACCACAGCCTTGTCTAACTCAAGGAAACTATGAGCCATGCTGTGTAGGGCCACCCAAGATGGACGGGTCATGGGGGAGAGTTCTGACAAAACATGGTCCACTAGAAAACGGAATGGCAAACCACATCAGTATTCTTGCCTTGAGAACCCCATGAACAGGATGAAAAGGCAAAAAGATAGGACACTGAAAGGTGAACTCCCCAGGTGGGTAGGTGCCCCCTATGCTATTAGAGAAAAGCGGAGAAATAACTCCAGAAAGAATGAAGAGATGGAGCCAAAACAAAAACAGCACCCAGTTATGGATGTGACTGGTGATAGAAGTAAAGTCCGATGCTGTAATGAGCAATATTGACCTGGAATGTTAGGTCCACGAATCAAGGCAAATTGGAAGTGATCAAACAGGAGATGGCAACAGTGAACATTGGCATTTTAGGAATCAGCGAACTAAAATGAATTGGAATGGGTGAATTTAATTCTGATAGCCATTATATCTACTACTGTGGCCAAGAATCCCTTAGAAGAAATGGAGTAGCCATCATAGTAAACAAAAGAATCTGAAATGCAGTACTTGGATGCATTCTCAAAAACAACAGAATGATCTCTGTTCGTTTCCAAGGCAAACCATTCAATATCACAGTAATCCAAGTCTATGCCCCAACCAGTAATGCTTAAAAAGCTGAAGTTGAACGGTTCTATGAAGACCTACAAGACCTTCTAGAACTAAAACCCAAAAAATATGTCCTTTTCATTTTAGGAGACTGGAATGCACAAGTAGGAAGTCAGAAATACCTGGAGTAACAGGTAAATTTGGCATTGGATTACAGAATGAAGCAGGGAAAAGGCTAATAGAGTTTTGCCAAGAGAACACACTGGTATAGAAAACCTTATCCAACAATGGAAGAGAAGACTCTACACATGGACATTACCAGATGGTCAATACTGAAATCAGATTGATTATATTCTTTGCAGCCAGATGGAAAAGCTCTATACAGTCAGCAAAAACAAGACCGGGAGCTGACTGTGGCTCAGATCATGAACTCCTTATTGCCAAATTCAGACTGAAATTAAAGAAAGTAGTGGAACAACTAGATCATTCAGATACGACCTAAATCAAATCCCTTATGATTATACAGTGGAACTGACAAATAGATCCAAAGGATTAGATCTGATAGACAGAGTGCCTGAAGAACTATGGATGGAGGTTCATGACATTGTACAGGAGGCAGGGATCAAGACCATCCCCAAGAAAAAGAAATGAAAAAAGGCAAAATGGTTGTCTGAGGAGGCCTTACTAATAGCTGAGAAAAGAAGAGAAGTGAAAGGTAAAGGAGAAAAGGAAAGATATACCCATTTGAATGCAGAGTTCCAAAGAACAGCAAGGAGAGATAAGAAAGCCTTCCTCAGTGGTCACTGCAAAGAAATAGAGGAAAACAATAGAATGGGAAAGACTACAGAGCTCTTCAAGAAAATCAGAAATATCAAGGGAACATTTCATGCAAAGATGGGCTCAATAAAGGACAGAAATGGTATGGACCTAACAGAAGCAGAAGATATTAAAAAGAGGTGGCAAGAATACACAGAAGAACTGTACAAAAAAGATCTCCACAATTCAGATAATCACAATGGCATGATCACTCACATAGAGCCAGACATCTTGGAATGCAAAGTCAAGTGGACCTTAGGAAGCATCACTATGACCAGAGCTAGCGGAGGTAATGGAATTCCAATTGAGCTATTTCAAATCCTGAAAGATGATGCTGTGAAAGTGCTGCACTCAATATGCCAGCAAATTTGGAAAACTCAGCAGTGGCCACAGGACTGGAAAAGGTCAGTTTTCATTCCAATCCCAAAGAAAGGCCATGCCAAAGAATGCTCAAACTACCGCACAATTGCACTCATTTCACATGCTAGAAAAGTAATGCTCAAAATTCTCCCAGACAGCTTTCAAAAGTACGTGAACCATGAACTTCTGGATGTTCAGGCTGGATTTAGAAAAAGCAGAGGAACCAGAGATCAAATTACCAACATCTGTTGGATCATTGAAAAAGCAGGAGGGTTCCAGAAAAACATCTACTTCTGCTTCATTGACTACACTAAAGCCATTAGTGTGGATCACAACTGTGTGGATCACAACAAACTGTGGAAAATTCTTAAAGAGATGGGAATTCCAGACCACTTGACCTGCCTCTTGAGAAATCTGTATGCAGGTCAAGGAGCAACAATTAGAACTGGACATGGAACAACAGACTGGTTCCAAATCGGGAAAGGAGTACTTCAAAGCTGAATATTGTCACCCTGCTTAATTAAGTTATATGCAGAGTATATCATAAGAAATTCTGGGCTGGATGAAGCACAAGCTGGAATCAAGATTACCATGAAAAATATCCATAACCTCAAATATGCAGATGACACCCCACTTACAACAGAAAGCGAAGAACCTAGAAAGCCTCTTGATGAAAGTGAAAGAGGAGAGTGAAAAAGTTGGCTTAAAACTCAACATTCAGTAAACTAAGATCATGGCATCTAGTCCCATCACTTCATGGCAAATAGATGGGAAAACAATGGAAACAGTGACAGACTTTATTTTGGGGGGCTCCAAAATCACTGCAGATGGTGACTGCAGCCATGAAATTAAAAGACACTTGCTCTTTGGAAGAAAAGCTATGACCAACCTAGATAGCATATTAAAAAGCAGAGACATTACTTTGGCCACAAACGTCCATCTAGTAAAAGCTATGGTTTTCCCAATAATCATGTATGGAAATGAGAGTTGGAATATAAAGAAAGCTAAGTGCTGAAGAATTGATGCTTTTGAACTGGTGTTGCAGAAGACTTTTGAGATCCCTTGGGGTACAAGGAGATCTAACCAGTCCATCCTAAAGGAAATCAGTCCTCAATATTCATTGGAAGGACTTATGCTGAAGCTGAAACTCCAGTACTTTGGCCACCTGATACGAAGAGCTGATGCATTTGAAAAGACCCTGATGCTGGGAACGATTGAAGGCAGGAGGAGAAGGGGACGACAGAGGATGAGATGGTTGGATGGCATCACCAACTCAATGGACATGAGTTTGAGTAAGCTCCAGGGAAGCCTGGTGTGCTGCAGTCATGAGGTCGCAAAAGTCGGACACAGCTGAGTGACTGAACTGAACTGAACTGAATTGATCCAAGCTTCGTGCTAAATGCTACATGTAACATCTTGTTTAATACAACAACCCTGTTTGATGGAGACCAGTATAGTGCTCCAATGGTTAATATAGTGTCTGTGTTTTAAACAGATTAAGTTTTTTGTAAAATACCACATAATAGCCAAGAGTTTAACCTATGGCAGTACTTGTTTCCAAGCATTCTGTCCCCTTGTTAGGCAGATAAACCACAGTCATTTTATTAAGGTTTATTATTTTAACACTACTCTTGTTTATAAATCATTTCTTAAATTCTCGAATGTTTGATTCCCTGGATTTAGTATCGTTTATTAAATATTTCTGATTTAAAGTCCAATATTTACTACTTTAATAACATGAAGTTTATCATTGTAATTAATATCTAGTCTGCTTTTTGATGATCCCTTGAGATTTTATTGCTATCACTGTAAGTACTACACCAAGGAAACTATTATTTTTAAGTAGTCCACACTCAGAAAGATTGTTGATATGCTTGTTACAACAATATAAGCAGCCTTCAATCTATTTAGTTGCCAGATCCTTTTATTGAAGACCCCAGAAAGCTTTTGTTTATATGAGTCAGAGCTATTTGCTGTATTAGAAATTAAAACTAGAAAAAGATGTAAACCACTAAGCACAGTTTTCACTAGTTATCAGAGTGATGACTCATCACTCACTAAGTAACCTGCTGAAAACTCTCCAGTACTCTGTGAGAGAATGAGAGTGAAAGAGCAAGTGATATCATGCTGTTAAGAAGATGCTTTGACCATGTGGTTTCTGTGACAAGTTCTGGAGGAGTCCCAGGGATCTATGGATCACTCTTTGAGAACCATGGCACTATATCATACTTAATATTTTAATTTACCATTTAAAAAACAATCTTTTCATTTTGATGGACAAAGAACAATATATCATCCTTGTTTTAACTTGCATTTCTTTGGATCATTATTATTTGTGTCTCTCTTTTTATGATTATCCTTCCTCTTCTAGATTTTTCCTTGTTTTTCACTTCTTACTTTCATTCTGAACCAGAATTGTCCAATTCAAAGTCTTTTCCCATCTTCCCTTGAAATGTAGACAATAACACAGCTTAGTTTTTCATTTTCGTTCTAGCATGCTGAAGAAAATTTATGTTATTTGTGGTTGACTTCTCTAGCAGACTTTAAGCTCATAAACCCTCAGAATATATCCTCCTCACTATGTACATGCCACAGCTGATCTGTGTGGGCCCTACAGAACCTTCCAGAGAAAAAGACCTCTGTGTTGAAACACTGATTATCTGTTTAACTTCTCTCTGAATGTTTGTCATAAATAATCTCCCTTGAAGTTGCCTAAAGGTAACCTTGTCACTCTTTCTTCCTCATCCTGTTTTTATAGGTACAAGTCAGGAGAAAAGTCATCTTCTTAAACATCTTCTCAGTCATGTCTGACTCTTTGGACCAGGTGGACTGTGGCCCGGCAGTCTTCTCTGTCCATGGAATTCTCCAGGCAAGAATGCTGGAGTGGGTTGCCATTCCCTTCTCCAGCGGATCTTCCTGACCCAGGGATTGAACCCTATCTTCTGCATTGCAGGCAGAGTCTTTACTATCTGAGCCACCAGGGAAACCCAGAGAAAAGTAATAGGAAAAGAAACAGAAAAGAACGCATACCTTCACCGACTGCTACTGTGCCACCAGATTTATTTCTTACTGCTTCACCCATATGGTTCTTCAAATATTTGTTGCCAGAATACTGATATTCTATATCACCAAAACTTTTGCTATTTAATTTCATTCTCTTGACTTTAAAAAATAATTCATTTCTAGATGATGCCTACACTTACATTTCTAACCATCTGTCCACATTTTTCACCTTAACATATAAAATTTGGATTCATTTGAATAGAATATTGCAAGAATAATATTGTTTCAGCTAAAATTGTATTGTCTTGTCTGAATATTAATCATATGTCCTTCTATTGAACACAACACTCCACGTTTAAAAAAGCTAATTTGATTTTTCCACAATATGGTTGAGTTTATCTCAAAAAATCCCTTGCAGCATTTAGGTTTACAGAAATTATGTTCTGTCAAAATAGTTTATAATGGCAGCATTAAATATTGCCCTAAGGAAAAATATAGCTAAAAGTTTACTGAGAAATAATATCTTGGTGCCATGCCACATTAGAATAATTTTTTTTTCTTTCCTGGAGATAATATTTTATGGTCATATTTTGAAAGAGAATCTATATTTGCCCACAAAGTAGAATATTTAAATGGGAAAGTTAAGGATTCATGATGCATTGCTAAATTATGAATTCAACTGCCACCTCCATACATTTCTACTTATAAAAGCCCCCTTTCCACTTTGTACTAAATGAAGTGGTTAATAGTTTGGGCAGAGTACTTAGCTTCTGAAAATAGCCTGCAGATAAAGGATGACATTGGCGATAAATATAATATACAACTGGCAATTTACATACAGTGCTTGTGCCTACAGTAGTACATGATAATTAGCAAGCACCCCTGGCGACTCTCTGTATCCTCCTCTCCATCTGTTGCTTCACTTTGAGTTTTAGGCAACTAGAATATTGAATATTTGGAATGTTTTTTTGTGCTACAAAATTTAGTTTTATATATGTAATATATATGCATATATATTATATAATGCAGTAAGTAATATTATTGACTCCAGTACTCAAGAACTTTTCTATACCTGGCATTTGTTAGGCTATATGTCAGATATTTGACAAACATTTCCAGACTTCATCTATATATCTAGCATCCCTCTAGATCTTTAAGGATGGCAAAATCAGCTCTGAGTATTGTGAAAGCAAGATCATACAAAAGCTTACATAGAATAGCTGAAAATAGCCCGTACCAGGGAAATTATCTCAATGGTTTTAGAAATATTGTCTTTTTCCTGGGATATGAGACCAAATATTTCATGACATCAATGTGATAAATTAAGAAAGCAAAATTATGTTATAGAATAGTCCTTAAAATATGGATGATAAGAATAAATATCCTGAGTTAAAATCCATATTCTGCTATTGACTAACCAGGTAACCTGGTCAAGTTTCTTTACCTCTCTGTCTTAATTTTTCTCTTTGGCTTAATGTTTACATTTGTAGAACGAACATAATATTTCTAGGGTTGCTATGAGAATTAAAAAGGAACTAATATTCATAAGCACTTATAACAGTGTCTGCCATAGAATAAATTATATTAGTGGTGGTTAAATGAATTAAAAGAAATAAACACACTATGCTTATTTTAGACATGAAACTGTGAAAGATGCCCAGATTTGCTTGTGCTAATCAATCATTAAATTCTTATTGTCTCATACTATTCTTTTAAAAATCATTTTATTGAATGTTAATAATATGATAGAATGAATTCAATTGACTTCTATCTTATCATGAATAAAATATAATGTTTTCGTTCAAAGATAGGATGTCTATTTTTATACTGACCATTGCTTTTTGGGAGTGTTCCAAATGAGACATGTAACTTAGTATAATAACTAACTGTACTGAGTAGTCAATATACCCCAAATTTTTTATAAATCTACAGAAAGACTTGCATTACATGTGAATATTTTTAATTGAACAAGAGACCATAACTAAAACCCTGCAGATATAGATTAGATAATTAGGCACAGTTTGCTCTTTGCTGGTCCCAATAAAAATTAGGTGGATCTAGCTTAGACGGTAGGAGAAGGCAATGGCACCCCACTCCAGTACTCTTGCTTGGAAAATCCCATGGATGGAGGAGCCTGGTAGGCTGTAGTCCATGGGGTGGCTAAGAGTCGGACACGACTGAGCGACTTCATTTTCACTTTTCACTTTCATGCACTGGAGAAGGAAATGGCAACTCACTCCAGTGTTCTTGCCTGGAGAATCCCAGGGATGGGGGAGCCTGGTGGGCTGCCGTCTATGGGGTCGCACAGAGTCGGACACGACTGAAGTGACTTAGCATAGCATAGCTCAGATGGTAAAGCGTCTGCCTACAATGTGGGAGACCCAGGTTCCATCCCTGGGTCTGGAAAAGACCTGGAAAAGAAAATGGCACCCCTCTCCAGTACTCTTGCCTGGAAAATCCCATGGACTGAGGAGCCTTGTAGGCTACAGTCCATGGAGTCGCAAAGAGTCAGACAGGACTGAGTGACTTCACTTCACTTCTTCAAACCATTAATGATAGACTGTGTAATATGAGAGTAAATGGTGGTGCTATTACTCTTCATTTGCTGATATAGTCCTTTTTAAAATGTATTTAACATTTTTTCTTACATCTTGGTCTGAATATCTTTAATTTTAGAATGAATGATTTTACCACATAGTTATAATTAGCAATACAATAGTAATTTTAAATGGACAAAAAAAATTGTTCAACTCCCTTTATATTTTATATAAGTTCTAAAACACAAGGCAAACAATGAAGGAAACTATCCTTTGCTTCCTGTTGTTAAAATATCAATGACATTACTATTCTTTAGCAATGAAATAATCTGATATCTTAAAGTTAGAATATAACTCCCATATTAATCTGGTTGTATCTGTATAATGTCATGTCATCTAATCGCTGAGTCATGTCTGACTCTGTGACCCCATGGTCCACCAGGCTCCTCTGTCCATGGGATTCTCCAGGCAAGAGACTGGGGTGGGTTGCCAGTTCCTTCTCTAGGGAATCTTTCCAACCCAGAAATCAAACCTGGGTCTCCCACATTCCAGGCAGATTCTTTACCATCTGAGCCCTGTCAGTATAATTTATAATAAATATAAATAAAGCACAAATAAAAAGCTATGGTTCTGGACAAAGTCTAGATGTTGTGTTGGCTCATATGGCTGTCATTTAGATACCTGCAGTCAGACTTTAGTAAATTTATCAAAAACTGGGCTATTTGGGCAAGTTAAGCTTCTGGATAATTTATCAAGATTAGCTCCTATACCAATTAGCTTTTGCTTTGTAACAAACCACCCCTAAAATATAATGGTTTAAAGCAGCAATCATTTACCATCATTGTTCACAAGAGAACAGTTTGGTTGGGTGGTTCTGCTGATCTGGGTCAGACTTGGTTCATCTTAATCACTAGGTAGTGGCCATCTGGACTAACCTAGCTGGATGTTAGTCAGATGAAATCCGTGGGCAACAAAAATAACTAGACTAGTCTGTTCATGTAGAAGTTTAGCTGAGCCTTGTTCACATGGCAGTCAAGAGTGAGAAAGGGAAGAACCACCCAAGGCCTCTTGATGCTTGGATTCAAGACCTGTACATCACTCTGTTAAATTCTGTTGACCAAAGCAAGTTACAAAGCCAGCCCAAATTCAAAGAATGGAGGAACAAACTCCAATTCTTAACTGAAGTAACTGCAAAGAATTATGGTCATTCCTACAATCTACCACAGACACTCTGGGTAATTTACAATAAATCTTTAACTGAGCTGAGGCCTGACCTGAGTACAAAGTATACATCATGAGCCTTGTAATTAACAAACTGACTGTTTTCTGTTTCCCCCCTCCCTTTTTTTCTTTCTTTTTTTTGCCTCTGAGGACTTCTCTTTATAATATTGACAAGAAGATGGGAATCAGGAAAAAACAGCTGGTCCATTTGGCCTCAGAAAGCCCTGAAATATTTTAGCCATGGTTCAAGTAAACTATTTGGTGGTTGATTCACAAGAAAATATTTCCAGGCTAAAGCCTCTGATTTCATGTCAATAAGTCAAATTCCTATCCTTTAAATTACTTTGAATTAGCTGAATGAGAATAGCTGTTGCAATGGTGAACAAACTTGTATTCATTAAAAAATACTCTATAGAACCCCAGTTGAATTGGCCTCCCAAATTTTCACGTAATCGTGCAATATAAAGTGAATATTTCAGCTATGTGCTTATGATCTTGCAAACTAAAAGTATATCTGTAACAATCTGAAGTTTTGAAATGTACAAACTGCTTATTATGTGTTTTCCTTTTCCAAGAATAGCATTCCTGCCTGTGGTTTACAGTGGAGGCCACCTGATTCCTGTGTTTTTTTGTGAAAGAGTCTTCTAAACTGAATCCTTATAAAGGTGGCAGAAAGGATTAAGAAGAATGTATATGAAATATATAATGTTAGCATAGATTACAAGCATACATGTGTATAAACCCATACCTGTCTTTGTTACATAACTGGCAATTTCTTTGATGCCATCTTTCAACCCATGTTTTTCCCTCATCCTATAACTCCTATCTCAATTAATGGCACCACTTTCTGTCTTGTTACTGAAGCCAGAAACCCTGAAATCTTCCACTTTCTCATTCTCTGTCCATAATAAATAACCAAGTTATACAGATTCTAATTCCATGATATCTCTGCCATCTGACTCCACCACCTCACCATTCTTCACAGCAATTGCGTAACTTCAAGCCTGACTGAGTCTTAAGTTCCTGCAAATGTGTCGAGACACATTCCCTTCAAATCACTCTCCTTTCCTCGAACCCATTGCCCATTCTGCTGCTGGAGTGAACTCCCTAAACATAGTTCTATTTATGTCATTTACCTACCTAAAAGTATACAGTGGCAACTCATGGCCTTAAGGCTAAAAGCTAAACCTATGCATGCATGGGAAAAGATTTTAAATCACAACTCTTTCTGCATTAAGTTCTCATGACAAGGTCTAGAACAAAGCAACGGTTGATACGTGTTGCCACATTCTGAAAACGAGGTGGTGCACTTTCTAGGTGGAGTGACTGAAAAAGTTGAAAAATCTGATTTGCTACCCTCCACCTTTCACCTACTTTCAGGCTGAGGTTGTAGAGAACTTTTATAGTGCTTTAACAGACATCTCCCTTCACATTCACACACACACACACACACACACACACACACACACATAATCCGGCACTCCTAAGCACTGGCAGAGGGGAAAGTGGTTCTTTCCTCTTGATCTCAGGTGAATGGCAGGGTCTTTAAGGGAAATATTTAGCCCTAGAAATTTGTTAGATACAGAAACCAATACAAGAACTACATCTGAAAATTCCACAGAGGATGGACTGCATGGCACAGTAAAGAAGCTACAATGTGAGCAAACCACTGAAGGCAAAAGAAATGTACTTGTTCCTTGACTTTTGGGCAAGGGGTGCTCTGTGTTCAAGCTGAACCCTTTTTTTTTTATTTAATTTAATTTAATTTTTTAACTTTACAATATTGTATTCGTTTTGCCATATATCAACATGAATCTGCCACATGTTACATATATGACTGCCTGGTGGGTCAATGGGACTCCAAAAAACAGATGACACTCTGCATGCCCAGGGGCCTGACAGTGGGATCATAAGCAAATGGACTGTTGGCAGCCAGCATTCCCTGCTTTAAAGGTACTGCAATCAGGAGCCCCCAGCAAGGCAGGTACCTGGGGAACCCAGGAAAGTGTCCACCACTGAGTATCAGTACGAGCAAACATCCCCAGGGCACCCTCACTAGATGACACCTGTGCCTTTCAGTACACTCTTTTCTATTTTTTACATCTCCCAGTGCTAATCATTAACCCTGAAGGGGGCCAGAGTAGCCCAGGGGTGAATTGGGAGAACAAGATGATCCTTGCCCTGGAAAAACTCTCCTAATCCCTGGCAAAGGAACTGGAATTGATACTGTGAAAAGTGAGGATGGGAGAGACAGAGAGGCAGATGTGGGGATTAGGTAAAGATAGTACAACTTTTCCTTATGCAAATTTTCTTTCCCAGAAATTGACTATAAATTTTTCTACATGATATATTTATATACACTATGACATACTATTCAGAGATACATAAAAATTCAATGATATACCATTGCAGTATTTAGTTTCTTCTTTATAGAACTAATCTCTTCTTTAAAAAAATTTTTTTTATTTTTAATTGAAGGAGAATTGCATGACAATATTTCTTGGCCATACATCAACATGAATCAGCCATAGGTATATACATATGTCCCCTCCTTCTTGAACCTCCCTCCCACCTCCCACTGCATCCCGCCCCTCCAGTTTGTCACAGAGCCCAAGTTTGAGTTCCCTGAGTCATACAGCAAATTCCCACTGGCTCTCTATTTTGTATATGGTAGTGTACATGTTTCCATGCTACTCTCTCCATTCATCCCACTCTCTCCTCCCCCACCCCCATCCCCTGTGTCCTTAAAGAACTAATCTCTTCTTAGCCACCGATACATTATGTACTTGAACAGATAATATAAAATGCCCTAATGTTTCTCTCAGAAAGGGAAATAAAACATCCAAAGCTCAAAAGTTTTCTCAATGGTAACAAATAAATGCTCATAAAACGTAATGAACTCTCTGGTTAAAGGAATTTAAGAACATGGGGAAATATTCTCTGGCAACCCCTCTGGCAACATTTTAATTATAATGCAGTCTCCCTCCCCAGGCAATGAGTCCAATCTATTATAATATGAGCAACAATCTATTTACTAAACACATTAAGAAATCCAAATATCTGGAACAGGTCATATCTCATTTGCTATTGCTGATTAAAACAAATAATGGAGTAAGATGGCTTTCCATCTCTCTCTCTCTCTCTTATTTTAATCACCACTGTGCTTGTGTCTAAGATTATTTTGGAAATAAAACTAATACTTCAGTATTTGAATAAATATAATTTTCTAAATTGTTTTTTTTTTTAGTATTTAGTATTTTTTTAGTGCTAATTTAGCAACTCTTACCTATCTGTACTTTATGTATTTTGTTGAATATTTCAAGGAGATCATTTCCACACAGGTCATTAGAGTGTGTCAAAATATCACTGTTTGAGTCATGTGAAAAGTGAAATCCCCTCCATTCGTGATCTTAGATCATTTTGTAATCATTTACATGAATTGTCTCTGGTTCCTCTTTTTTCTGTGTGAATTACAGAAATGGTACTGGAGCATGCCACTAGATTCTCAGCTAAATGATGAACACTGAGGAGAGACAAACCATCCTAGACCTGTCACTCCAGGCTCCGTGTTAAAGGACAGACTGCCTTTCTCCATCTCACTCGCATCACAATTATCAGCTCTTTTTTTGTGAATTTAAAGATTTCTCAGACTCCTGTTGGTACATCATTAGTTCCACTTTTCATATAGAACAAAATCTTGAAAAGACAGATTATCTATGCGTAGAGGAAATGATTTTCCCTGAAGGGTATTTTCTTTCTCTTTATCCAGTGTATTTTTAAATGTCTCAAGCGATGAGGCTGGCTGTTCAACCAAGTTCAAGAACACACTTATATTCAGCCCATTATCTATCATCATGAATTCAAACCTGCTGTTCCTCTCTGCTGATAATCTGTCATCTAACAAGAGCAAGGATGGCTTTAAACCACAGGAGCAGAGAGCAGTCATTGATGTGCCTTCCAAGGAGATTTATTCATTGAATGCCACACACACAAAACAGATTCAATTCGATATTTCCTTGTTCATGTTTTACACAATTCTCCATGCTCTCTACCCCTTTTGGAAACTTACAGAGCTACTACAGAGAATTAAACAAATATTTAAAAAGTAGAAGAAGGATGAATGGATGAATAAAATTGTATACTTAGTCTCTGAAAATTAATCTTCAGGATAATATTTTAATTTAATGTTTATTTTATATTGGAGTATAGTTGATATATCATGCTATGTTAGTTTCAGGTGTACAGGAAAGTGATTCAGCTTTATACATATGTATGTATGTATATAATATATATATATCTCCATTCATTTTCAGATTCTTTTCCCATATAGGTTATTATAGAATAATGAGTACAATTCCCTGTGCTACAGTAAGTCCTTGTTGGTTATCTATTTTATATATAGTAGTGTGTATATGTTACTCCCAAAATCCAAATGTTATTATTTTTAATGGGACATAAATCATTATTTTCTGCACAGAAATAAAAACCAGAAGGGATGTCCTGCTGAAGGACTCTCTCTCCTGAATGTCCTTATTCTTCCTTCATTATGCTATCTATGTTCCCAGGATAGCAACATTAATTTGACATGGCTGAATTATGCTACCTACTGTTTCCTGTATAGCACTTTGAGTGCCTGGAGGCTGGGTTTTCCCGCTTTGGGGATAGGGGGCAGAAAGACATTTCTAACTCTACTCTAGTATGAGAAGCAATTAAGCTACAAGTTGTTTAGCTGTAAGCAGTTAACCTCACAAACCTAATAAATTATTTGATTATATGGAATGCTTAGAATTTGACCCCTTTTTGTAAATAGGCAAAGCTTATTTACCTTGCAATAGGTAACTTGCAAAGCTTGTATTATTTTCCTTGTTTTGGTCATTTAATTATTTGAACATTGCCTCTATTATTCCATGCTTTGGGATATACAAATGGCAAATAGGATAGCTGCAAGTGCCCTCTCGTTGCCAAATCATTCGGTTTGTATTGTCTTTGCTGCTACTATTATCACTGGTTTAGTTGAAGATTGCACCACTTTATTTCTGAATAAAAGAGAAAGCAGCCTTTGTTATTTTGGTCCCCCCTACTCAATTGAAAAACAAACAAACAGGCATAAAACCCTTCATGAACACTAATGAACCCAAAATAGTCTGCAATTAATTTCAAATTCACTGCTAGTTTCAAAAATTAGCTAACACTGCAAATTGCACTGACCATGATCAGGCCCTTAATAACAAGGCCTATTGTGTGAAATGTGCAAGTCAGCAGAAACACAAATGAAAACCTTTCAGCTTTAAACACATGAAAACAAACAGAACAAGATGAAATCTGAATTTTCAAAAAAGCTTTAAGCCACTACATCTCACACCAGATAAATTAATAAATCACTTCAAAGAACACATTCTTTTTTGTGTACTGATTCTTGCGAGGTCAACCCATAAGAGGTATGAGAGCAAAATTCCTCCTTTTTTCCTAAAACCTCAATAATAATATACCAAGAAGTCTTAGGTCATCTACAGGGCTAATGATAGGTAAGTGACTTTTATTGTTATTATGAGAAGTAATTTGAAACTATGCAAAATTAAAGACGTTCAAACTGTTATTCAATCTAAAACAAAGAAAGATAAAATCTTGAATTATTATTGTACAGCTGAACAATTTTCTAATCCTGTTTTCAATCTAATTATTTCTGCAGTTTCTTTACTGTTAAAGAAGAACTCAGACAACTAAATCACAAATTTATGTTCATTTTCACTCTCTATTATTATTTTCTGGTTTCCCTGGTGGCTCAGTGGTAAAGAATCCACTTGCTAAAGCAGGAGACAGGGTTTGATTTCTGGGTGGGGAAGATCCCTGGGAGAAGGAAATGGCAACCCACTCCAGTATTTTTGTCTGGGAAATCCCAAGGACAGAGGTGCCTGGCGAGCTACAGTCCATCGGGTAGCAAAGAGTCAGACACGACTCAGTGACTAAACAACACAATATATTATATTCACTGTTTCTGTAATTTAAGGTAATATAGACTTGTAGTAATCATTTCATATTATTTGTATTTGCTGTTCTTATTTACCTCCTTTTAAAGCAATACAACTTTGAGGTATAATTTTTGAAACAGTCCAAATGTTTCAAATAGCCTACTGAATCACAATATACCCTCTAGCATCATACCCCATGTTTAAATTCCAGTCTCATCATTTGTCAAATGGAGAAATCACTAAATCTATCGAATACTTGAATTTTCCAGTCATATAATAGGGATAAATGCCAAAAATTGCAGGGGCAATTTATAGGATTGACTCAAAGAATATAGGAAAGATATTTTTCTTCTTCCATAATTGTTCTGTTGATGACCAGTTTCCATTGAATTCACCCCCTTGGCCTCTCTAGGCCTCCTCCAAAGATCTGTAACTCATGGCCAATCCTTTTGTTCTTCATGCCTCATCATTTGTTGCTTCCTGTCTTCTCACTCATGCTGCTAAGTCGCTTCAGTCTTGTCCGACTCTGTGCGACCCCATAGACGGCAGCCCACCAGGTCCCTCCAATCCATGGGATTTTCCAGGCAACAGTACTGGAGTGGGTTGCCATCCTTCACTGAAACTCTGTCTCTTGAATGCCCTCTCAATGCAAAACCTACGCAACACTTCCTCCTATTCTTTGAAAAGTCTCATTCCGAATTCTTAATGACTTTCCCAACAAAAGAAAAGCAGATGTGCCCCCAAAACTCCAGATTCCCTATATGTGACACCACACAGAGAAAACCTCATGTAAAGATTCCTTTTTTTCTCTTCATTAATTTTTTTTCCTATAGCACATTGTTCTGCATATGAATGTTATGTATACAGTCAATTATCCAAGCTAATGGAGGCGAGCTGTGGGAGAGATAATTAAGAAGAACAGATAATCTACCCTGCTATTAGTGCAGGTGTCAGCAAAGAGTCTGGCCTGAGACAGCATTGTAAGGGGTGTGTGGTGGGGTGAAAGGAGGCTTGTAGTCCCAGGACAGTTACACAGCGGTAGAGAAAAGAAACTAAGGAGGAGTGGGGGAACCAAGCCTGGCGAGGGAGAGGCATTAGGACAGGTGATCACTCGTTAATATGAATGTTGTGGATAATCCAGAATTTAACGTTATGTTTAAATGCCTACCTGGAAAATGCTAGTAATTGGTCTAAAGTCCCACGTTCAATTTGTATCATAAGCAGTTAGTTTTCCCTACTCCATAGTTTATATTTTAAAGCGACAGGCCCTACCATCTGTCCCAGAAGCCAATATTACAATTGTGCCCTTGTGACCAGTAAAGGAACTGGCATAACCCAACATCAACACTGGGAAATCATTTAATACACATATTCTATTGAATCTGGGTTGCTGCCATTAACATACAAGTCAGAGCTGTGAAAGTCACTCAGTCGTGTCCTATTCTTTGCAACCCCATAGACTATATAGTCCATGGAATTCTCCAGGCCAGAATACTGGAGTGGGTAGCCTTTCCCTTCTCCAGGGGATCTTCCCAACCCAGGGATCAAACTCAGGTCTCCCACATTACAGGCAGATTCTTTACCAGCTGAGCCACAAGGGAAGCCCCAAGTCAGAAAGTATACCCTAAAATTATGACCAAGTCATTTTTAATTAGTTCTTTCAATCAAGTGATCTGTTTCAAAGTGCAAGAATATATGAGCATCTCTTCACTAATTCAATAACTATCACATAAAGGCCTATTATATGGTTTCCTGACCTAATAATGTTCATGTAGTGGTAAGATTATATGTGTTCCAAGAGGCAATGTACTGTCTCCGTACTGTGAAGACAAAGTAAGCATTTCAATACTCCAATAGGGAATAGAGTCAAAATCATCAACCAATGAAAACTAAAGAAATATTTAAATATACACGGGCGAGTAGCAAGAGTTGTTCAAAGCGCTTTATTTAGTGCCTTTGAAAAAACTGATAATAATGGAAATTCCTTGGCAATCTAAGAGCTTCTGTCATTTTTTACCATCCAGGGCTTCAAAGGAGGCAAAGAGTAGCAGATGCAAACCTTTCGATTTACAACCATCTTCCTCCAGCTTTAATGCTCTGGTGTCCTTTGGGCAGAAACACTCCAGGGTCTCAACTAGTGTGTTTTTCAATTACTGATACTATCCTGCCCTGATAGATAGGATGTGATAAAACAACAAGTAAGAAATCATTTTTCATAATTCTTTAGAGTCCAATCTAGCCTCAAACCTGCATTTCTTGCAGTCCTTCATGCTGTGGGAGCTGAGTTTTAGCGGATTCCACAGCCTCACGGTGGAATCACTTCACATATTTTTCAGTAGATTGGCCTCTGGAGTATGTCTTTCTTACGCAAAGTCTACTAAAATAGAGGATGGCCTATAAGCATTCTCACTGAGGAGACATAAATTTCAAACAAAATATTGAAGGAATCTTGATTTTTAATAGTTCAAATAATATACTTTCATGGAATAAGCATCTCATTTTCTTTCCCAAATTGGTTGAAGGAAACTGAAATATTTAGATGAGGTGTTAAGCAGATAAAATCTCAGTTCATTTGTAAATGAGGAATTAGGAAAACTATGAAATTTCTTTGCTAAAAAAGAAGTTGAATGTCCAAGGAAATTAAACCTGCAACTTGCCATAAAATGATCTCCTCTTTCAAAGAAAAGGATCAATAATATATTAAAGCACTAAAAATTGATATAAAGAGTCCATTTTAATAGGCTTCACTTTTGAAGCTAATAGGTATTAACTTTCATTTTTATAAAATATTTCCATGTTAATGACTCCAAGATATATTGTTGCAAGGATTTTCCTGAGGCACATGAAGCTAAGGTTGAAAGCAGTTAAGGCTGCTTGAATTCCTTTACAAGCCTATTATAAGCCAATATTCAATCAAAATGATTATTGCTAGCCATTAAAAAAATCTACTAAGTATCAAGGGTAATAACTCTTGCATGTTATTACTGGGAATTCCTACAAGCAAAAGGCTTTTGTATTAATGTTTGCAAAGACTGCTTAATTTATTTGACGTCCTTGAGAAAAAGAAAAAAATCTGCTGTTCAACCAGAAAAGAGAAAGAGAGAGAGTAGTCTTGTCCCCATTATCTCTGAACAAGAAGTGTCAGGAAGCTTCAGGCTAGAATTAGCATGAGATAGGCTATTACAGTTGTAAGAGCATTTAGCAGGCGTCCCTACTGACTTCAGGGTGATAATACACGCAGCCCCATGTAATCTATCTCTTCTGCAGCTCTTTCTTTGCCTCTCTCCTCCTCTCATTCTTTACTAGTACACATGCTTTATTGTAACGCATAATAAGTGATAAACAGCATTTTTCTACCAAACTGACACCACTGGCAAGAGTTTTACCTTCAGCAAAGTCATATAAGAGTCACTGCTTATATGTAACCATTTTTTAAAAGCCAGATATAACATTCAAGTAAAGGAATATTTCATGACTCATGCTCTAAAGAGTAGACTATATCTGGCATCCTTTTCACTGGAAAAGTGATTTTCACATATTATTAATTTTCATAGAAAGACAATGAAAATATCATCAAATTGGAAGTTCAAGAAAAGAATTGTTTAGAATGTGGTATCATAGTTAATGAAATAAAATTCAGTAATGTTAAGAGGAGAAAAATATTTCTTGATGATTCAGAATATCTTTAATTACTACTGTAAGTAATAATATCTACCAGGAATTGAGCATGCTCCAAAGGACATTTAAACCAGAGCAGCCCCATCTTTGAAACTTGTAAAGTAGAATGTATGAGAAATGATATTTGAGTATTTTTAGCTCCCAAATTTATCCAGTTATTTCTAGTTTAATTTACCTTCAGATCAGATCAGTCGCTCAGTCGTGTCCAACTCTTTGCGACCCCATGAATCGCAGCACGCCAGGCCTCCCTGTCCATCACCAACTCCCGGAGTTCACTCAGACTCATGTCCATTGAGTCAGTGATGCCATCCAACAATGTCATCCTCTGTTATCCCCTTCTCCTCCTGCCTTCAATCTTTCCCAGCATCAGGGTCTTTTCCAGTGAGCCAGTTCTTTGCATCATGTGACCAAAGTATTGGAGCTTCAGCATCAGTCTCTCCAGTGAATATTCAGGACTGATTTTCCTTTAGGATTGACTGGTTTGATCTCCTTGCAGTCCAAGGGACTCTCAAGAGTCTTCCCCACCACCACAGTTCAAAAGCATCAATTCTTCGGTGCTCAGCCTTCTTCACAGTCCAACTCTCACATCCATACATGATCACAGGAAAAACCATAGCCTTGACTAGACGAACCTTTGTTGGCAAAGTAATGTCTCTGCTTTTGAATATGCTATCTAGGTTGGTCGTAACTTTAAGTTTCCCTAAATTGGTGTTATTCCATCCCTTGAAGTTAAAAATGAAAAGCAAAAGAAAAATGACACATGTAATTCAAATCTTAGGCATCCCCAAAATCCAACAAATACCAAGCTAATATAAAATCAAATTATTTCCATGAAAATTTCTTTTAAGCCAGGTGTTTTCAACCTCAGCACTAATGACATGTAGAGATGCATAATTCTTTATTGTGGGTTACCATTTCTAGTATTATGGCACTGGATTTAGCAGTATCTCTGGCTTCTAACCATTATATTTCATTAGCACCCTCCACACTACACCATGAGTTATGACAACCAGAAATGTCTCCTGAGGGGTAAAATCATACTCATTGAGCACTATTTCTCTAAGTGGAAGACCTAATCTAAATTTGATAATGTTTACTTGCATCATTAACTTTGGAAAAAGGAACTATCACCGAACTCTCAGTTGCAAAATTTGAAAACGATACACACACTAGCTGTGGCAAGACAGAGCTGGGCTTCATGTACATTTCCTGCACACATTCCGGGAAGCTGAAACATCATTATGCATATACCGGCTTAAGGTCCAAATACCATGAACATCTGTAAATACCGGTGTCTTAGTTTTCTCTGGCTGCTATAACAAAATACCACAGACTGAGTGGCTTGAACAACAGAAATGTATTTCTCATAGTTCTGGAGGTTGGAAATCTGAGAGTAGGGTGCCAACATGATTAGGTTTTTGTAAAATATCTTCTCTCGACTTGCAGATGGATGCCTTTTCATTATGTGCTCACATGACCTCTTCTTTGCGTGTACCACGCGAGAGAGAGAGGGAGCAAGCTCTCTGGTGTGTCTTGTGTGTGTGTGCTCAGTTGCTTAGTTGTGTCTGACTCTTTGCAACCCCATAGGCTGTAGCCTGCTAGGCTGCTCCATCCATGGGATTTTCCAGGCAAGAATACTGGAGTGGGTTGTCATTTCCTCCTCTGGGGGATCTTCCCAACCAGGGATTGAAACTGTGTCTTGCATCTCCTGAATTGGCAGGTGGATTCTTTAACACTCAGTTCAGTTCAGTCGCTCAATCATGTCCAACTCTTTGTCACTCCATGGACTGCAGCACACCAGGCTTCCCTGTCCATCACCAACTCCTACAGCTTGCTCAAACTCACATCCATAGAATTGGTGATGCCATCCAGCCATCTCATCCTCTGTCATCCCCTTCTCCTTCTGCCTTCAATCTTTCCCAGCATCTGTCTTTTCTAAGGAGTCAGTTCTTCACATAAGGTAACCAAAGGGCTGGAGCTTCAGCTTCAGCATTAGTCCTTCCAATGAATATTCAGGACTGATTTTCCTTTAGGATTGACTGGTTTGATCTCCTTGCAGTCCAAGGGACTCTCAAGAGTCTTCCCCACCACCACAGTTCAAAAGCATCAATTCTTTGTTGCCCAGTTTTCTTTATGGTCCTACTCTCACATCCATACATGACCTCTGGAAAAACCATAGCTTTGACTAGATGGACCTTTGTTAGCACTTTGTCTTTACCACTAGTGTTACCTAATGTCCCTTATAAGGCCTCTAATCCCATCATCCAAGACCCAATCCTCAAGTTCTCATCTAAATCTAGTTACCTCACAAAGGCCTCAGTTCCTAATACCATCACATTGGAGGGATCTGTTTCTCTGTTGCTGGAAGATAAATGATTGTCAGCTATGTTTTAGTATATCATACATACAAGGTGTTTAAATTAGATAAGTCTAATTAATACTACTTGACACTTTCATTGAAATAGTTAAATTAGTTAAATTTGAATTATTCTTGATCTTGAACTTGTCATCCTATATATATATATGTACATATATATATATGAATAAAATACAAACTGATATATATACAGATATATATAAAATAAAGAGAAAAATAAAGAAGGCACAGATTTATTCACATATGACCAAAACAACAATGTAAAATAGTTTCTTACTATTTACAGAAGTTTGAGTGTGGTTACTGTTGGACAAGGAAGTTTAGTGACTGAGGAATCATGAGTGTAGCTCTGTGAGTCCCTCTGAATGAAAGGTAACTGAGAATGATTCTGGGGAAAAAATTCATAATGAAAGTTGGGTACTCTTTATTATTCATCAAGTTGTATGCTGAGGGTTTGTACAACTTTCCTTATGCAATTACTATAACTCAAATGTGTAAAGACTTGTCTTGAATTACATAGAATCTGAGTCAGACATTTATTGCTTTCATGGATTCAAAGGTAAATAAGACAGCCTCTATACCCAGTTGAGTCAAAGTCTAAAGAAAGATTCAGATGTATAAACAGATTGCACAATACAATATGATAAATGACATACATAAGCAGAGTTGTTTGAGACATGGAGGTAATTAACTCTGCCTGGGGAAATCAGAAAAGATCTTGTGATAAGCAGTGTTTGAACTGGTCAGGACACATGGTAAGAGCCCATCTTGCTTACATTCAAAATAAGTTAGTTTTGAAGAAAATGTGTAAACAGAGGTTACCTGATTTGGATTTCAGTTTTCGGGTAGTTTCTATACTTTTGATTAAGATAAAAAAAAAAAAGAAAAAAACATGAATCAGATGCAACTAAGTAAGAAATCTCTTGCTTTATTATCCAGAACTTAATCTAAATAGTAAAATGTTAAACATAGTCGGCATGGATATTTGCTTATACTCTATCTTTGGGTGCTTTTGTCATTGAAACAAACTTTAAAAAAACATTGAGTGAGAAAACAATAGAAGAGATAAAATAATAAACTATCACATAAATGCTGATGGAGTACATTATACAAATTTATACTATGCAAATATTTAAGCTTGGTCTTAGTAACAAAGAGATAAAAAACCATGACCAAATTTCTTCAAAAATGATTGACAATTTTCAAGGGCTGATCATAAACACAAAAATTAACTGCTAAAGAAGAGGAATGGTTATTGTTCTCATGAATCCAAGCTTTAACCTTGAAGAAAATACAGGCTTCTAGAAGTAGATTAACAGCAATACCCATATTAACCAGCATTTGGGGTTCAAAAGGTACTACAGTTAGCCCTGTGTACTAGTAGTAGGTCTGTTTAAGATAGCAGTGAGAAAAAGGATTGCTTTTCATGAACTCAGAAGTTAGGTACAGGAATCAGTGTGTTTTTGTAAGAGCTGTATTCTTGAGAATTATTTTTCTTTTTCAAAGCTGCTAGTGAAAGATATGCTAGAAGAATTACTTAACTAGGGGTAAAATTCACATTTTTAAACTATTTACCTTACCAGATATGATTTTAATTTGGGCATTTCTCATTCCTCCTTCTTTAGCAGAAGTATTTCATGATGAGACACTAAAACTAGTTAACTGTCAGGGGTGATTCTGAAAGTTTACATTCTGAAATTCTTTTCACAATCACTTATTATTTCATAGTTCTCACTGTTTGTCTACACTACATTTCTGCTCTGACACCAAACAACAATTCTATAATTAACCCCTGCCTGGTTATCAGCTCTGTGCCACTTTTCTGAATTCTCTTCCTTTCTCATCTTTCTAGTATTATACCCTTAGTGTGTGTGTTAGTTGCTCAGTCATGTCCTTCTCTTTGTGATCCCATGGACTATAGCCTGCCAGGCTCCTCTGTCCATAGAATTCTCCAGGTAAGAATACTGGAGTGGGTTCCTATTTCCTTCTCCAGAGGATCTTCCCAACCAAGGGACTGAACACTGGACTAGTGCACTGCAGGAAGATTCTTTACCATCTGAGCCACCTGGGAAGCCCATATGACCTCACTATCCATGGATCAATGCAAGAATTGCCTTCAATTCTCTTTTATTATCAATGCCTTACACACTGGTCATGATGAATAACATGAAAATATTTACTGGAGTCCATTCAAGTTCTAGTTGCTCATTTGAACTATGCTACCAAAGTGCTTGCTGCTGCTGCTAAGTCACTTCAGTCGTGTCTGACTCTGTGCGATCCCATAGACAGCAGCCCACCAAGCTCCCCCATCCCTGGGATTTTCCAGGCAAGAACACTGGAGTGGGTTGCCATTTCCTTCTCCAATGCATGAAAGTGAAAAGTGAAAGTGAAGTCACTCAGTCGTGTCCAACTCTGTGTGACCCCACGGACTGCAGCCTACCAGGTTCCTCCATCCATGGGATTTTCCAAGCAAGAGTACTGGAGTGGGGTGCCACTGCCTTCTCTGACCAAAGTGCTTACTATTATAATTCTCTTCCAGTTCCTTGAGACATTTTTTTGTGCTTACTATTATATGCCTTTCAAAACCCCAAACATATTCTACACTGTTAAAAAAAAAACTGAGTATCACTCAAAAACTCCATAAGTTTACTACCATGCTCAGTTATCTGTATGTAATGCCATACATTCTTTTTTTCCTTTTCTTCTGTGAATCCAGATTTTTCCTAGTCTCAGAGAGTAAACTTTTGACCCATGAACTGCAAATTTTATTCTTCCTACTCTGGGCTCTCATTCCACAAAATATCTTCTTTATCTTTACAGTATCAAAACTCTGTTTTTCTAAACTAATTATTATAAAACAATTTGAGTTTTGTTCAATTTGCTCAATCTAAAAACTCTGCCTCTCATACCAATCCCCTCAAAATAAAAAAATAAATAAATAAAACAAGTTTCCTCAATATGACTATCTCCTTCAGTTACTGACTCATCTTCTTCCTTCCTTTTGTGGTCAAACATCTTGAAAAAATACTTTGTTCTTAATTCTGTAAATATCCTTGTCAATGGAATATAGAGTAGTATAAACCTGGCTTTAGCCTTTATAATAGGCTGTATATCCTCAGGCAAGTTATATAAATTTTCTAAGTCTATAAAATTTTAATACCTATGGCGAAAATTTTGTAGGACAATTATATGTCATCATGGTCCATAACACTTGCGCAGTCCCCAGCACTGTGTAAGTGGTCCATGAATAGCAACTATCATCATTCTTATTCTTTCATATTCTTACTATTCCTACTATTGTTTCAATTCACTATATTTCTTTCAACTCACTATATTCTCACTTATGCCCATGACTTCATCCCCAATTATCTTATACAACTGCTCTTCCTATACTCACCAATGACTCCTAATTGTCAAATCCAGTGAACTATCTAAAAAGTTTTATTCTATTTGAGTACTAATATTTCACACAGTTAGGTGCTCTCGTCACTTGAAATACTTTCCTTTCTTGATGCTTACGCTGTCTGCGTCTCTTAATCCTTTCTTTCGCTATTCCTTCACGGTCTCCTTTATTGATTGACTCTTTGTTCTTTAGGTAAAAGTGTTAAGTCTCTCAGTCATGTCTGACTCTTTGTGACCCTGTGGACTGTAGCCCGCCAGGCTCCTCTGTCCATGGGATTTTCCAGGCAAGAATACTGGAGTGGAGTGCCATTTCCTCCTCCAAGGGATCTTTCTGACCCAGGGATCGAACCTGCTGTCTCTTGTGTCTCCTGCATTGGCAGGCAGATTCTTCACTACTAGCACCACCTGCCTTAAATAATCCCCCTCCTACAAACTTTATTTTAGTAGTCTCTATCTTCTAGTCTCCAGTTCTAATTTTGGTCCTATCATACCTCAATAAAAATACTCAATTCATTGTTTGTTAATGACTTTGAACTCCAGTTTACCTACCACAAAATGACCTTCTCAAATTTAATGTTAGCAGTCCAACGTGAATGCACTTATACTATGGAACTGTACACTTAAAATGACTAAAACAGTCAATTTTTTGTCATGTACAATTTATAAAAAAATATTTAAAAATCAAATGCTGGAGAAGTCTTCAGTGATTCCAATTACTACAATCTTCTCATTGCAAACTAAATACTTCAAAATCTGTTTCCAGTTTATTCCTCTAAGTTCCTCCAATATTGCTGTTTCTGTCACTCTGATCTTGGCATATATTGTTCCCTCTACTCAAAATGTGTTCCCTTTTTGTCTAATAAGCACTTATTCATGATTTAACCCCTAATATTTCTTCTGTTTTCTCAGAATCTCCCAGGCAGAGCCAGTGACTTTATAGTTACTCCAATAATAATGTTTTTGTACATACACACATATATAATACAGTGCTTAGGCTTTTCTGGTAGCTTGGCTCATAAAGAATTCAACTGCAATGCAGGAGATGCTGATTTGATTCCTGGATTGGAAAGATCCCCTGGAGAAGGGATAGGCTACCCATTCCAGTATTCTTGGGCTTCGATGGTGGCTCAGACGATAAAGAATCTATCTGCAATGCTGGAAACCTTGATTCGATCCCTGGGTGGGGAAGATCCCCTGGAGGAGGGCATTGCAACCCACTCCAGTATTCTTGCCTGGAGAATCCCATGGACAGAGGATCCTGGTTGGCTACAGTCCATGGGGTTGCAAAGAGTTGGACATGACTGAGTGAATAAGCACAGCACAATACAATGCTTATCACCTTATAGCTATTTACTTCTCCTTTTCTCCTCAGCTAGAATGTAATGACATTAATCTCAAGACTATACCTCATAAGACTTTCTATCCCTAGTTTTTAGTAGAATTCCTAGAACAAAACTGCTACTTATTATGGATTGTACAAATAGATGGATGCATGAGAGTAGATAGAAAAAATGGTGACAAATAACGTTGTGAAAATCCCTATTATAGTACTTTATTTAATCTAATATGACATCAGTTCTCAGAAGCACCATCTCTTATGTGCAATTGAGAAGGAAAAAATCTGCCAATAAAATGATATACTTTCCTGAAATATATATTTTTTATTTTATACTATTGGAAGAGCCTTTAGACTTATCTAGATGTAAAAAAAATTAAATATAATTTATGAATATATTTAAAGAAAATATAAGACTATATCACTTTGGGGATGATACATAATTTTCTAAGTCTCAAATTCAATTGATATGCAATTTCTGAAATATATTTACTTTCAGAGACTACTTTTTTGAATTTTTTTTTATTCCTTCATCAATGAGCATGCTTTCATATTAATTGTCATCTTTTGTCCTACTAAATGTGTTTCTGATGCATGGTTATTTTTTACATAGTCACTATTTCCTTCAAGACTTTCATTTAGATTCCCAATTGGCAGTTTTTATATCTGACACTAGATTAATCTTAGCAGGTGTTAACAAATAGCTGTCTTTCAGCAACAAGGGCTCACACCCTCCTTTAAATGGTCCTTAAATGATTGGTTGATTGAAAATCATGAGGTTGCAGTTATCCACTCACAATGGCAGCAATTAACAACTAAGTCATTATAGTTTTGGGTAAGTTTATGTTCAAAATGGTTCAGTGCATGCCCACTAAATAAATCAAGAAGTAAACATTGCAATTCACTAGGGTAGGCTCCTACTTGTTTCTTCCAGAAAACATATATCCAGTCTATAGTTCAGACAATTTTCAACCGACTGTGCGTGTACATGAACCTATGTATGTGCATAGAAATATGGAGTAACATTTCTGAGGAGATAATTTTCAGAAATATTTTGAGGTTAAAATGCAACATGGAGGAAACATTTGAACATTGGCAATTATGCACAATTTCTTGGTGATACAGTGTCTTTCTTCATCCATGTCCATAATCTTCATCTTCTCAGTGCTTTGGTATTGATGGTCTAACTTGGAGGCATGTCAGAGAGTTGCAGGATTCATCAGCTTATCCTATTTGACAAAATTGGAATTTATTCAGTTTTCTTCAACTGAATCACATGTTGCTGGAAGTGAAAGAGGTAATATTAAATTTGCTGAAGTTTCTGGAAAATGGATGTCAAGCATTTTAAAAATAATCTGTGTTACAACGAAGTTGGTCATACCATCTTCTCAATAATTTGAAACCTCATCCATCTAGGCTGAGATACATGGATATTTCTCTTTCTTTTAGTTACAGAGCCTGGTGAGTGATTGCCAATCTTTTTACAGACATCTCATTAATAAATATATGCATGTCTTATGTTCTTGGATCTCACTAATGCTTTTGGTTGTTTTTTTGGTAAGAAATTATAGAATTGTGTTCATTTCTCCTCTGATTAACATTTGCTTCATTAATATCAAATTAATGTCCCACTGCTCCGTTCCCATGTCTTTCTAAGTACAAAATAACTTACTGTTTCAATGCTGAATCACAGAGTAATCATTCTGACCACATTTTCAACAATGCACAGAACTCAATTTAAGTTACTGTATGAAGTGCCATGATGGAGTCCCTATATGTGCTGGAAAGAGCAGTTACATTAAGAGTTATTCAGCACTGATTTTAAGTTGCCATCAATTGTTAAAATATTGGACAAGTATTATCCCATAGGAACAACAGGATATTATTGACTTCTATGGAATTCAGCAAGTGACAGTTTCAGAAATTCTTGATTATTTTGTTGTTGTTCTTGACTTTTATCCAGTCACAATCCAACCCATTTACTTATTTCTTAATAGAGGGCTTTACCTCCTACATCACTTAGAGAATTCAGATATTGTAAGCTATTTATGTGGTAACATGTTTACTCTTCCATAAAGCTCATCCAATCTCTTTCTCTCCTCTCTTTCTTTATTTGCTTAAATCTCAGAGGCAAAGAGATTAATTTTCCTTTCTGAAGCCTAACTTTCCCATGCTCTTTGCCTGGCACACCTATGATATAGATAAATATGGCATTGATGGTGATGTAGGTAGTCTTCACCTCAGTTTGAAAATCAATGGTACCACCAGTTTCAGTCTTTGCCTTCACTAGGAGCTTTCACGATATTACAAAAGCACTCATGGGGGAATAGAAGTTTCTTGTTCCTTTTGTGCCCTTTCTTCCTTTAAGGTTGTCAAGATTAGTAGAGAAATGTTTACCTTTTGCATGTTATACTCAAAGGAATCCAGATGCTCTAAACTATTCCAAACTCAGGACAGGATGAAATCCAAAACCAATATTAGTTGCCCTGACAGCAAGGTACACTGTTGACCTTGGTCCTTTGGGAGTAAGGAAAATCAGAAGGATGAAAAAGATAAAAATTATGAATAATTTTTTTAAAAAGGTAAAAATACTCATGGGCACCCATTCAAGGTTGACAATGTGTAGATTACTGAGAGTCCTGTACAAAACTTGAAGGCATTTCTCACATTTTCCCTAAGTATGCTTGGTCCACAAACTGAAAGAGTTTTCCCAGACCCATACACTCAGCCCACAAGATGTTATGAGGTTATATCTCAATTATCTTGAAAAAAAAAATCTACTTTTTAATTCTAAAAATTTTGAAGTATATTCTTTAGTCGATGACCCCACTTTCTTTCTCACCATCATTTGCTCTGTATCTTAAAGCATTTTGATCTTCTGCTCCTACGCCAATGAAACTGCACTTCCTTTTTCTCTCACTCATACTTTTCATCCACTATTCATGATTTTCACGATTTTGACTACCCACCCTTGAAATTCTCTTTCCTTCTGATTTTCCTAACACTAAACCAGAGATCCTCAACTTATTTATTTGTGTTGTTTATTTAAAGAAGCTGAATGAGATTGCTTTCTTTAAAAAAAAAAAAAAAAAAGCTGGAATGTTGAGAACAAAGTCTTCACAGAAAGTCATATAAAGAAAGGAAGTGGAGACACACAACTTCACAACTTTTAACCCCACATTTCAAAACTCTGGTTTTCGATAATGGTGGGTAAAGGAGTTAAAGCAAAAAGGTGTTTATGCAGCAGCAGAAACAGGAAATGTTCTTTTAAGCATGAAGAGAAGACATTTATCTGTCTCCCATATACCAAAGGATATAACTTGCTTTTAATAACATTTAGTAATATGCTTATAGAAGTCAAGGGGGTGATTTCTTGGTTCACAAAGATTTTCCTGTATCTGCGAACAACCCAATAATAGGCTAAGTGTTAGTTGCTCAGTCATGTCTGACTCTTTACAACCCCATGGACTGTAGCCTACGAGGCTCCTCTTTCCATGGAATTCTCCAGGCAAGAATACTGAAGTAGGTAGCCATTCCCTTCTCCAGCCCAGGAATTGAATCTGACCTGGGCTGCTTCTTCCTGATCCAAGAACTGAACCTCTATCTCCTGCATTGCAGGTACATTCTTTCCTGTCTGAGCCACTAGGGAAGCTTGATTATACTAAACATGATTATATTATACTCTAACCTGCCTATTGTGAGTGTATCTGAATATCCAGGGGTAAATATTTTATCTAAATTAGGCATATTGACTTGGTATCCTTGGAATCCCAAATTTTGAAGGAAGAAACACAAAGGCTTGCTGGGCATTTTACCTGTGTCATGTTAATAAATGTCAATACCTGGAATAAAAAGACATTTATTCAGCTCCTAACAGTTATCCTAGTCCCTCTTATTTAACTAAAGTATACTTTTCACTCTTTCAATTAAAGTTGTAATTCAATATTAAATACTGCATAGATTCACAGTGAGAATGTACCATTTGCTGATCCCTCACATAAGACATACCAAACGCTGCAAGGTTGGGAAGTGTGTTTCTCTTTTGTTGCCCCTCACAGACTCTGGAATAAAACCGAAAGTCCAAATCATGCACATTTTGTAAATAAAATTGAGCCTTATGAAAATCTTGGTAGGAGAACATTGTCAGAAAAGATTTTTTGTTATCAGATTAAATGTGATTCTCAGAGTTTTATTAGAAAGTTCAACTCACTTACTTTGTATCTCTTAACCATTTGTTTTCCTTATCATCTGGGCTCTGAGGATGTTTGTATGTTCCGTTACTTTTTATTGTCTGCTCTTTACAACACACCTGTGAGTTAGAGAAATATGATTATTCATACTGTACAGATGGTGGGACTAAGGTATAATGCCATCCACAACCTGAATAGCAGAGTCGGAACCAGAATTTATGATTCCCCAAACCTCACATGGAGCAGTATTTCCTGTGATATCTCTGCCCTCCCCTTAGCATTCATGAACAAAAAGCTGCAGATAATTGCAATCTTTAATCAAAATGCCAACTACTTTTCCAGAATGAGTTTGGCTCTTTCACTGTAAGTAGAATATATTATTCATTAAAACATAGGTAATGATTATTAGTAGTACTCAGAGATAAGTTTTAGCTGATTATTGGAAAGTATTATCTTCTGTGTTAGGTATAAGCTTAATTCCTTCCCCATTTGATTTCTTATTTAGGACATTAAAAAAATTTTTATTTTATAATGGAGTATAGCTGATTTACAATTTGGTTTTAGTTTTAGTTGTTCAACGAAGTGATTCAGTTATACATACACATATAGGACATATTTACTAAAACAAACAAAACTCTCTGGTGGGAAAAATGTGTTGGAAATAGCATGGAGCTAAGCTCTTAACCCTATGTGGAAACTTGTCAGCTTAGTCACCTAGGGTAAATGACATTTTGTGTCAAAAACATATGAAAATTTAGACTAAACTTATTTTACTACTGGTAAAGAAAAGGAGGACATAGGGAGAAAAATAATTTGGACTGATACATTTTTGTTATTTATAAAGCAGCTATACATCAACATTAATATAAAGGCCTTTCCCCCTCTAAAGACTAGGTATAGAAAGGGAACTTATTGGCCTATAGCATATATTTACCCCACTCCTTTTCTTCTCTGGTTAATTTTGGAGAAACTAAATTAATTGAACATATAGAATAATATTAAAGTTGATTTTCTATTATGTAGAAATTAAATACATCTTTGCCATATTTATCATCCTATAATATCCAAATTAAGATTTTTTAAAGTGTTTTCAAAGTTTAGTTTACCATCCATGTTGTTGAGACTTTTTTCCTGTCAGTTAATGAAGCGCAGGAGTAACCTAATTCATGTTATTCCCATCTGTCATCGCTGCAGCAGTGATGAAGCCCAAAATGAAATTCCATTCTTCATTTAGTTCCTGTACCTTGATATTAGTCAGGTAATCAAGCACAACTCCTGGGGTCTTGCATTTTCAAATGAAGAAACCAAGGTCAAGTGACTTGCCCTGTGTCACACAGCAAGACATCTAAGAACAAGGAAAAGATCCAGCATCCTTGGACTTTCTCAGACGTTACCAAGACCGCCGAACCATACCATCTTCTCAGGTAATTGCTTTCTCTGATATCGAGTGGGTCACATTTTCTTACCTCTATTTTTTTTTCTTTTTAAACAGAATCTTTTTTTTTTTCCCTTTCTTTCTTTCTTCTTTCTCTTCATCTCTTAAACAGGCATTTAGAAATGCTATTCTCTGCTTAGAGTTTCTGGTAATTATCTTCAAGGAAACCAGAATACAAATTTAAAGTAGTCATTAACATGCTGATTAGAAATTTCTCTCAAAGACTCAAAAGGCTGGAAGAGACCCCCAGAGATCATCTGATCCAGGCCCTGACTTCAGGCATGTTTCACCTAAACAGTTTCCAGCAGATGGAAAACTATATTTATGACCCCCAAGGAGAAAGTCCCCATCCTCCCTTGGTAGCAGAACTCTGTGCTTAGATCTGCTTTTCTACGTAATGTGCGTTATGTGCAAAATGTAGAAAAAGCAACCGCCCACTTTTGTAACATCAGGTATTACTAAAATGATGGTTAACCATAATTTACACTTGTATTCATATGACTTATTTCACCAACATTTCTGACTCAATTTTGGAAAGTCTTCCTTGTCATTAAGCATTATTTTGACATAAAATTTTTTGTAATTTATTTTTCAATTTTTAAATCATATTCTGGAGGATACTGCATCTTCATGATTTTAATTTAGGTAAAATGCTTGCCCTGTCTATTTTTGTGCCTTTTGCTTCTTAAATGCAGAATGTGTCCCAAAGAAATACTAGTATTTTCTGTCAGTCTCTATTTCACCATTCTAATCTGAATAACCTTACACTGAATTTGAGGGAACTGTGAGACTTAAGAACTGTTTCTAATGTTTTAGAAATTGAATGATGAGCTGAGTGCATGTGTATATTCTGACTTGTTCACGAGAAGTGCCTTCATCACTTTCTAAATTCTTTAGCAGATTGTGGATAAAGGCTTCCCACCCTCATGTTCCCAATCCCACCCTCATGTTCCCAAACTCTTTTCTGGATCATTCCTTTCAGGGACTGAGTTCAGCTTTGCCATTTATGCTTCTGACCTAAAATAACTTTCTGTCTTCATTAAAATCAGAATATACTTATAAAAATATTAGTGTTCTGAATCTCCGTATTGATGGCAGAAATCACTTGTTGAAAAAAAAAAATTTCCTAGCTCAAATGTATCCTGAAATGTATCCAAGAGAATGGGGAGTTTTCCCAAAGGGCTGACCTCTCATATTTACACAACTGACCTCAATGAGCTACATGAATTATATCCTGGGCACTGAAAGTCGTAGGAACATACCATCATTTCTTCATAAAGCAAAATGTCTCAATGCCTGCACATTTCTCAAAGACTGCCTTCCAGATCCTTTCTTTATTCTTCTTTATTATTTGCTTCTTTATTAAAACAGATCTATAGGACAGGACAAGCACTGACTTGAGATCTGAGTCACTGGGGTTCCTTGTAGAACCCCCACTGAACGACAGTGAGCTTCGGCAATTCTTTGTTATGGGTCATGATAGCTATTTGTAAAATGAAGAACTTGTAATAGACAACTTTTAAAATCCCCTTCACCTCTAAAATTCTAGCATAAGTGAATGAAAAAATGAAGAAATAAATGACTGAATAAATTATTGAGCATTCTGGTCTGTGCTCAGTATCTCAGTCATGTCCAACTCTGTGATCTCATGGACTCATCATGGATCTCATCAGGTTCCTCTGTCCATGGCACTTTCTAGGCAAGAATACTGGAGTGGGTTGCCATTTCCTTCCCCAGGAAATGTATTTATTTCTTACAATAAAATTGAGTGGCATTAATCCAATGTGCATTTTTGAAAAGTATTTAAATTATATGCTAAATGACGGTTGAATATTGTTGACTTGATATAAAGTTTATTGAAACCTTAGTTGTCAAACATGTGGAGAATAAAAGAAAAAGGAAGTCAGTCATCTAAACATTTAAATATGTTGATTGTCAACACTATGAATGCAGCTTGAGTCCAAAATTAAATATCAATTAAATAAAACTGTCGTTAAATACAAACATACTATATCCATATGAAAGAATTTAGAACAAAGCATTAAGCCAAGTCTGTTTCAATGAAAAATTCCATGTCCCATCCTGATGGATCCTGATCTTTTGTACAAACAAGATCCTGATCTTTTGGACAAACCTTTGTCCAAAGGTCTTTTACTCCCTTTCATAGAAATCTGCTAGAGCTGATGTGAGAAAGCATCAGGAATACTCCCACCAAAATGAAAAAAAGATAGGTTAATATTTTGAGCACAGCTGACTATGATGTATAGTAGTAGAAAAGAGCAGTCTATTCACGTCATGGGGTCAACAGTGCTCTTTAGAACCACATGGGTGGTGTTGCAAACGACTGGGGAAACAATCTACAACTCAAATATCCCAAAGAATGCCAAGCAGCCCAATGATTCATGCTTTTTGTAAAAACATAGCCTCACTTCTGGCAGGCAGAATGCTCTTCCTCAAAGATGTTTGCCTCCTAAAGCCTGAAACCTATGAATATGCTTTGTTACATGGCAGAAGGAAATTAGTGTCTAGATGGAATTCAAGTTGCTAATCAGCTGACTTTAAAACAAGGGAATTTTCCTTGAGTGTCTGACTGCGTCCAATGTAATCACAAGTTACCTTCCATGTAGAAGAAGGTTAGAAGACAGGGTCAGAGACAGATTTGAATATGCTAACCTGCAAGACTTGAAGATGAAGAAAGGAGCAAGGGCCCAAAGAATTCAGGCAGCCTCTAGAAGGAATACATTCCTGATGAAACCTTCATTTTAGTCCATTAAGACCCATTTTAGATTCCCAGGATCAATAACTAAAATATTACATTTGAGTTAAGTCACTAAGGTTGTGATAATTTGTTACAGCAGCAGTAGGAAACTCATACATCATCCTTCTGGTAATAAAGTCAAGGGTAGCCATTCAGGGGAAAAGTTGAGAGTAAACAACTTCTGTACAGCCTTCTTTATAAGTCAGTATCCTATTCCAGCTGATCTCAGGCTTGTACTTAGACTCTCCACATCTCCAATGCAGTAGCTGTTATCATAAAAATGATTTTAAACTATGAAGACTGTTCTGATATGTCAAATCAACTTGCTATTCTTGACTACAAATTTAGCCCTCCTAATACAATTACTTTTCTTGTAGGGTTACTTGTTATCACTAAAATATGTTATTCTTAATTTGGCAATTAACTTATCTAATATTTCTTTATACTTCTTTATGCTGTACATGGAGCAGATAATCACTAAATATGATTATTGTTTGTGCTATTGTAAAGACCATGTAAAAGTTAGATTCAGCTAGAAAGAATTCCACAACTGAGTCTAAATACATATTAACAAGATTTCAATAAACTGAATGCCCAGACCTCTTTTATGAGGGATTGTCTTAAATTTTTATAATATAGAAATACTAAATTTTTAATTATATGTTTTGAAAAGGCTAGTTTGTAGCCTAAATTGTAATTTTCACATATAAAGTAGAGAGAGAAGATATGAAATTCTCATATTAAACTGTGAAAATATGATACAGCATTCCTCCAGCATATGAACATTGTACATAGATATCACTTATCACTGCAATTGTGTCTATCAACAAGGTCCAGTTTATGAACTTTAGACATTCTTACATTTTTTGCATCAAAAATAACTAAAATTATTTTCAAAATTATTTTAATTTTTCATCTACTCTTGGGCATCTTTGAGATTCTGAGCCAATTTTTTGAATATAACATATTTAGGAAGAAATGAGGCTTAAAATGAGGTTTAAAAATGAGGTTACATCACTAAATACAATACATTAATTATAGTCCAACAGTCTGAAAGATCTCCAAACTTAAAATTTATAGTCATACATTCAATTTAAGATGCAATTTTGTTAGTGGCCTTGAGAGACCATATACTGTGACATTTAATTCTTGAGTGCATGTGTGAATGCTCATGTCATGTCCAGTTGTTTTGCGACCCCATGGACTGTAGCCTGCCAGGCTCCTCTGTCTATGGAATTTCCCCAGCAAGAATACTGAGGTGGATTGCCATTTCCTCCCCCAGGGTATCTTCCTGACCCAGGGGTCGAACCCACACCCCCTGCATTGACAGGTGGATTCTTTACCACTGAGCCACCAGGAAAGCCAGGGTTACATTTATCTTTTTAAATTGTTTAATTTTTGACATACCACTAGTAACTGTAATAAACTTTTTACTTCTCTAGAACAATCTTCATGTCTAACTCATTTTTAGATCCCTCAGAGTTACTTCCTTTGTGACTCAGCTAGTGAGGAATCCACCTGCCATGGGGGAAACCTGGGTTCAGTCCCTAGGTTGGGAAGATCTCCTGGAGAAGGGAAAGGCTACCCACTCCAGCATTCTGGCCTAGAGAATTCCATGGACTGTATAGTCCATGGGGTCACAAAGAGTCAGACATGACTGAGTGATTTTCACTTCCAGAGTTACTAACTAGCACTATATATTTCATAACACATGTGTTCTTTCACTATTTGTTACTGAATAAGCAATGACAAGAAAGCCACATAAATGTAGCTTGAAATGAGTACTACTCTAAAAGGTCAACTTATTTGTATAGAAAGTTCAATGCCATTATTTTAGTAAATTATTCATACTTACTAATTTACCAAGATCTAATATCCAGAGCCTTTCTTAATTTCTATTCATGTGAAATACAAAGTGAGATAGCTATTAAGGTTTATTTTATTGAAGAAGCAAAGCCATTACCCCTATGTTGAAGTTCATTTCTATTTGTATGGTAGTAGTTCTGTATTGTAGTGTTCTTATTGGATTGAAGAGCAAATGTACACATATGCTGTGTTGTGCCAGGGGGCACAAATTCAGTCTTGATTTACTCATGTGCAACTCCTATTAACACTGAGAAATTCAGGGCAAAGTTTAGTTTATTTTTCAAAAAGGATAACACTGTTACATATTCCAAATAACACAAGAACACTTTGTGACTATAAAACCAATGATGTGCAGCCATACACATTTAGGGTATTCATTTAGCTTTTCATTGACTAAATGTCTGACTTGTCCAACTCATTTTTTATAGCAGATATTTTATAAAGCAAGATTTGACAAAGAGAAAAATGAGGTGAATTTCGGGAACTATAAAAGCATGGAGGCAGAAATTATAGGGAATATTTGAAATTTTAATGCAAAAACATGGTGACCATGCTAAAATGTGGGAAAATGTTGCATCTGGTTTGCACACATTATTTGTTGCATAAATGTTGCATACATTATTGGGCTTGAAATGGATATACATGTGTTTGAGATAATGCCGTTTGAGTGTCTGTCCTTTATTTAGCCTGATGGAATAAGTGATGTCTCTCTGTTTTGAATTTGGAGAAGCTGAAAGAGGGGGATCCATGTATAGATACTGAGCCCTGACAAGAGATGGAAGCCAGGAAATGAAGGTAAAACAGGAGGTCCTTCTCCAATGTACCTTTCCTTTAAATCAAACCTTGGCTTCCTCTGTGAGCAAATGTGGGAAATAGCAACCTTAGACAGCCCACACTCTCTGCTGTCCTGTCCCCTGAGTGCACACACTTACCCATTCACAGTCACACGGTAACTGACAAACACGAGCCAACATAATTGACTATGAAGCACGAACTCAGCGAAGGAGCCTGTCCCCACTTATTCTGACTCAACACCTTCTAGCTGTACAGCTTTGAAAAGCCTTTTGATTTCTCTCTTAACTGTTATGTGTTTTAAGAAACAAGAGATTTTTGGATTTTTCCAACTCTTTCTGCCCTAAGTTTCTAAAGTACTTATAAGTGAATCAATACAAACATGAATATCTCCAGTGATGCATGAAAACGTTTATATTTGGGCTACAATTATCCATAATCAAGAATAGGGTGGGAAGACTGAATAGGAATTTATATTTTTTAAAAACACTAAAACTTTTACTTGACTAAAATCTTGATGTAATTCAAAAACAGTAATATAATTAAAAGGAGTTCTATCAGAAATTCCATGTAGATAACAAATGGCATAATTTTAGGATCGCATGTAAATAATTATGTTCCATGTGAGTGATGCACAATGAAGAGAAATGAATAGGAAAGCAACCTGGATGGTACAAGTTTGGACATATGATGAAATAACAGAAGTTCAATCTGTGGAACAGTTACGTGTGTGTGTGTGCGCACATGCACGTGCACATTCACACTTGTATGTGTGGTCCAGACATAAGTATTGAGTTTATGTTGATCTCCTTCTGAGAAATAGAATAGCATGCTCTGCTCTGATTCACATTTTGACAGGACCACTCTGTCTCTGTACTGATACAAAAGAAGTGTGAGCTGAAGATGAAAGCAGGGAAATATTAATTACATAGATGGTTATAAGCTGGAGGAAAATGAAGATTACCTGAATCAGGATGATTCAAAAACTATAAAATACAATTATCCTCTTGGCTTTACCATATCTTTAAAGGTGAAGCCAATAAGATTTGATGGCATTACTTGGAAGGAATGGAACACCCTATCCCAAGATTTGGCCTGAGCTATATTCTATTCATAAAAGAATTTCAAAATTTAAAAGAAACTTAGAAACCTTACAGTCAAGCCTTTGATTCTTCAAAAGAATTCTTTCTACCACAGCTTGCTCCTGCTTGAGCACTTCTGTGACAAAACACTCACTATCTCATCCAGCACGCATCCTGTTTTTGAAGAGTTCTGCTCTTTTCTTTATTCTGAGCCAAAGCTTGTTCTGTGATGGACACGTATGCTATCATCACATATAAAAAGAAATACTTACTTGGTCTTCACCCTCATTTCTGACATAAAGCTCCTAAAACCCTTGAAAATTCGTAAGTGATAAAAGCAATAAATATGTGTTGACATCCATAACAAACCCCTTTCAAACACACCGAGTTTATGATAATAAAGTGATTTTTGTAAAGCTTCTAAGAATGGGGGCTGGTCATGAGAGGAATGAGCTATGTGTTAGAGGGTTGGAATTTTGAGTCTCCTTCCTCCAACCTCTGGAGGGGGGAGAAGGCTGAAAATTTAGTTCAGTCATCACTGATCAATGATTTAATCAGTCCTGCCTTATAAGGCATTAAAAATCCAAAAGGTTGGGGTTTTGGGAACTTCCAGGTTGGTGAGCCAGAACACATCCACATGCCACCTTGTTTGAGCTCAAAACTCCATGGGGACACAAGATCCTGCATTCAGAATTTGGCCCTAGGTATCCCTTCATCTGACTGTTGATTCATATTCTTTAATATCCTTTGTAATAAACTGATAGCCTAATGCAGGTATCTCCAATCTCTGGGGAGGCTGGCTGGGACCTCCTATCAAATCAGCAGCAGCATTAGATTGGAAATGAATAATAAATATAATATTCTTAAATCATCTCAAACCCCCTCCCTGCCTGCCAGGTTTGTGGAAAATCTGTCTTCCACAAAATTTGTCCTTGGTGCCAAAAGGTTGGAGACCACTGGTCTAGTGAGTAAACTGGTTTCCTGAGTTCTGTTGAGACAATCGAACAAACTAACTAAACCCAAAGGGGGTGCTTCTCAGGTAGCCCTAGTGGCAAAGAACCTGCCTGTCAATATAGGAGATGTAAGAGATGTGGGTTCGATTCCTGGGGTGGGACAATCCTCTGGAGGGAGAGATGGCAACCCACTCCAGTATTCTTGCCTGGAGAATCCCATGGATAGAGGAGCCTAGTGGGCTACAGTCCATAGAGTTGCAAAGAGTTGGACACTACTGAAGCGACTTAGCATGCATTCAAAGGTGGGGGTGGGTGGGTTATAGGAACATCTAGTTTATAGCTGGTTGTTTAGAGGCACAGTTAACAATCTGGACTTGCAACTGGCACCTAAGGGGGGTGGGTGGTGGAATCTTTTGGGATCTGATGCTATCTCTGAGTAAATAGTGTTGGAATTGTTGGAACTGAGTTGAATTGTAGGACACCCAGATGATGTTGGAGAACTGCTTCGTGTGGAAAAAAAATCCCACATATGGGAATTGGAGTTGGAGTGTAATAAGTGAACGATAAGAGATGAAATACCTGGTAGGAAGGTGGAAGAGAAAATGGTGGAGGAACACAACTTGTTTCTTCATAGTATGTCCCCAACACATAACATGGTACGTGTCATTAGGAATATAACAAATATTTTTCAATGAATAATTTGGAAGACTAGTATTGGGTCATAATCACCATAGGATAATAAATCATTATTTCTTAAGATTTAAAAGTAACATTAGAAAGTTTTCTCTGTCCACTATGCATGTTTCTTGTTGATTCAGTGAATTTGTATGTGATAATGTTGGTTTTAAAGAAATGAAAAATACCTAGTGTTCTACTTTATGACTCCTTGAAAGTGAAAGTCTCTCAGTCGTGTCCCACTCTTTGCGACCCTATGGACTATGAAGTCCATGGAATTCTCCAGGCCAGAATACTGGGAGTGGGTAGCCTTTCCCTTCTCCAGGGGATCTTCCCAAACCAGGGATCAAACCCAGGTCTCCTGCATTGCAGTCGGTTCTTTACCAGCTGAGCCACAAGGGAAGCCTAAGAATACTGGAGTGGGTAGCCTATCCCTTCTCCAGTGGATGTTCCCGATCCAGGAATCGAACTGGGGTCTCCTGCATTGCAGGAGGATTCTTTACCAACTGAGCTATCAGGGAAGCCTCTATGACTCCTCGGTGTCCTAAATCTAAGTTATATTTAAGCATACATGCCCTTCAATAAGGTGGTGGTGGTGGTTTAGTCTCTAAGTTGTGTCTGACTCTTGCAGCCCCATGGACTGTAGCCTGCCAGGCTCCTCTGTCCATGGGATTCTCCAGGCAAGAATACTGGAGTGGGTTGCCATTTCCTTCTCTGAGTGATCTATAAAATATAACCAGATACAGTTTGGCCACCAACTAATCAGAATAGATTCCAGTTTGCTTATCCAGCTATCAGCTTGCTTCAAACTAGGGGAGAATGACGCTATTCCAGTGCTGGGTTTAAATACTACACATCTCTATTTTGTCTTTATTGTAATGAAGAAACCCCATCTTGAGCTCCTGCTGTGCACTTTTGGAAGGTCTTCCATATGGTTGCTGCTAAGTATTTTGGCATTTTCCCAACTGTTACAATTGGGTCAGTGGGGGGGATTGTGTAGGAGTAATAAAACAAGGGTGACTGCAGCAGGGAAGAACAGGATCACTACACACATAACAGCTTATTGCCTCTCAGGCATTCAAGCACTACTCAATGCCATTCATTACAACAGGCATCCAGGGTAAACTGCCTCTTTGCCATAGAGCTTACTCCAGGAAAGGCCAGGCCTTGGATGCACAGACTGTGTCCTGCTTACCTTTTTTCCCATTTCTTTACGATTATGCTTTTCCTGAGAAAAGAAAGTTTTCCTGAGCAGATTCTCAGCTAAATTTTAGTAGCAAGGGCAGGAAGAACAGTTAGCCCTGAGGGCTTTGATGTATCTGCTGCTGCTGCTGCTGCTAAGTCGCTTCAGTCATGTCCGACTCTGTGCAACCCCATAGATGGCAGCCCACCTGCCTCCCCCATCCCTGGGATTCTACAGGGGAATAAATGAGGAGGGCTTCCCTTGTGACTCAGCTAGTAAAGAATCTGCCTTCAATGCAGGAGGCCTGGGTTCAATCCCTGGGTTGGGAAGATCCCCTGGAGAAGGGAAAGGCTACCCACTCCAGTATTCTGGCCTAGAGAATTCCTTGGACTGTATAGACCATGGGGTTGCAAAGAGTCGGGGAAATCTGACTACCTCAAATACTTAAAAATCCTTGAGACATAATTCATAAAACCAGAGGTGATTGATAATACTGATACTGTTATTGAGGTGTCTTCCTATCAGAAATCACATCTTTGGAAAAAAGTACTATTATTTTCATCCTGTGGAAGGCAGTGTTACTTAAAGCACTAATAGATTGGGAGAAAAAGTGTTCAATGCAAAATTAAAATTATAAATAGCAAAGTAATATATTAAACAGAGATGTGTACAAATACAAACACACAGAGACTGAAAGCGGGGGAAGGAGGGAAGGAGGGAGAGGGACACATACACACACAAAAATGAACAATGAATTTAAGATCTCGATCCAAACATAATATTTCCCATATTTATGCTTATACACAGAAGGATTCTTTAAATAATTCTTTATGCTTTTCCTTGTACATAATATAAAGCTTTTGTTCCACAGTGAACACCAATATACAGGTATGAAACATTCTAATAGGTTCACAGTGTAGCCATAAATTTTTCTTGATCAACTGCAAGAAACTGAGATATTAAAAAACAGAGTTGGAGACATTTAAACCGGTGTACAACAAATGTGTGTGGATTTCTTTTTGTTTCCAGTCAAGAGCACTAAACAAAAAACACTGCATTAAGAAAGCTGCTCCCCACCCTTCTCCCGGCCACTTCCAAGCCTAGAAACCGGATCCCTGGAGACCCACACCGGGTGATAGGAGCCCCGGGCCCAGGGCCGCAGTGAGCGCCTTGGGTCCGGCAGGGGGCTGCCCGGGTGGCCGTCGGGGAGATTGCTGAGCCAGTCACCGCGGAAAACTCCCAAGACAAACACCACCAGGGCACGGACCTCAGCATTATCATCAGCCCCTGCACTTATGAAAGGCTTGATACAGACAGCAAGGGGATGGTCATTAATCAACTGGTTCCAGGACGACCCACGCTTGTCCTAGGATTCTGGGGACCCCTACTTCCAGCTTCTTGGTGGGCACGGAGAGCGCTAAGGATCATCTCTGTCTGCATTCAGCGTGGAACCCGGACCTAGAAGCCACCTGACCCTGCCCGCGATCCCCCAAGTACTGCTAACATCGCTAGCGGCTCATCACTCCTGGCGCCAGGACCCCAGCAAGCTGGAGAGTGGGCAGCCGCTGAAGTGAGGGCAGCGGCCGCGGCTTCAGGCGCCGCAGTGCGCAGGCGCATGCGCAAACCGCGCAGGCGCCGCCTAGAAGTGACTTCTCCAAAAAGTGTCTTAGTTCGCGGTC
>NW_011494923.1:489908-517930 GCF_000754665.1 Bison bison bison | reverse complement strand
TTCGCGGTCACCTGAGCTCCGGGCAACTCGGCTGCGGCAGGCTTCGAGGATACCCGCTCTCCGCGGGTCCTGACTGCAGACCCCGCCCTCTTCAATTGTCCATCCGCTCCGCCATCCCGAACCTTTCGAGGGTCTGTCATATCCCTCCTTGTTCTTTCTCACTCGCGGGCCGGATTGGGCCGAGCCGGGCTGCCCGGGTGCGGTCCCTGACCATGGCGTCCCTCTTCAAGAAGAAAACCGTGGATGGTGAGTTCCGTGCCTGGCTGAAAAGGCCTAGCTCTGCGTTTCCCAGGCTTATTTGGGGGACTTCCGGCCTTGACTCTTGTTGCTGTCCCTGGGGGCGGGGCTGGATCAAGTGGCCCCACAGGTGACCGCCTTCGTGCGTCACTTTTCCACTTCCCTGTCTCTTCGGACTCGCCCTACCTCAATCTCACCTGGGTAGTCTGGCTTCCTCTCTCTGATAACACAATCCTTAACAGCCCCGCCCCGTCCCCAGGTTTCTCCTTCAGCTGTATCCTGAGCGTTTCCTGGAGGCAGGATGCGGTTGACCCTTGAGTGTCATTAGATTTGGTGATTTGATGAATTTCTTGTTGGTTTCCTCTGAGTGTTTACTGCTCCTTCAGTTTGGAGCTGTACTACTTGGGAGCATCCAAACCGGAAACCTGTGTTGACGTGGGGGGAGGGTGTAATAGGCTCCAGTTACCAAATGAACTTGGTCTGGACCAGTCTTGCCCTGGGAACACACCATCAACAGAGATGTGAAATAAATGCTTCTTGACTGACACCAGTAGAAAAATAAAAGAAATCCAAGGGAGGTACCTGGATTTCGTTTTCATAGTTGACTTCTGTCTCGTATAAATATCTTGCTGTCTAAAGTAAGAAATGTGGTTTGCATTATCTGCATAGACACTTACGTTTTAATATGCTTGCATTGCCTCAGACATTTAACTCAATGTCATTTTAAGGGGAAAAAGTGAATACAGGAATATACAAATTGGTGTTTGTAAGCAATGATTGTCATAAATGCTTATATAGCTGTTTAGTTAGCCTTGATATTTTCATTGACTTTACCAGGAATCAAATTCATTCAAATTATTTAGAAATCGTGTTTCTCATTACATGTTGAGTCTAGGTTGTTGCTGGTTCAATCAAAGAATCACTTCTTTGTAAGGGTCTAACTGCCACAAAAGGAGCAGTGGTAGCTAGACAGTGATTGGTACAAACAGGGTGCTCAATCCAGACGTGGGGTAACTCCTTCGTTCCTTTGTATTGACTGTTGCAGTGCTGCCACAGTTATTTTTTGGAGGATGACAGAGATAGGATCTTTACCCTCCGCACTGCCTTTTACTTCAGCACATGTCTTTTTACCCCTAATTTGTCACACAGCATAATACTGTGTGATACATAATAATAATTTTTGGTTATTCTGAGTGGGTGAAATTGACTTTTTATTAACTGAGAAATACCACTTAAAATACTTGCAATAACTATCAAGTTTGGATAGGAAGTAATACAATTATGTGAAATGAGTTTTATGTGTATTTTACCTGAGAATGTTAATCTTTAACATGACACTTTATTTTTTCAGTGTTCAGTACCAACATTATGGTTTTCAGTTATTGTATAGTACTCCGGGGGGGAGGGGGAGGTGTTTTTTTTTTTGGTTATTTAAGTCTCATAGAGTGAGAATTGTACAGAGGTAAAGGGTTGCATCTTCTTACTATGATATTACAAATTAAAATTTTTAAATTAACATTAAAAGCGAAACGTCCTAGCTCTAATTGCTTGATGTCTGTCAAATTACAAAGACATAAAAATCAGTTCTATATTCTCAGTGCTGTGCTTCCTGGTGCTTTTGGCAATCCAGTGACAATTGTACTTGAAGTATAGAGCAGAAAAAAAAAAAAGACAATGAGGATGTGCAGTGAGCATGTTTAACTGTATACTTATTTGCAGCTGAGTTAATTCATCCAAGAAATGATGTTTTTGCTAAATAGACTTACTTGCAAGAAAAAAATCTTAAGGACTTTTGGAAGGAACTATCTACTGACTTAAAGATCTGAGTGTGAAATTTCTGAGTATAAATTTGGCCACTATGTACATTTCACTATAACCAGCAAACTGCATACTTGATGTTTTCTTAAATTATCATGTCAATTGAGATCACTTAATGACATCTTAATTGTAGATCTGTACTTTCATTATTTTGATCTGGAGATTTGCTGATGCTTTTATTCTTTATTTTCTCAGAAAAAAAAAAAAAGATGTTTTGTTTAAAAGGTGACAGCATTCATCTTAGCAGTAATGAGGCTATATATTTTGAAAGTGAACGTATTCTTATGCATATCTGCCAGATCCTCAGAATCGTTGATTATTGATCATAAGATCTTTTACTATATGCTGTCTTTTTACCTGTTTCGGCAGTAATGAAATTCTGATATATAAGAAAAATATGTAACTACTTATAGAGCTGGAGAATAATTGAATCTTTCTTGTCTCTTTGGATTGGCTAGAAGAGTTGCATACAATATCATTAAAGAATACTGCATATGTAAATTAAAAGGGGAGAAAACATTACAGCACTTATTACTATTCAGAGTTATGTTTAATTCATTTTTGACACAAAGATGAACAAGTCTCTGCAGTGTATACTTTGTTACAGAAATTAATGAGAATTGTAGCTCAGTGCTAAGGAAGAGAAAGATTCTTTTGAATTTGAAATTACAGTTGACTACTTGGTTTTCCTTTTACTGATTTATAAGATATATATATATATGTATACACACACACACACACACACACACATTATATAGGCCTTCCCCAGTAGCTCAGCGGTAAAGAATCCACCTGCAATGCAGAAGATGTGAGAGATGTGGGTTCGATCCCTGGGTCAGGAAGATCATCTGGAAGAGGTCATGGCAACCCACTCTGGTATTCTTGCCTGGAGAGACTCCATCAACAGAGGAGCCTGGCGGACTATGGCCCATAGGGTCATGAAGAGTCAGACACAACTGAAACTACTTGTATATATATATGTACATGTACATGCATATATGTTTTTGTTTTGTTTTCCTTTTGTATTTTTTCCCTAAGTGGACTAATGGTGACCTATTTTTTTAATCTAATTATGAACCTGTAAGTCAAGATGCCATGAGGACTTGTGAATGCACAGCTAAATATGCCTGTTAAAAAGTGAAGGTCTTTAAGTGCGATATACTTTTTGTCTGTTATCCTCAACAAAGACAAATTTGAGGTGCTAGTCTAAGCCAGCACACTGTGTTAGCATATTGTATCTGTATCTTATTTAATTCTTAACAAAACCTATAAGCACTATTGTCATCTCCATTTTATAGATGAGGAAACTGAGACGCAAAGGACTAAGTAACTTGCCCAGGATCATTCAGCTACTAGGTGACAGAGACATGACTTTCTCTCTTTGAGCATTATCATTGTTGTTTGTTTCTTATTGAAAAGCCTGCGGCACAATTTAATTTTGCTGTTCTTGCTAAGTACAAGGAATTCTCAGCATTTGGTAGATACCATGTAAGGCATACCTTTTGTCTGTAAGCCAAAATTTTCTTAGTGGAAATATTTTCCCTTAACCCAACGTTTTCTTAGGAAGTATTTTCCAATTCATTTTACTCTTCATCTAAATCTCTCAAAGGAGTGGTGATGTCTCCTATCCCCACTTCTCTACTTCTCTGACGTCCCCCCACCCACCATTGTATAGCAGTTTGATTTACATCTCATGTAATAAATGAGATCTTGCTAAGATCATCAGTGACTTCTAGATCACTGAATCCCATTTTTAGTGATCATCTCTTAGGCTATGTTTTGCATTTGATTTTGATAATAATTTTTTCCTTGAAATTCTCTTTTGGTTTGCATGACATAACACTGTCTTCATTTTCCACAAATTCTTCTGACTACTCCTTTTCCTTTTATGTTTTTCTTTTCTTTCTTCCTTCTTTTCTTATTTTAACCTTGCCTTTAAATGTTAGTGTTTTGCTTGGTTCCATCTTGGATTACCATTATTCTAACCGTACATTTTCTCCCTACATGATCTTATCTAAACTCTTATTTTAGTTATAACCTAAGTGCTGATGTATCCCAATTGTGTATCTTTAGATATATTTTTCTGAGTTTCAGATCAATATATCTAATAGTTTCCTAAGTATCTCCACCTTGATGTCCCAGAGTACCTCAAATTAAAAGAGGTCCCAAAAAGAATTCATCACCATCTCCTTCAAGTCAGTTCTTTTCCTGGGTTTTCATCTTCCGATGTGTAGCAGTCCTTGATTTTGCCCTCTACCTTTAATTAATTACCAAGTCCTCCTTTTGTCTCTTAAATGTTTGTCACATATGATCTTTCTTTTTCTCATTCAGGTCCCATTTATCTTAAACTTTCTTACGTCATTTTTCTGCATTTCCTTCTTGTAGCTTCATAGCCTGTAAATCATTCATCTGTAAAGTTGCCTATGTGATTGATATATATATATGAACTCCAAATCTTACTATGCTGCTGCTAAGTCACTTCAGTCGTGTCTGACTCTGTGCGACCCCATAGACAGCAGCCCACCAGGCTCCCCCGTCCCTGGGATTCTCCAGGCAAGAACACTGGAGTGGGTTGCCATTTCCTTCTCCAGTGCATGAAAGTGAAAAGTGAAAGTGAAGTTGCTCAGTCGTGCCTGACCCTCAGTGACCCCACGGACTGCAGCCTACCAGGCTCCTCCGTCCATGGGATTTTCCAGGCAAGAGTACTGGAGTGGGGTGCCATTGCCTTCTCCCTTACCATGCTACTCCTCACTATGCTGCTCCTCACTGTAAATCCATTTATTGAGTCTCTAGCATGAAAGGATCGAGTGAGTGCCATGCTTGATCTGTTCCTTGTCTTCCTTACTAGCCATGTCATTTCACTAAGAACCCTTCTCATATTCATCTGTATATATCATACTCTTTCTCACTCTGATGTTTTTTTAGTTATGATACCTTTATGTGTAGAGTTCTCTTTTTTTCTTCCTGTAGCTAATTTGAACAGGTTTTTTTCTTTCTCTAGAAATTCTTCTTCAGTGCCACCTCAGTTCAGTTCAGTTCAGTCACTCAATCGTGTCCGACTCTTTGTGACCCCATGAACCACAGCACGCCAGGCCTCCCTGTCCATCACCAACTCCGGAGTTCACTCAAACCCATGTCCATCGAGTCGGTGATGCAATCCAACCATCTCATCCTCTGTTGTCCCCTTGTCCTCCTGCCCTCAATCTTTTCTAGCATCAAGGTCTTTTCAAATGAGTCAGCTCTTCATATCAGGTGGCCAAAGTATTGGAGTTTCAGCTTCAACATCAGTCCTTCCAATGAACATCCAGGACTGATCTCCTTTAGGATGGACTGGTTGGATCTCCTTGCAGTCCAAGGGACTCTCAAGAGTCTTCTCCAACACCACAGTTCAAAAGCATCAATTCTTCGGTGTTCAGCTTTCTTTATAGTCCAACTCTCACATCCATACATGACCACTGGAAAAACCATAGCCTTGACTAGATGGACCTTTGTTGGCAAAGTAATGTCTCTGCTTTTTAACATGCTGTCTAGGTTGGTCATAACTTTTCTTCCAAGGAGTAAGCGTCTTTTAATTTCATGGCTGCAGTCACCATCTGCAGTGATTTTGGAGCCCAGAAAAATAAAGTCAGCCACTGTTTCCACTGTTTCCCCATCTATTTACCATGAAGTGATGTGACCAGATTCCATGATCTTCATTTTCTGAATGTTGAGCTTTAAGCCAGCTTTTTCACTCTCCTCTTTCACTTTCATCAAGAGGCCCTTTAGTTCTTCTTGCTTTCTTCCATAAGGGTGGTGTCATCTGCATATCTGAGGTTATTGATATTTCTACCGGCAATCTTGATTCCAGCTTGTGCTTCCTCCAGCCCAGAGTTTCTCATGATGTACTCTGCATAGAAGTTAAATAAGTAGGGTGACAGTATACAGCCTTGACGTACTCCTTTTCCTATTTGGAACCAGTCTGTTGTTCCATGTCCAACTCTAACTGTTGCTTCCTGACCTGCATACAGGTTTCTCAAGAGGCAGGTCATGTGGTCTCTTATTCCCATCTCTTTCAGAATTTTCCACAGTTTGTTGTGATCCACACAGTCAAAGGGTTTGGCATAGTCAGTAAAGCAGAAATAGATGTTTTTCTGGAACTCTCTTGCAAACTGTGTTAAATACCTCACTCCTTGTGCCCCCTCCCCCTTTTTTTTTTTTTTTTAACATCTTCTTGTTTGTATTTTCCTGAATGAAAGTAGATCTTCACGAACTTCCAAAGTTGGATTATGCTTTTCTTAAGTTTTTCCACATTCCACATTTGGATGGTTGCAGAGTCTTCAGCATTAATGAGAATGACTCTACAGCAGTTTAGAGTTTAGAGACTAAATGCCAAAATAGTGGCATTTACTAACCAAGAGCGGTGTTCTCAGTATCCATATCCAGAGCATCCTGTAGTCTACATCTATATTATCACACCAACCCTGAACCTTAGTGCAAGTTTAGAGATAATTTGAGAACTGTTACTGACAGTAGAGGAACAAAGCTTCTTAGGCTTTGCCTTATTGGGTGCTGTTTATGTATGCTGATTTTCCAGAGTTCAAAATTTGTGAAATTTTGACTAAGTTGGATAAATCTGTCAAGAGTCAGTTGTGATGCCACATTTTTGATAGCACAAGAGGGGATAAAATTTATCACCTACATAAATTAGATCCCTTTCAGAAATATCCGTGCCTTCTTCCAGATAAACTACAGCATTCTCATGGTGCTACCTACAGTACCCAGATCTTTCTTTGCATGGTATGTGTTCCCAGAATGATTATTATCCTGAATATTTAAAAACTCAAATTTTGCTTTCTGATTGGTTCCTAAATTCTTGGCACACCAAAGAAAAATAATTGAATAAGGAATTCACGAACACAGTACTCTTCTGAGCATTTTTCTGAGCAAAAGTATTACAACATTTTATTTATAGGAAATAGAGACTGTTTCTTTTCTGTTTTTTTGAACAATTTCAGATCTGAAGAAAAGTTGAAATGACACTATTCAGTGAATACCCATTTTCTCATTGCCTCAATGTACCAATTATTAACATTATGCCACATTTGTTTTCTCTCCCTTTCTATGTGTGTATGTCTTTATGAGTACATTTGTACGCATATGTGGGTTTCTGTTGTTGAATTATTTAGGGTAAGTTATAGACATCATGAAACTGTGACAATCCAGCAGATATTTCCCAGAATAGGATATTCACCTGTACAAACACAATGCCATTATGACTCTCAAAAAAGTTAATAGTGTACAGAAGTGAAAGTGACAGTGTAAGTCTCTCAGTCGTGTCTGACTGTTTGCGACCCCGTGGACTATAGCCCACCTGGCTCCTCCGTCCATGGGATTCTTCAGGCAAGAATACTGGAGTGGGTTGTCATGTCCTGCTCCAAGGGATCTTCCGGACCCAGGGATTGAAACTGTGTCTCTTATGTCTCCTGCATTGGCAGGCGTGTTTTTTCCCACTAGCACCACCTGGGAACTCCCAATAGCATTATTTAATATGGAGTGAAATTCCAAATTTCCTTAATTGTCCACCCTCCCCCCCAATTCATTACTGCAGTTTTTGTTGCTGTTGTTTGTGAGGGAAGTGATTACCTGGGTGATGAAAAGACTTTCCTACTTATGTGGCATTTGAGAGAAAAACACAGTGTTGAGAAAGAAATAGTTATGTGATGACCAGGTACCTGAGCCTTCTAGGCATAGAGAACAGTAAAGTAAGAAGCCCTTTCAGAAGCCCAGGAACAGATATTTCTGTATGAAATGTCTTTCCTTTACATTTCTCCATTCCAAACATGATACCAAAGGCTGGTATTTCCTTTCATGCTACCATTTTCTACCTTCAAGTCCATCCTGTGAGACTGTTCTTTCAAAGGATCTTTCACTCATTCCTTTACTTATCTAAGCTGAAAAACACCCTTGGCAGTTTTCTGAAGCTGTTATTGATGAGCATGCTAAAGGCTGGGTCTTTGAGACCCACATGAGCCCCAAAGATCTGCTGACAGGTGACATCTCAAAACCTTCCTTAAATTCCTGAAAACACTGATATTTTAACAATCATGAACAAATTCATTTCAATGAGTTCCTCAGGGCTTGAGTTACTTTTGAGACTTTCCTGGTGGGGGAAAAGCATTCCTTGTTGCTTCTTTTTATGCTACCATAGGGCTAGACTCCTATTCTCTTCATAGTGTTCCACCTTTTCCTATCAAGTGAGTCCCGCTGAGATTTTCAACTTCAGCCTGGTTTTTAAGCAAATCCCTGGCTGTCTGGACCAAGTACAGAGTGGCATGATTCTCTACTCTCCTTTCTGTTTCCCATAGTTGTTTATTTTTGTTTTTATTTTTTCTTCATCATGTATTAAAACTGGTTACTTAGGTGATACGTTTTCTTTCAGATTTCTGATATACTATGTCCAAAGCCTGAGAAACAAGTTTGCTTTGCCTATCAAATTTTGATTTCTTCTCACCCACTCTCTCACTGTTATTGTCCTTCTGCCTCTGTAAATTTGATTTTCAAAGCCAGTATTCTCTAGGTACTGACCTCTAATATTAATATTTCTTTCTTAGCCCTTAACCTTTGAGTTTGTAGCATTTTTGCAGGTTTTTTTTTTTTTTTCCCTCATCAACCTAAGGAGATGGTATATCCTCACATGGCCAGTACCCCATCCCCCTTTATTGTTCATTGTGGAGCTCCACATGCCAGCTTTAGCTGAACTCATGCTCCCAGCTCTTCTGTTCATAGCCATGATCAGAGTTTATCTAATACTCCTTCACCCACTCTACCAGTGCCACAGTGCCACTATTTCCTCTGATACTAGCTTGTAGACTTTGCACATAAAATACAAAGAGGACACTTGCTCTCTCCTCTTGGATCTTAATCCCCAAAAGCCAGTTCATGGAGATGGTAAAGCAGGATGTGGAAGCATTTTGTGCTCCTTTTTCAATCCATGTGATCGTCAGATTCAGGATAGGCAATACAGTTGCATAAATCAAAGTGATTTTTCTCTGAAGAAACACATTTAAAAGCAGACAATATGGTAATGTTAAAAAGTCCATCATGACCTTACAGTAAAGTGGCAAACCCAGTACATGGTAGAGCCGGTGCTGTCTAGGAGACCAGCTTAAACACAGCTGAGTGGTATAGTCTGTGAGTTGTGCTTTAGTGCTCCTGAGGCACAGTAATCCTGACTGCAAGCTTGAGCTCCCTCCCTTCTCTCAAAACATAGGCACTTGAAAGGATGAAAAAAAAAAAGAAAAAAGTGGGCTTTCCTGATAGTTCAGTTGGTAAAAAAAAAATCCGCCTACAATGCAGGAGACCCTGGCTCAATTCCTGGATGGGGAAGATTCGCTGGAGAAGGGATAGGCTACCCCCTCCAGTATTCTTGGGCTTCGCTTGTGGCTCAGCAAGTAAAGAATCCGCCTGCAATGCGGGAGATCTGGGTTTGATCCCTAGGTTCGGAAGATCCCCTGGAGAAGGGAAAGACAACCCACTCCAGTATTCTGGCCTAGAGAATTCCATGGACTGGAATAGTCCATGTATAGTCAGTCCATGGGGTCGCAAAGAGTAGGACACGACTGAGCGACTTTTACTTTTCATATTTGCAGCTTGTAATGAGCGACTTTCACTTTTCATATTTGCAGCTTGTAATTTAATCCTCAGATGTGCAAACAGTATGGAAATGAGCAGAGTCTAGAAATAATAACTATGATTCAAGTTGAGGCTTAGCCTCAAACCCAGTAGAAAATTCTAGTGAGCTAGATCACATGGGAGACCCTTTTATATTTCACTTTTTATTTTGGCGCTCTCTGTTTTTCTTTTCTTTGGTAATCAGATAGACTTTATTGACTGGGAACCAAAGAATGACCTTAGGTCTGTTTGTATCTTCTTAAGTCCAAAATTTAAGTCAGTGATCTTATCACTCTTATACATATGTGTTACTTTGTTCAATAAGAAGAGCCTGAAAGGCTTTAATGCCCTGGGTGGAGCTGGCCTGAGTGGCCTTTTCTCAGTGTTGTGCTGGATGTGGGTGAGGAGAAGATGGTGGGTGGGGCAGCCCCTGGAACCTTCTGACATGTCCAAGTACTAACAGAGAGAGCATACCGTAGGCACATCCCTGCATATTCACAGTTTGGAAGTTCAGTACTCCATTTTTCCTTTGTAGAAAATGTCATAAAATCTGTCATAGCTCAGATTTTGCCATTGTTAAATTGTCAACCATCTTTCTTGATAACTAGTAGATTTTATTGTTAAATTATTAGTCATCTTTCTTGATAACCAATAAATTTTATTACATATTTTTAAAGAACCTGTTAAATTATGGCTATAAGATAAATCCTTTCACATTTTGGTATATATATGTTTGTATTCCCTTAGATTACAGTTAACTACTATATTGGTATAGTTGTTGATATGAAGTAAAATGAGAATACAAATAGGTAAATAAATAAAATATACTTCTTGCTCTTAAAGAGCTTGTAACCTTAGGAAGAAATCAGACCTACTAAGAAATAAATTTAATGGGAAATAAACTTTGACTTCAGAACATTAAGAGTGTCTCTGAACCTTTTTCATGTTATTCCTTCTGAATTATTTGAAGATTAAATTATTAACTATGAGTTTAGTACAGGAATTGTTTTTAAAGAAAATTTGTTTTATAGGATACACCCATTATCTCATACGAAAAAAATATTTTACTGTCTTTTCCCTCTTACCTTAATATATTTTAAAGTGTTACAGTTTTGTTTTATACAATCTAGTGTATAACATTAGATGCTCTTGGATTATAGCTTAGAACTCTTTAAATATTAATAGGTCATTAACAACAGGCTGTGAAATATGCAGTAGTTAATTTTCTTTATTTTTCCTTCTCTAATATACAGTGACAGTTATGGTACACATAGTTACATAAAATTAAGAAAAATGAAGTCAAACAGTTTCGATTAAATTGTTTTATTAATGTATCATGTCATTAAAGTATCATGTCATAATACTTGTATTTCAACAAAGATGGCTCTATCTATTCTTTACTCTGATTCTCTGACACCAAGTGGGTGTCTCCAGCACTTTAGTTCAATCCTAACCAACAACTCTTTGGAGTTAGTACAGACCCCACAGGTTAAGGGCTCTGTGCACAAAACTGTCCTCACTTAAGAGGCCAGTCACAAGTCTTAGATTGCCACCAGTACTTCTGACTGACCGGCTGTAAACACTAGTGTCACCCCAACTCCCTCTTCAGATCTGAAAACACACTAGAACAACTCTCAGAACTCAGGAAAGTTCTTAGTATTACCAGTTTATTTGTAAGAATGCAACTCAGGAACAGCTAAGTGGAAGCAAGGTACTGTGCAGGGGGATGGGGTGAGGGGTGGTGCTCAGAGTATCTAGGCCCTCTCTGGACATGTTACCTTCCCAGAATATCAGTATGTTCACCAACCTGGAAACTCTTCCAGTCTCTTTATTTATTTATTTTTTTTTAATTTAATTTTATTTTTAAACTTACAATATTGTATTAGTTTTGCCAAATATCGAAATGAATCCACCACAGGTATACCCACGTTCCCCATCCTGAACCCAGTCTCTTTAAGAATATTTATAACCCTGTCTCTGGCTCTACTCCCCTCCCCTGAGAGATGGGGCTGAAAGGCCTCACCTTCTAATCAAGAATTTGGACTTTCTGGTAAGCAGCCTCATCCTGAACTCTCCAGAGGTACACTTCCTTAGATCAAAAGACATATCTATCACTCAGGAAATTCCAAGAGTTTTGGGAGCTCTGTGCCAGGAACTCAAGACAAAGACCAAATATAAATTTTTCATTACATGACCTTAGTAATGAAAAAATGTATATTGATAACATTTTAGATCCAACAGTCAGTGCTTTCAGCAGTTGCTTTACACTGTGTCAATTACCTAGTCACAATTCAACTTATCAATATGGTGGCTTCTCTCTCAGCTCAGTACTTTTGTAATGTTAGAAGACCATCATCATTATCTTAATATTTCATCTTATCCTAGTTGAATTCAGGGAGTTTTTAGTGTGCAAAAGGATTGTATTCCAAAAGTTCACTTGTAATACTATAGTGTTAAATTTAGGGCATATTTTCTTTTGAAATAGTAGAATAAGTGGTCAGTGTTTTCATACCAATCCATTGTCTTGGGCAAGATAGGGGAACTATGTCCAAAAAATGGAAAATGAAAGGGTTTAAGTAGTGAAGATGAAAAAGCTGATGATTGTTTTGAAAGATGGGGAAATGAAAGCTTTCTTTGCTTTTTTGTTTAGTGTCAGTCTGTAGATTTCAGAGGAAAAACATCATGTGTGTAGACCTAATTAAATTTATGTCCACCTAAAATTCATATGTAGAAGCCCCAACCCCTAATGTGACTGTATTTGGAGACAGGGTCTTTACAGAGATAACAGGTTAAATGAGGTCATGAGGGTGGAGCCCTAATCCAATAGGACCAGTGTTATCATAAGAAGAAGAAAAGATACCAGAGAAAAGGCCATGTGAGGACACAAGAAGAAGATGGCTATCTCATGTCAAGGGAGAGGGCTCAGAAAAAACCAACCCTGCCAGCACCTTAAAATTCTGTTGTTTCTGCCACCCAGTCTATGGTGTTTGTTGTAATAGCCCTAGCAAACTAACAAGTCATGTTTTTTAAGAATAGGATCCCAGCCAGTGCTCCATGAAACACTGCTACCCAAGAAATGCTAATAGAGGTTTCTTTAAAAGGATTCCTGGTTTAATGACTTCGGAGAATAACCGACCACATATTCTTCCCTTAAAGGTTAACAATGTACTTTTGTATATTAAATGTTCTTAGAAGCTTGAAGCAAATAAATTGGTTTAAAATTTTTTCAACTTGAACATTTCCCAAATATATTTGCCTACAGACTATCCCCTTCTTTTTTAAGTGAAACATGTTTCCCATCTAGAAGAAAGTGAGTGAGGGGAGAGAGCTCCCTCTCTTCTCATCTCCTATATAGATATTGTATGGTTTCCTATTCCTGTGTGTAAGGAACATATAGAATGTATCTTTAGTAAATCCTGAGTGTGAGATGTCCACCAATATAACTTAATTGAGAAACAGAGTAAGTAAAGGAGGAGAAATAGATGTTTTGTAAGTAGGATATAGGAGCTCTGACATCTTATTTTTAACTTTTATTCAGTCATTGTAGTTGATTTTATATAATGACGTGAAATGTTGTTCATTCTGTTTAACAGTGCTACTTGTTGATATCTGTCTCTATTTGTAAGGATTATGTCTCTGATAGCTTTATTTTTTGTTTTCCTACAAGCTTCACAGTCAGAGGCTATTGAATCAGAGTGCCTGTGGGGTGAAGCCTAGCACTTTTTTCTCCCTTGCGCAGATTACCTCACCAAATACCAATTCCGGCCTCTGAAACAAGTGAAATAATAGTACCTACCTTTGGGGGTTGTTGTGAAGCACTTAATATACCTATTACTCAGTATAATTAGTTCTTTTTATTCTGAGTAAAGTTTCATTATAATAAGAAATGTGTAGAATATAAGTTGTGATGCTCCATCACTACAAAAGATAATGGTTGCTGGCTTTGCTGTTATTTTAATGGAGTTGAAATTCACTTAACATTAATCACTTTAAAGTGAACAGGTCAGGAGCATTTAGTACATTCACAATGGTGTATAACCACCATCTCTAGTTCCAAAACATTTTCATCACCGTAAAATAAAGCCCTGTATCCATTAAGCAATGACTCACCAGTCCCCTGTCTCTCCAGTTCATGGACATTTGGGTTGATTCCACCTTTTGACTATTTTAAATAGTGCTGAATTTGTGTAGAGTAATGGTTTAGGTACTTTTTTTTTCAGTTCTTTTGGGTAAATAGGAGGGAAATTGTGAGATGAGTTGGTAATTTTATGTTCAACTTTTGAGGAACCACTGAACTTTTATCCACAATGGCTGAAATAATTTACATTCCTACTCACAAGAAGAACTAAAGAGCCTCTTGATGAAAGTGAAAGAGGAGAGTGAAAAAGTTGGCTTAAAACTCAACATTCAAAAAATTAAGAACGTGGCATCCAGTCCCATCACTTCATGGCAAATAGATGGGGAAACAATGAAAACAGTGACAGACTTTATTTTGGGGGGCTCCAAAATCACTGCAGATGGTGACTGCAGCCATGAAATTAAAAGACGCTTGCTCCTTGGAAGAAAAGTTATGACCAACCTAGACAGCATATTAAAAAGCAGACACATTACTTTACCAACAGAGGTCCGTCTAGTCAAAGCTATGGTTTTTCCAGTAGTCATGTATGGATGTGAGAGTTGGACTATAAAGAAAGCTGAGCACTGAAGAATCGATGCTTTTGAGCTGTGGTGTTGAAGAAGACTCTTGGTTATAGCCATTTTGGCAGATGAGAAATGGTTTCTGATTTCCCTAATGAGTACTTTGTATCTTTTCCAAATATTTGTTGGCCATTTATGTATTTTCTTTGGCAAAATGTCTGTGCAAGGTGTTCACTCATTTGTTGAGTTGTCCTTTGTTTTTGAATTGTAAGAGGTTTATACATACATACATACATATATATATATATGTGTGTATATATATATATTCTGGCTTCTGACTCATATGTAATTGGCGAATATATTCTCCCATTTTCTACATTGTCTTTTCACTTGATAATTTCCTTTAGTCACAGTTTCTAGTTTTCATGGAGTCTGCTTTATCTATTTTTTTCTCTTGTTGCTTGTGCTTTTAGTGTCATATCTAAGAATCGATTGCCAAAACCCAAATCATGTAGATTTACTCCTATGTATTCTTCTAAGTCTTTTATGATTTTAGCTCTTATATTTGAGTCATTCTTCTCTTTTGAGTTAATTTTTATATATGGTGTGAGGCAGGAGTCCAATTTCTTTCTTTCTTTCTTTTTTCTCATGTAGCTGACTAGTTTTCCCAGTGCCATCTGATGAGGAGACTCTTCTATCTGTTGTAGTGGTGGTAGTTTTAAATTCTACCTCTTTACTGAAAAGGTACTCTAGTAAAATGATTAAGACCACTGATTCAGGAGACAAAACTTGCATCCAAATCTGGCATTACTACTTACTACCTTGTGACCTTGGGCACGTTATTTAAGTTTATTAACACATATTTTCGGATACATATAAAATAATAGAAAAACCAATTCCATGGCATTATTGCGAACGTTATACTGAATTGTTGTTTTTCAGTTGCTAAGTCATGTCTGACTTTTTGCGACCCCATGGACTGGAGCACCCCAGGATCCTCTGTACTCCACTATCTCCCAGACTTTGCTCAAATTCATGTCCATTGAATCTGTGATGCTGTCTAACCATCTCACCCTCTGTCGCCCTCTTCTCCTTTTGCCTTCCATCTTTTCCAGCATCAGGGTCTTTTCCAGTGAGTTGGCTCTTCATTTCAGGAGGCCAAAGTATTGGAGCTTCAGCTTCGGCAACAGTCCTTCCGATGAATATTCAGAGTTGATTTCCTTTAGGATGACTGGTTTGATCTTCTTGCAGTGCAAGGGAATCTGAAGACTCTTCTCCAGCACCACAACTCAAAAGCATCAATTCTTCGGTGCTCAGCCTTCATTATGGTCCAACTCTCACATCCATAAATGACTACTGGAAAAATCATAGCTTTGACTATACAGACCTTTGTCAGCAAAGTGATGTCTCTGCTTTTTAATGCACTGACTATGTTTGTCATAGTTTTCCTTTCAAGGAGCAAGTGTCTTTAATTTCATGGTTGCAGTCACTGCTTCCACTTTTTCCCCTTCTATTTGCCATGAAGTGATGAGACCAGATGTCATGACCTTAGTTTTTTGAATGTTGAGTTTTAAGCCAGCTTTTTCACTCTTCTTTCACCCTTATCAAGAGGCTCTTTAATTCCTTTTCACTTTCTGCCATTCAGTATCGTCCTCATATATGGGGTTGTTATTTCCTCTTGCAGTCTTGATTCTAGCTTGTGATTCATGCAGCCCAGCATTTCTATTGATGATACTCTGTATAGAAGTTAAATAAGCAGGGTGACAATACATAGCCTTGTCATACTTCTTTCTCAGTTTTGAACCAGTCAGTTCCATGTAAGTTTCTAACTGTTGCTTCTTGACCTTCATACAGGTTTCTCAGGAGACAGGTAAGATGGTGTGGTACTCCATTTTCCACAGTTTGCTGTGATTCACACAGTCAAAAAGGCTTTAGTTTAGTCATTTAAGCAGAAGTACATGTTTTTCTGGAATCCCTTTGTTTTCTCTGATCCAATAGAATGTTGAGAATTTGATCTCTGGTTCCTCTGCCTTTCCTAAGTCCAGCTTTTACATGTGAAATTCTTGGTTCACATACTATTGAAGCCTAGCTTGAAGGATTTTGAGCACAACCTTGCTAGGATGTAAAGTGAGTGCGATTGTGTGGTAGTTTGAACATTCTTTGGCTTTGGGATGAAGACATGTTTTCCAGTTGTGGCCACTGCTGAGTTTTCCAATTTTGCTGACATGCTGATTGTAGCACTTTAATAGCATCACCTTTTAGGATTTTAAATAGCTGACCACATTTCGTCAGAACTCTTCACTATGACTTGTCCCTCTTGGGTAGCCCAGCATGGCATTGTTCATAGCTTTATTGAGTTACACAAGCCCCTTTGCCATGACAAGGCTGTGTTCCATGAAGGGATCACATACATGTAAAGTACTTCGCAAGTTTCCTCACAGTGAGGAAACAGTTTGGCAAACATTACCATCCATATCTGTGATCTTTTGAAGTAATCACTATTTAGTAACAATTAATCTAAATCATAGTCAGTCAGTTAGACTAATACTTTAATTCTTCAAAAGGTAAGACTGATGGATCCTCATGAATTGAGATAAATGAGAAAGACATTAACAATGAATGGACACTTACAATATATCAGGTCATTGTGAATGTTATTTGCACCTTCATGATAATTTTTATTTTATAAGAAACTGAGGTTTAGAGTATTAACTGACTTTACAAGAAACCATCATATAATGATCCAGTAGCAGAGGTGTGATTCAAATCCCTGTCTGCTTCATTGGAAGTCTGGATGCTTCTCTTACTTACTCTTTATAATGATGATGACCTAGTGTAAAAAAAAGATTTAATAAACACATTGCCTGTCTTCCTTTTTGGAATTTCGTGTAATATTGAAGTAGGGAAGAGATGAAAAAGGTTGTGTGTTTGTGTGTGTATGTTTGCTCACTCACTCGCATATATGTGACATATAATATATATGTCATAAAAGCAATGTATAATAATCAGTTCTCTAAGGGAGTATTTTAGTGTGATTTATATATTCTTTTGACTAAACCTCAGACTATATAGTGTATTTGTACTTCAGTGTTTTTTTATATAATCAATATTTATAATTCATTCTAACATTTGATTAATTTTTAGTATATTGAAACAAAAAAATTTAACATCTTGTAAAATTTTTTTAATTGAGGTTTCTAATTCCAGTATTTTAAGTGGTATTAAAGAAGATCTTACAATTCATACATTTAGGTTTCTTTTGTGATTCTCTTAGATGTAATAAAGGAACAGAATCGAGAGTTACGAGGTACACAGAGGGCTATAATCAGAGATCGGGCAGCTTTAGAGAAACAAGAAAAACAGCTGGTAAGTAGAACATTAAATTTCAGTTTAACTTTTCTAACAAATTTAGAAGTCAGTGTTGGAGTAATTAGCTAACTAGGAAAAAGACACATGGCAGGTGGTAAGTGATTTACTTTACTAAGAAATGGCATTTAATACCTTCCTGCAATTTCTGGTTACCTTTGTTTACTGTGTCATTCTCTTGATTTTTATCAGGAGTCTTTATTCTGCTGAATATAAAATCAAATTATTCTTCTGTTTGTGAAAGACATAAATGCCTAGGAAGAAATATTGCTCAAAACAGCCATCTTCTTCTCAATCAACAGCAAAGATAAAATAGTCCTAGAAAACAAGAGCCCTTCACAATATTGTAAAGCAGTTATCCTCCAGTTGAAAATAAATAAATTAATTAAAAAAGAACAAAACAAGAGAGGGTTGCAAGAAAATAACTATGTTAACCAATGGGGTGTCTTACTTTATATTTTAACTGTTATTGACAATGTCTGTGATAATGAATATACTTTTAAAATAGATTGGCTATCTTTAAGTATTTTTCTGTTACGTTTTTAAATGTATATTGCTTAAAACATTTTTAAAAACCAACATGCTTGAGGTATAGTTGACATGCAATTGATTGTCCATGTTTAAAGCAAATAATTTGACACATTTTGACATATGTATTAACTCATGAAACGATTACTACAATCAAGGTAATGAACATATCCATCATCCCCAAAAGTTTTCTTATTCCCTTTATAATCGCTTCTACCCATCCCCTTTCTCCCTATTTCCTCCTCAGTTAGGCAAACACTGGTCTGTCATTGTAGATTTTACATTTGCAAGAATTTTATATAGATGAAATCGTAAAGTGATTTCATGTTTATATGGCTTCTTTCATTCATAATTATTTTGAGCTTAATCAGTGTCATTACATGTATCATCATTTTTACTGATAACTGTTATTCCATGTGTGGACATTGCAAAATTTGACTATCCGTTTACCAGCTAATGAACATTAGGGTCATTTCCCAGGTCATTTCAGGGTTATACTGATCCTGTGCTACTTTCATCATATTTCTGATACTTTTTGTTGCTGGTATATAGAAATACGTTCATTTTTTTTTTGTACATTGATCTTTTATTCTGTAACCTTCCTAAACTCAGTCTAGTAGCCTTTTTGTAGATTCTATTAGATTTCTACATAGACAATCATGTCATCTGTGTAAATAAAATTTTTCTTCCTTTTGTCATTGTTTATTAGCTATAGGCTTTTTGTAGAGGCCCTTTCTCAGGTTGAAGTTCCTTTATCTAGTTGTTGAGAGTTTTTATCAGGAACTTATTTTGTCAAGTGCTGTCTTTTTTTGCATCTATTGAGATTATAATTATGTAGTTTTTCTTCTTTAGTCTGTTAGTATAGTGAATTACATAACTGATGATTTTCCAAAGTTGAATCAAACTTTTGCTATTGGGATAACTTCATTAGTAATGATGAACTTTTAAAAAAATATTTTATTTCAATTTGTTGAAATTTTCATAAGAATATTAGTATCTCTGATCATAAAAACTGTTAATTTGTAGTTATCTTTTTGTGTGGTGTCCTTATGTAGTTTAACATCAGAGTACTGCTGACCTTAAAGCATGAGTTGGCTAGTGTCCCTTTCTGTTTCATTTACTGGAAGGGTCTGTGTATTTCTTTTTTAAATGTTTGATCGGTTTCATCAGTAAAGTGAAGTTTTCTTTGTGGATAGATGTTTGAACTAAACAAAAATCTCTTTATGGCTAGATTTTTAAATTCTAAAATTTTAAATTTTTAGAAAATAGGTATAGAATGGATCAAACTTTCTACGTTTTGAATGAGGTTTTGGTAGTGCACATCTGTCAAATAATTTGTTCATCTCTACTAAATTTTAAAATGTAATAACACTGTGTTTATAATATTTTCTTACTATTCTTTAAATCTTTTGGTTGTTAAGTGATGCCCTCCTCTGCATTTTCAGTATTTGTCATTTGTGTATTCTCTGTTTTTTTCTTTCTTCTAATTGGCAGTGGTTTATCAATTTGATCAATTTCTTGTAAAAGAAAAAGCTTTTGATCTCATTAATTTTCTGTATTTTTTTCCTTCCTAGTTTATAGATTTCTTCTCTTTATATATTTCTTTTTCTATATACTTTGTGTTTTGTTTTCTCTGCTTTTTTCTACTTTCTCTATTTTGAAGCCTACTAGATACTCAGTTTTTCTAAATGTAAGCTCTAACACTTTAAGTTTCTAAGAACTGTTTTTACTGCAACTCACACATTTTGATATGTGCATTTTTATTTTATTAAGTTCAAAATATTATCTCATTTCCCCTGTGATTTTTTTTTCTATGTTGTTATTGTTGTTGTCACAACCCCGTATATTGCAGCACGCCAGGCTTGCCTGTCCTCCACTATCTCCCAGAGTTGGCTCAAATTTATGTCCATTTAGTTAGTGATGCCATCCAACCAACTCATCCTCTGTCTCCCCCTTCTCCTCATTCCCTCCATCTTGACCAACATCAGGGTCTTTTCTAATGAGTTGACTCTTTGCATCATGTGGCCAAAGTATTGGAGCTTCAGCCTCAGCATCAGTCCTTCCAATGAATGTTCAGAGTTGATTTCCTTTAGAATTAAGTGGTTTGATCTCCATGTTGTCCAAGGGACTCTCCAGAGTCTTCTCCAGTACTACAATTGGAAAGCATCAATTCTTGCATGACTTATTTCGAACCATGTTGCCTAATTTCTGCTTGTTATTTTCCTTTCTTATTTTTCTTACTGCTTTCTAAGTTTAATTTCACTCCAGTTAGAAATCATACCTGTAGGATTCCAATCCTTTTATTTTTGTTGAACCTTGTTTTCCGATCCAGAATGTGGTATATTTTTGGTAATTCCTTTTTTTTTTTTAATGTGCACTTGCAAAGAGTATTCTGCTCTTGGTGATGGAGTTTTTAGTGAATGTTGGTTAGGTCAGGTTGGTGATAGTGCTTTTGTAAATCTGTACACTCGTCCTAAAATACACTTTTGTAAATTTGTAAATTTACACCTTTGTAAATCTGTCCACTCGTCCTAAAATACAGCAATATACTTAAGAAAGGAGTTGCTGATGTCCCTTATGCTACTTGTGTCTTTGTCTGTTTCTCCTTTCAGTTATATCAGTTGCACTTCATAAATCTGGAAGCACTGTTTTAGGTGCATACACATTTAGGATTGGTTTGACATCTTTATGTATTAATTCTTTTGTTATGAAATGCCCCCTTTATTCTGGTAATATTCCCTTTTCTTTTTTTTTTTTAATCTAGTTAATGTAACCACTCCAAATTTCCAGATTTTACTAAGTATTTATATAGAATATATTTGTTCTATCCTTTTACTTAGCTTTATATAGCTTTGTTTTGCTAATCAAAGTTGTTTTCTTGAGATAGCATATATTTTTATGTTCTGAGAAGGAAATGGCAACCCACTCCAGTATTCTTGCATGGAGAATCCCATGGACAGAGGAGCCTGGCAGGCTACAGTCCACAGGGTCACAAAGAATCAGACATGACTTAGCAACTAAACAACATCTAAGTTGCCAATCTGTCTCTTACTTAAGATAGTAAATGGACCTTTTCATTAAAGATAGTTGTCTGTATTACTAGCTTCAAATCTACCACTGTACTCTTTTTTTTTTTTTCTTTGCTATCTTCTACCAATTCCTCCTTTGATTTTTTGTTTTTTCCTACCTACTTTTGGATTGAGTTTTTAAATTTTCTTTTCGGCTTTATGTGAGTACTGTTTTGTAGACTTGCTTTCTTTGTGTAGAACACAGTGCTAGTTCCGTCTTATCCATATAAACATGTAAAACAGTTTGCCCTCTCAAATGACTATTTGTATGACTTTGTTAAAGCCTCTTTCTTCATAATCAGGGTGAAAGGATATAATGTATATGTTCAGTCTATTCTTCTCAAATCACTGAGGACTCCCCCTTTAATGATCTTACTCCTTCTTTTTATTTCCTCTGATAGGAATTAGAAATTAAGAAAATGGCCAAGATTGGTAATAAAGAAGCTTGCAGAGTTTTAGCCAAACAGCTTGTACATCTACGGAAACAAAAAACAAGAACTTTTGCTGTAAGTTCAAAAGTCACTTCCATGTCCACACAAACAAAAGTGATGAATTCTCAGATGAAGATGGCAGGAGCCATGTCTACTACAGCAAAAGTAAGTGGAAACCTTTATATCCATAGCTTTGTGATTTCATCTGAAATGTTTAAATATCAGCATTCAAATTAGATTTAAAGCTCCCTCTTTTATATGTGTGTGTGTGTATGTGTATGATAACATATATATGGTATAGAATGTTTGTAATTTTTAATCAAATGAGTTATAATTAAACATAATTCAGATAAATATTTCTAGGCTTTTTATCAATTTGTTTTAATATGAAATTTTTGTTTTAGGCACTTCCACTCTTCCAGGATTACATGTAACTTCTAAAGCTTTTAAAACATTATTTAGTTTTTTTCCCTTAAATTTTAAAAAAGATTTTGGGCTTCTTATTTCATATGCTATATATTTTGATGTAAGAATTTGAATTATAGTTTCCTCTTGATTCATTTTCATGAATGTATCAGAAAGATGCATGAGTATTTTCAGAAGAATTTATCAGTTCATTTTATCAAGAATGTAAGTTTAACTTACAGCCCTTATATTAAAAAAACTTATTGATTTTACTGTAGAACTTAAAAGACTGTGAGCCTTTCAGACGTTTAATAAATAGTGAGCTCTTTGCTGTGTATTAAGAACTGTGAGAGACCAGAAGTTCAAGACAAAGGCTCTGCTCTCACATATATTACATAGTTCATTTTGGCGGTGGGAGAAGGTTGAGATGTGCTAAAAAGGAAGCTTTACACTCTACAACATTCTGTTCTCCATGTTTCAGTGAACTGCACAGATCCTTGAATAGATTGATGTGAAAGACTTTCTGGAAGACCAAAATTATCAGTAGGCTTTAAATAAAGGGAAGAAAGAGTATGAATATAAAGAGCAAAAAGAAAATATTAACCACAGAGGAGAGAAAGTGCAGGGTTATATATATTAGGAAAATAGTCCATAACCATTAATTCTCATTATTTGCAGTAATTGCATTCTATAAAGTTTGAGGAACACTGAATTAGGGAATATCGAACCATTGTTCCTAGGGGAAATGGAGGGTTAGGTGCCTGTGAGCCTTTGATCACAGTTGTTGTTAACTTGTCTAGACCATAATTCAGTCCTGTGCTTAGAGGAGCATTTTAAACAGTGATATCACCAACCAAAAGGAAAAAAATAGTCCACAAAGATGACACTAATTTACATTATTAGTGCTGAGTCAAGACGGCAGGGTGTCATCTGGGAGATCTAAGCTGGAATTGTGCTTGTTGGGCCACTCAAACTTTGTGCTACTCTGTGCATGTCCACAAACGAGCATAAAAGTACTGCAAGTATTGACTTGAGGTTACAAATACATTTTAGTGAGTAGACAAATTCACAAATAAGGAATTCAGAAATAATGAGGATTAACTAAAATTGCCTTTTAGACCACAGAACACATGAAATAGAAGTGTCCATTTTATGTACAGTAAGTACAGTGGCACATTGTGTTCCTTAAAAAACAGATTGTTTCAAAGCTGTTTATTCTGAATAAAGGTTATTCTGTCAGTTTACTTACTTTTGATGGATCTTAGTCATTTACAGTGGAAATGCATGGTTAAGAGCAAAAAAACTTTGTTTTCCTTTTTTGGTTTTACAAATCGATAGAACTAAATATCTATCTAATTTTAAGATAAGGTCCTATCTGAAGATCACACACCAGAGCTGGATAACCTTTCAATAATGTTGAGGAAGAAGACAACTCATTTTGCAATTTTCTGCAAGTGATAGGGGAAGAAAGCATACCTAATGTGGTCCTGCCATATAGCAATGTACGAATTAGAATTTTCACTTAAATTTCTTAAAAATTTGTTGATTCAAGAAATATTTGTTTAGGTCCTCTAAGTAGGAACTATAATAAGTGATGGGGATGAAATGGGAAACACAACCAGGCAAGTGCTGATTAAAGTCTATTTACAAAGCAGCCCATTTGAGAGGTAGTTTTAGTTTAGTGATTGGGCTTCCCTGGTGGCTCAGATGGTAAAGAATCTGTCTGTAATGCAAGAGACCCGGGTTCAGTCCTGGGTCAAGAAGATTACCTGGAGAAGGGAATGGCTACCCACTCCAGTATTCTTGCCTGGAAAATTCAATGGAGAGAGGAGCCTGGCGGGCCACAGTCCATGGGATCGTAAAGAGTTGGACATGACTGAATGACTAACACTTTTACTTTTTTCCCTTTAATTCAGTGCTTAGAAACATGGGCTTTGGAGTCAGATTACTTAGGTTCATATCTTGCTTGATAGCTGTGTGATCTCGACAGGTTCTTCATTCTTCATTTGTAATAGAGAGGAAATGGTAATACACTTTCACTTTTCACTTTCATGCATTGGAAAAGGAAATGGCAACCCACTCCAGTGTTCTCTCCTGGAGAATCCCAGGGATGGAGGAGCCTGGTAGGCTGCCGTCTACGGGGTCGCATAGAGTTGTACACAACTGAAGCAACTTGGCAGCAGCAGCACATAAAGACTTGTTAGGTTTAAATGTATTTAACTTTAAATATTATTATATTTTATACATATAGTGCTTAGAACAGTGCCTGGCACACAGAAATAATATATATCAGCATTAGCTGCTCTTTTATCACTGTCAGCATTGTAGTTGTTATTAGTATATTTTTGTAACAGTACTGTAATTTGCAAATAAAGTCATATAATTTACACCAATACATAAACTTTTATCTGTACTGAGTAGGATTTAACAGGAATATCTGTTTTAACCTAGGGTGTCAGAAACTGCTGCCCTAAGGTGAGAAACTGAGATCTGAAGTATTTATAGTGAAAGCAAGTAGAGAAGAGCATTCCAGCAGAGGGACAGTATATGCAGAGGTCCTGTGGTGGGAGGGAACACAGTACATTTAAGGAAATAGAAGATCAGTGTACCCAGAGGGCAGTGGTGCAGAATGAGACTGGCTTGTTAGGCAGGGTTAGGATGTTTGGTCTCACAAGTCAATTTATGGAATTGAATTTTCAGTGCTAAGAACAACTCAAAGCCTCTAGAGAATTAGGTATGTGTGAGCTGGTGGGGGATGGGAGAGTACAGTGTTGTATTTGAAAAAATTACTTTGGCTGCAGCATGCATAAAAGACTGTGTTTGCTTCCTATCTTTGAACTGACATATTTTATATAACACACATACAATAAACACATATACCCATATACATATATGATAATAATATATAAAATATTTTGGCCATACTTGATATCATTAATTTGTTTTAATTAAATTAGTTGTGAATATAAAATATTCACATATTTTTTGCAAAGCTAAGTGTTTTTATCATTTCTTGAAATCATGGTTTTAAGTGAATAAATAGGTTAAATAAGTGTCCTGTAATTCAGACATGAAAATTTTTGGAAAAAAATTAATATTTTTTTTTAAATGTAGCCATTACCTGCTTGCCACATAACAGGCAAATGTAGTTTTCCTATATGAGTAACAATGGATTTTGTTAGCAGTATTTTTTTATTACATAATGTTTTGCCTACTGTTCAGATGAGTTTTTTCACAGTGGCCTTTATTATATAGATGTTAAGCAGATGGTTTCCAAATGAGTAGTTTAATTTTTTTTTATAATATTAACACTTTCATGTTTGATAATGGCAGAATGTTTATCTTTTAAAAAAATCTACCTTTACTGATGTGTTCCCTTTGGACTTATTCCATAGTAAAATTTTCATAATTATGTATGTAACATGAATCTTTTCATATGTTTAAAGACAATGCAGGCAGTAAACAAGAAGATGGATCCACAAAAGACATTACAAACAATGCAGAATTTCCAGAAGGAAAACATGAAAATGGAAATGACTGAAGAAATGAGTAAGTTTAATCACTTGTAATGAAATTTTCAGTTCTTTCATCTTTCAACTAGCAAGTTTATTTACTAACAACCTCATACTCTCACCCATGAAGACACAAATGAGAAATAATGCAGCTCTCTTCTAAATAGATGACTGTATTGGAATTTTATCAAGTTTTTGTGTAAGGCTCAAAATTCTATTAACATTTAGCTGAAAGAAAACTGTAAAATATATGATGCCTTATTTCTGTGCTATTTGGCCTTGGCAATTTTACTTTATAGATTAGAGAATCAAAACCAACTTGTGAATAAAACAGTGCTTCTTAGTATAAGTTAGATAATCTAAGAGTTGTGTTGATTATTTCATACTGTAGAAGATCTGTAAATATACAGAAGATATATTTATATTTTTTCATATTATAGAAGATCTTATATATTTCATACTCTAGAAGATCTATTTATATTAGAGGTAGAGATAATGGAGCTCTTTCATTCTTTTTTCTTTTTCCCCTTCCAGAGTCTAAATTTAGTATTTAATTTTCTTCTTGTTGAGTATAAACTACATACTGTGGTAGAAATATGAGGGATAAGAGGAATAAGGCTATAGACAAATTTATCATTATACCACCTATAGTGTTAATATTATTTATTTCTTTCCTATATTTTTCTATATCTTATAAAATGAGATAACATAGATGATTTTGAATCTTATCTTGCCTTTAAAAAACATAGTAGTATAACATAAAGATGTCCTCATAACCTTGAATTTTCTGTTTTTTTTAATGGCTTTAATATTATATAACATCAATATATCCTAATTTATTGAACAATTCTTATATTGGTTGGTAAGATTGTTTTAACAGAGAAGGCAGTGGCATCCCACTCTAGTACTCTTGCCTAGAAAATCCCATGGATGGAGGAGCCTGGTAGACTGTAGTCCATGGGGTCGCTGAGGGTCAGACATGACTGAGCAACTTCACTTTCACTTTTCACTTTCATGCATTGCAGACGGAAATGGCAACCCACTCCAGTGTTCTTGCCTGGAGAATCCCAGGGACGGGGGAGCCTGGTGGGCTGCCGTCTATGGGTCGCACAGAGTCGGACACGACTGAAGTGACTTAGCAGCAGCAACAGCAAGATTGTTTTAAAATGTTCAGTTTATTTGACAGTCCTTTGATAAATATGTTTCTGTAATATCTGTCTGAATTTCTTCAGTGTTCTTAGACTATTAACTTTTATAAGACTTTTGGTTCATCAGTTCAGTTCAGTCACTCAGTCATGTCCGACTCTTTGTGACCCCATGGACTGCAGCATGCCCAGCCTCCCTGTCCATCACCAACTCCCAGAGTTTACTCAAACTTACATCCATCGAGTCAGTGATGCCATCCAAACATCTTGTCCTCTGTCGTCCCCTTCTCCTCCCACCTTCAGTCATTTCCAGCATCAGGGTGTTTTCAAATGAGTCAGTTCTTCACATCAGGTGGCCAAAGTATTGGAGTTTCAGCTTCAGCATCAGTCCTTCCAATGAATATTCAGGACTGATTTCCTTTAGGATGGACTGGTTAGATTTCCTTGCTGTCCAAGGGACTCTCAATTTGGTTCAAACTACCAGATTATTTCAGAAGGACTATGTAATCTTTATTTCATCGATAACAAATGAGTGACCCTTCACAGCACCCTGGTCAACATTGCATTCTTACTTGTAAAATACATTGAATTGTTACTTGTATAATATGTCAAAACTGGCATCATTGTTTCACAAAGATATTGTCTAACTATTTTACAACTATATAGGGATATGTCAGTTTAGCTGTTGTTTATCTCCTAGCATTTTAATTTGACAGCATTTATTATATAAAGCACTATCTAAATTACTAGGATTACTAAATTCATGAAAGTCCTAGTATTTTATTTCAGAGTATCTGTTTTTCTTCTGATGAACTATGGAATGAGGTTAGTGACATTGTAAAGGAGACAGGGATCAAGACCATTCCCATAGAAAAGAAATGCAAAAAAGCAAAATGGCTGTCTGGGGAGGCCTTACAAATAGCTGTGAAAAGAAGAGAAGCGAAAAGCAAAGGAGAAAAGGAAAGATATAAACATCTGAATGCAGAGTTCCAAAGAATTGCAAGAAGAGATAAGAAAGCCTTCTTTAGCAATCAGTGCAAAGAAACAGAGGAAAACAACATAATGGGAAAGACTAGGGATCTCTTCAAGAAAATCAGAGATACCAAAGGAACATTTCATGCAAAGATGAACTCGATAAAGGACAGAAATGGTATGGACCTAACAGAAGCAGAAGATATTAAGAAGAGATGGCAAGAATACACAGAAGAACTAGTAACAAAAAAG
>NW_011494923.1:489182-489808 GCF_000754665.1 Bison bison bison | reverse complement strand
GGAAAGACTAGGGATCTCTTCAAGAAAATCAGAGATACCAAAGGAACATTTCATGCAAAGATGAACTCGATAAAGGACAGAAATGGTATGGACCTAACAGAAGCAGAAGATATTAAGAAGAGATGGCAAGAATACACAGAAGAACTGTACAAAAAAGATCTTCACGACCCAGATAATCACGATGGTGTGATCACTGACCTAGAGCCAGACATCCTGGAATGTGAAGTCAAGTGGGCCTTAGAAAGCATCACTATGAACAAAGCTAGTGGAGGTGATGGAATTCCAGTTGAGCTATTCCAAATCCTTAAAGATGATGCTGTGAAAGTGCTGCCCTCAATATGCCAGCAAATTTGGAAAACTCAGCAGTGGCCACAGGACTGGAAAAGGTCAGTTTTCACTCCAATCCCAGAGAAAGGCAATGCCAAAGAATGCTCAAACTACCGCACAGTTGTGCTCATCTCACATGCTAGTAAAGTAATGCTCAAAATTCTCCAAGCCGGGCTTCAGCAGTACTTGAACCGTGAACTTCCAGATGTTCAAGCTGGTTTTAGAAAAGGCAGGGGAACCAGAGATCAAATTGCCAACATCCGCTGGATCATGGAAAAAGCAAGAGAGTTCCAGAAAAA
>NW_011494923.1:459941-489038 GCF_000754665.1 Bison bison bison | reverse complement strand
TGCAGGTCAGGAAGCAACAGTTAGAACTGGACATGGAACAACAGACTGGTTCCAAATAGGAAAAGGAGTTTGTCAAGGCTGTATATTGTCACCCTGTTTATTTAACCTATATGCAGAGTACATCATGAAAAACGCTGGACTGGAAGAAACACAAACTGGAATCAAGATTGCCGGGAGAATTATCAATCATCTCAGATATGCAGATGACACTACCCTTATGGCAGAAAGTGAAAAGGAACTCAAAAGCCTCTTGATGAAAGCGAAAGTGGAGAGTGAAAAAGTTGGCTTAAAGCTCAACATTCAGAAAAGGAAGATCATGGCATTGGGTCCCATCACTTCATGGGAAATAGATGGGGAAACAGTGGCAACAGTGTCAGACTTTATTTTTCTGGGCTCCAAAATCACTGCAGATGGTGACTGCAGCCATGAAATTAAAAGGCACTTACTCCTTGGAACGAAAGTTATGACCAACCTAGATAGCATATTCAAAAGCAGAGACATTACTTTGCCAACAAAGGTTCGTCTAGTCAAGGCTATAGTTTTTCCTGTGGTCATGTATGGATGTGAGAGTTGGACTGTGAAGAAGGCTGAGCACCGAAGAATTGATGCTTTTGACCTGTGGTGTTGGAGAAGACTCTTGGGAGTCCCTTGGACTGTAAGGAGATCCACCCAGTCCATTCTGAAGGAGATCAGCCCTGGGATTTCTTTGGAAAGAATGATGCTAAAGCTGAAACTCCAGTACTTTGGCCACCTCATGCGAAGAGTTGACTCATTGGAAAAGACTCTGATGCTGGGAGGGATTGGGGGCAGGAGGAGAAGGGGACGACAGAGGATAAGATGGCTGGATGGCATCACTGACTCGATGGACGTGAGTCTGAGTGAACTCCGGGAGTTGGTGATGGACAGGGAGACCTGGCGTGCTGCGATTCATGGGGTCGCAAAGAGTCGGACACGACTGAGCGACTGATCTGATCTGATTTTTTTTCTGTGGTTTAACGACACTGTGCTTCCTTGGTGGGTCAGATGGTAAAGAATCTGCTTGCAATGCAGGAGACCCGGGTTCAATCCCTGGGTCAGTAAGATTCCCTGGAGAAGGGAATGGATACCCTATCCAATATTCTTGGGGCTTCCATGATGGCTCAAATGGTAAAGAATCTAATCTGCCTGCAATACAGGCGACCTGGGTTTGATCCCTGGGTTGGGAAGACTCTGGAGAAGAGGGAGATGGCCACCCACTCCAGTATTCTTACCTGGAGAATTCTCTGGATAGAGGAACCTCATGGGCTGTCTTTCATGGGGATACAAAGTGTCCATCATGACTGAGCACACATGCATATGTCTTTGAGAGTTTCAAAAACTCTTTAGTTTTTATTTTAACCTTTACTTTTAAAAATATAATTTTTCAAAAACATCATTAGTGAATTTTTAGTGACTGAGAGAATTGCCATTTATATAATTATCATAGTATCTAAATGTTTATGTGGATTCCAATGATGGCACAGGTGTGAGCAGATCTTAGTGGAGGAATTAAATATTCCATTAAGCCATAGTGAAGAGAATCAGTAAGCCTGTATTTAAAATTCGTATCTATCACTTGTTCTCATTTGTAATTTAGTAATTTGCAAGTCTGAAAGAATAGTAGTTATTGGTGGTTACTCGTTTTTTCAGTAAAGTGTATTAACATTAGTATTTTCATCCAAAGATAAATACAAGCTTTAGATGGACATATCTTTTTCAAATTAGAATTTATATTTTACAGTGTTGTTCCAATGCTTGTTCACATTCAGGTTTTGGAAACAAGATCTTTGGGAAATTTGTATTACATCTTTAATTTTGTTAACACTTTTCCTGAAAACATTTTTCTCTGCTAATCCTGACTACACCATTCTGGTGCTGCTTCTCTGTCCTCTTCTTTCATTTTTTTCTGTGAGTAGTTTTTCATTCAGGCCCTTATTAACTCTAACCTGGACTCCCTGCAGCCCTTGTTACTTCACTACCATCTGAGTATCACTGCTAAATAATTTTTCTGGAGGCTTACTTCTGAGCATGCTGATCAGATTCCCATAGTGGCACTTTTCTGACTACAAAAATAAAGTCCCACATCATAAATCAAACACAATTTTCAGGTCAAGCCCTTTTCTTTTCTCAACGCAAATATTGAGGCCCAGAGTGGTAAAGTGACTTCCCGTAAAGTTGGCCAGTTACTAAGTGTAAGAACTGAGATTCTAAATAAAAATTTAGCATTCACTTTACTTCTTCAGAGATGGTGTTCCTTTTTTTTTTTTTGGTCTTAAGCTCTTTAGCTTTTTCCAGTTGATTTCATACTATTAAACTAACACAAAAAATCAAAATTATCAAACAATGCTCAGTAGAGATCTTAACCAATATCAAGCTTTATTAGCAATGTCAAGGATACAAGCTATTAAGATACTCTTGCAGAATAGGGAGAGGGGCGGGGCCGTCTGAAATGACTCTCCAAATCTTTTTCTTCCCATAACAGACATAAGCATCATAGATGATATGTCTAATCTGTTTGCTTATTTCATGTTGAACAGAACATTCACAAAATGTAGGAAATATATTAAATTTATACCTCAGATGGTCACCTATCTTATGTGTTATTTTCAAGGGACTTACAGATATAAACCCATAGGTTGTAGCTACAACAATCCTAAAATGAAAACAGCCTGCTAAGTTCATAAACAGGGACTCTCTTGCTGGCAAGTATTAGTCTGTTTATCAGACAACCAATTAGCAGGGTACTTACAGTGAGATCAGGCTAGGTTACTTGTCTTTCTACCTCTGGGACCTTCCCCAGTGATCATGTTAATAACAATCATAGGCCAGTTTTTTAAATTCTTCCCTTCCCAACCACTTCCCATTTATACATCTTACATAGTCAAACAGAAGAGCTTACTCTTCCTTACATGTATCCCTGCTGCTTCCCACTGTGTCTTTGCTCATGCTACTGTATATCTATGTGTCCTTCAGTGACCATCTCAAGTATTTCTTCCTTCCAGATGGGTGTCATCTCTTCCATTTGAAACTTTTATAATCATTTACCTTTCCATTTATCAGAGTCTGGTTTTTTTTTTTTTTTTTTTTCCTGTTCTTAAGTGTAAACTAAGGTATTTACTTTTCTCCATCTATTCATAGATTTTATTTGCACTGTGTAAATTACATTGCTGGGCCTTTTTCTGAAAATATAAACCTAACCTGAAATCTGTTTGAAAGTGACTGCTTTGTTTCCTCTTCTCCCCTCAAGTCAATGACACACTTGATGACATCTTTGATGGCTCTGATGATGAAGAAGAAAGCCAAGATATTGTGAATCAAGTTCTTGATGAAATTGGAATTGAAATCTCTGGAAAGGTATGAACGAATGTCCTATTCTCTCAGATGGAAGTACTTTCTCTTCATGTCATTGTTTTAAGTTTTCCTTTATGTTAGGTGTATGTTTTTTAATATCTATTTGAAAAGTAAATTACACCTCTTGCAGCATATCCTTTATGTCCTAACCCGAAAGTTTGTTAATATATTTTTTTTTCCTCTTTTTCTGTCTTTAATATAGATGGCCAAAGCTCCATCAGCTGCCCGAAGCTTACCATCTGCCTCTACTTCAAAGTCTACAATCTCCGATGAAGAGATTGAACGGCAACTCAAAGCTTTAGGAGTAGATTAATTTAAAAAGCCATTATATTTTGCCTATTATAATTATTTAGTATAAACCAGGCACAGTGAAGATTCCTTTTACAAAGCACATTTATTTTGCAAAAATGAAGACTATGAGTAAACAGTTTTTCCTAACCCATGGCTATTTTGAATCTTTTGCCAAAGAATGACAATGATGCAAAAATGGGAACAGTTTGGATTTTAATTAGAACTCTTTGAGAGTGATGATGTGTAAAATGTTGACTTCTTTTCTGCATGGCATAGAGAAATTATATTCATTCCTTAGTGTATTTATGTTCTGAATCTTTTTACACAGAATACAAATCTTGTTAAAGCCACGAGGCACCAACTTAAAGAGACTTGTAAGAATATTAAAAGTATACCATTAATTTTGTGTCTGTTACTTGTCCTTTGTAAGTGATATGTATTATGACCATAGGCGGTTCAGCTGTCAAATTATTTTTAAATCACCTAAAAGAAGAGTGCTATTTGAACATCTGTCTTAAACAAAAACTGTTATGAGCTTTTCTTTTCTTTTCCTTTGGGAGAACATTCTACTTGGTAAGTTTATTACCTTTGAAAATGTGCTTGGCACCTGCCTTAAACAGTACAAACATATTGTGCACATCTTTAAATTATTTTAACTGACAGAAAAGAACTACCTTTTAAACTCAAATTGAAGCCTCTTGCAAAAATTAGCCAGGTACTTTTTTTTTAAGCTTATAAAGTGAATTAAATACAATTAGCAAAAACAGACACTGAATTAATAACATTTTATATTAATAAAACAATATATTTTGGTCTTTCTTCCCAGAACTGAGGAAATTTCCTCCATATGAATTATAATTTAATCTCTTTAGTTTTGAATTGTATTAATGTGTATATCAAACCCTCACTGGGGTTTGATGAAGCCATCATTCTCAATTAAGTAATATTACTAAGACTGTACTCAACCTAAATTTTAAAAATTAACATTTTTTTCTTGGTAAATAAACTACAGCTTTGTCAGAAATTGCTGCCTGAATGTGTATTAATGTATTAACTGCATTTTTTAAGGTAAAGTTGCTATGGTATTTAATGTATGTATAGAAAGTGAGAAGAAATGAAGACATGGCAGATTAGTTAGATAGAATTTAGAATTAGGTTAGCTTTGAAAAATGATGTTGTCATATATGGATTTTAGCACATCCCACCCTTTAAAAACTCTTCTGGAGGAGATCAAATAACTGTAACCTGGTTAATTTGGGACAATGGATGTTTTGGACTAATATGAACAACATAAATACATTTTAGGACTAGTGAACATATGGCATAAGGATTGATGAGAAAAATGAAAACCTAAACTTTATAATCCATAAACCATTTTATAATGTTCAAAGATAAGATTTCATTATTGATGACATTAAATATAGGTACCCTTAGAACATTGATGGGTCAAAACATTTTACTTGATTATGGAATGTTAACACAGGACTTGTTTTGATTCTTGGATGTACATAATAATGCCAACTAACTTTATTTACTTTCTTGTTTACATGTGGGGGTTTTTGTTTTTTAAATTATTTTGTTAAAAAAAACCTCAATAAAGATTTATTGCTGTTACGTTTTTTTTCCCCTTATCTCTTTTACTCTATTTTTGATTTCTGCTAAAGTTATATGCATATCTGGTAATTTTTCAAAAGAATGATTTTTATTACTTTCTTGGAAGGAAAAATTAGATAACGATGCTGTTTATATGTCTGTTTAAGAACTAGCAGTTGGTATAGAACTGATGCTTGTGAATGGAATGTCTAATAATTGGTGGTTTCACATGAAATTTATCTGATAATTTCTTTCCTGGAACTTGCAGGGGATAACCATTTTTAAATCTTTAAACAGATAAGTCTTAGAGATTTTTTAAAACAATTTCAGTCAAACATGAATGCCACAAAAGACTTTGGGACCCAAAGGAAAGAATAGAGTCATTTTGATTTGGCCATATTTATAAAATGCTCTAGTTTTCATGAGCATTGTCTGTAAATTTGTAAGTTATGCTGCTTCTTGTTCAGTCAGTAAGTTGTGTTTGACTCTGCGACCCCATGGACTGCAGCACGCCAGGCTTCCCTGTCTTTCACTATCTCTTAGAGTTGGCTTAAACTCATGTCCATTGAGTCAGTAATGCTCTCTAACCATCTCATCCTGTGCTTCCCTCTTCTCTTTCTGCTCTCTATCTTTCCCAGCATCAGGATCCTTTCCAGTGAGTCAGGTGTTCACATCAGGTGGCCAAAATATTGGAGCACCTTCAGCATCAGTCCTTCCAATGAATATTCAGGGTTGGTTTCCTTTAGGATTGACTGATTTGATCTCCTTGCAGTCCAAGGGACTCTCAAGAGTGTTCTCCAGCACCACAGTTGGAAAGCATCAATTCTTCGGTGCTCAGCCTTCTTTACGGTCCACCTCACATCTGTACTTGACTACTGGAGAAACCATAGCTTTGACTATATGGACCTTTGTCAGCGAAAAACAAAACTTCCTTTTAGACCCTTAAAATTAGTAAACAAGGATTCTCACACACTGAGTTTAATGAAACAACTGATTTATATGTTTACTTGATTTTCCTCATTTCCTACTTTTGGCAAAAGGATTTCTTTAGCAACTGACATGTTTGCTAATAGAACGTGAGCGGAGGAGGATAGCAATTTCTCTTACTGAAGAATGCAGCCCAATGTCATATTCTATTACTGAATGTTAATGTCATGGATGGAGATCACTGAGTTTGAGAGAAGTAGAATTTGGTACAAAAATGTCCATCAATACTCATCTTAGAAAACATAAAATGACCATCCGTCAGCTGATTGTGTTGCACAGACTATGTTTGGAGGGGGAGTGCCTGGTTGTGGCAGAGGTAGTGGAAATGAGTTCAAGAAACTAACACAACCTTGTAAATCAACTATACTTCAATAAAATAAATTTTAAAGCAATTGTGCTTATGTAGACCAGAGTGGGAAATCTGGTGACCTGTGAGCTTCAGGTTACCTGCACAGTGAGGTGTATAATTTGTAATGAATGCCTTTAGAAGAAGCCCGCCCTCACCCCATGGACATTCCTTATCAGCCCAGTAGCCACACTCCTAGCCTGGTCCTGGTTGGCCCAATTTAAATCTGTACCCCTGTTTCAGACATTCCCATGTTTAAACTGTATATGTGCAAATCTGAAAAAGAGACCTGTGATGACTTTCTCTTTTGATGCCACTACCCTACATGAATAGGGTTTTGCAGTTACAGAAGAATAGATTAACTTTTCAATTTCTATAGGACCTGAGTCCATAAATGTGTTTAAGACAATTCCTATTACTTAGTTCTTTTAAGAGTCACTGGATTGAGTTCCCCTTCAAGGAAGCCTGAGGATCCTGAAGTCTGATTTCAGGTACCCAGCTATAGGAACAGCATACACACCCCCTCCCCACAAGCCATCCTCCCAAGAACCTGAAAATATGCATGGGTACATACACACATCTCTGTCCCAAACACTGAAAATATTTCTTTTAACTATTTTTACCATTAGATATGGAAAGTGAAAGTGTTAGCCGTGCAGTTGTGTCCGACTGCAACCCCGTGGACCATAGCTTGCCAGGCTCCTCTGGCTATGGGATTTTCCAGGCAAGAATACTGGGGCGGGTTGCCATTTCATTCTTCAGGGGATCTTCCCGACACGGATTGAAACTGGGTCTTCGCTTTGCAGGCAGATTCTTTATTTTTACCATTAGATATGGAAAGGTAAGTTAAATGAATTTCTCTGCCACCTCTACAGGGTAAAACAGTGTACCAATAGGTATAAGTGACAAACAGATCCTTCCATTTTAATGGAACTCTACAGAATTCTTGAAGATTTCCCACGGAAGAGCTCATAAAAACAAGAAATGGAAAGGCTGTGTGGCTAATGTCAGCTTTGGATGTATTCCCAAATGTTAAACACAGACACTGCACAGTAAGTCACATTTGTCACGTGTTTAATTGCAGTTTAGAATTCTAAATAACATTCACCATTTTCTATTTTTAAGGAAGCCAATATCTATTAAAATACTATCTAAATAGAAAATAAGTCTCAAAACTCATTTATACAAATGAGTTAATAGCAAATACCAGTACATTTACAACTAGTAAATAGCTAGTAATAGTATTATTATTACTCGTAATAAATAGTAAATAAGGGATTGCTAGTTCAATATTAAATACCACCTCAAAATGTTTTTTAGGGAGAAAAACTGGTTTCCAATGCTAACTATCTAAAGTTGGAAAGAATGACCTTATAGAAGAATGTCTGATGATAATCTAAATTTAACATCTGTAATGATGACTGAGGCACATATCCGTGCTTGTTTTTGCTATATAGAGTCAGATTAAACATTCCCAGTCATATTTAAGTGCAAAGAGTCACTATTCTAGATTTATAATGCATTACATTTGCTTTTATTTGCAAGTTTCAACAGCACGCATACATGTATTTTTAGGAGGGTCTGTATGTATAAATTTGCTCTGCCTTTTACAAACTAATGAATCACTTCCCTAACTAATGTATGTTTTAAGCAAATGAATTATCAAGAGAAAAGTTATAAACCCACACAGCTGAGTAATTTGGAATTTACTCTCAAGAAAAGTCTTTATATATACATACATATATATGTGTGTGTGTGTGTGTGTGTGTATGTATCTGTATAGTATTTAACACCTCCTGGGTCCTAGATGTGTACTTAAGCATGGATTATCAGGCCACTGAAAACTGATCTTTTTTTGTTTGCTTTTAATGATATATCAATGTTTCCAGCTATCCAATTGATGTTGATTATGTGTGCACACACACATATATATATAATCTACATAGATTATGATCTGCATAATCCTTAGTCTTTATTAATATTACAAAAAGCAGAAGACAGGACAGTATAGTTTATTTAGTAAGTATTCTAAATAAATTTAGTCTAACTGTTCCTATTTTTTGTTACATAAAATAAGTTAGGTAAACATTGCCAGCAGATTGACATTCAAAACGCAAAACAAAGTCACTATTTGATAGTGGTAACACATTACAGTTTGCTTCTACCTACAAGTTTTAAAGAAGTGCATTCTTTTTTAAATTGAAGTATAGTTGATTTACAATATTATGTTAATTTCAGGTATACAACAGTGATTCAATATTTCTATAGATTATCCTCCATTTAAAGGTACTATATAATATTGGCTATATTCCATATGCTGTACAGTGGTGCACAGTCTTATTAATTAAATACATGTTCCTTAAGGTGCGACTCCCTGAATTGAAAAGCTCAATACAGCAAATTTTTTCATTAACAATAAATCGTATTCTAACTAATTAAACCAAAAATAATCCTCTTTTCTGATGGGACCCCAGATGATTTTCTAGGTTGTGAGATTTCAAAAATGAGCTATGGTATTAAATTTGACTCTCTTCAAGTTTGTGGCCACTGTTAAGAATAAACTCCCTTGTTCATTTAACAAAGATTTCTTTCCGCTGTGAGCAAAGGCTTTCCCAGGCACTGGAGAAATAGCAAGTAAGCCAGACATCTTCCTTGTACTCTTATAGCTTATAGAAACAGTAGTGTGGGGCTCAAGAATCCATAAAGCATATTTTCCATAGCTAAACATCAAAAAGCTAATGTCTGGGAAGAATAAAAAGATCATAAATTAATATTTCTACAAATTTCTTTTGAAACACTTCTTTGGGCTCTGTGCCCTAATTGTTACTTCAAAGGTGTCATTTCTGATTAAGATTTATTCCTAAATGCAATAATAAAATTCTAAGGCACCTCTGGTTCTTAAGTGCAAAACTTTTAGTTCAAACAAACTATTAAAGCTGATGGCAAGCAGGGCATTAGGTAAGGAATTTTCTAATTGGATCTTCTCTGGTGATATTCTTTATGGGACATACTGACTAAAATATTAAAAAGCAGATATACAGCCTTTGGGAAAAGAATCTTTACACTAAAAGAGCACATGTGCATACTCCTGTGTGTGTATGTGTGTGTGTGTGTGTGTGTGTGTGTGTGTGTGTGTTAGGGAGAGATAGAGGGAAAGATATAGTGAGAGGGACAGAATCATTGTTTTAATCCTATTAGTCTTTGGCTTAAAATGTACAATGTGCCTTCTGAGAATAATTCATCAACATAATTTAAATTGTATTTATTTTTAAAGTAGAAAAGAAACACTTCTGCAAAAATTACTGATGTGATTTTTTGAAGCTAACCAAATAACTAATTTCTATTTTGGCTGGAGAAGAGAAAGGAATGAAAAGTAGAAACACTCGCTATTACACAATAGGAGAGCCTATCTGCATTCGAGATGCTCCTTAGAAATAGTAAATAAACTCTGATTCAGGCTTGTCTTCACCCGTTTTTCTCTCTGCCTTCGGTTACAAAACCAAACCCTCACCACTTCTTTCTCCAGGTTTAGTTCTTCAGCCATCCGCAGGATCTCCTGAGAGGAAGGCTTATTCTGTTCTCCAAAGTGTCTCTCCAGGGCGTCTTTAGCAGCAATACTGGGAGGTGGGGAGTTGGCAGGAAAGAAGGGAGACGATGGTTTAGGCCCATCAAAATCAAGTTAGGTTACATTTCCTAAATATTAGTACTAACATTAATGTAAAAAGGAAACCTAAAGACGCTGAAAACACCTGCAAAGCTCTTCAACAATAATAAATGTGAAGTTTTTTTGAACATTTAGATGCTTGTCTCATGTAGGCTCCTTTTACCAGAGTCACAGGAAGAAATTAAGGAGGGAACCCCGACATTGTTTATCCACTTTCTGCCACAAGAGGGCACTGACTTACTGAGAAGAAAATAATTCTGTATGCATTTCTAAATGTCCCCCAGAACTCAGGTTATCGAAATGTTTAGTGTACAACTAACCAACCAAAACAAAACCTGTATATTAGCAATTCCTCCATGAGCCTCACGGAAACTACAAAAAGATAAATGAACAATCTGGCTTGAAATGCTAGAAGTCATTTTGAACTTTAAGCAACTAAAATACTAGTGACCAGTTTTGTTAATTTGAAATAATATAGATAACATACTGACTTCCCTTGTGGCTCAGATGGTAAAGCATCTGCCTACAATGTGGGAGACCCAGGTTCAATCCCTGGGTCGGGAAGATCTCCTGGAGAGGGAAATGACAACCCACTCCAGTATTCTTGCCTGGAAAATCCCATGGATGGAGGAACCTGTAGGCTACAGTCCATGGGGTCTTTCCCGGAGCAAGATTTATGTCTAAACCGACAGTAGAAACAGTCATTCTTTTTAGCTGTGATTGTACAGCTTCTGTTTTATCCAAAACTTGCATAGCAAAACTGTTCTTGAATCAAACAATACATATTTTTCCATCAAATTTTAAATTTCCAGCTGTTTCTCAGCAGTAATTTATTGAATGTTGTACTTTTTCACCTATTTTCTCAATTGGCTCTATTCATTTTTATGTTATATTGAAACTATATTATACTCAAATGTTCATTCCATTTGTAAAATATCATTTTCTTCTCCACTAACTTTTAATATCTCAAAAGTATACCTGATTGTTGTTCTCCGTTTCCTTTTTCTTTCATTTGCACCAACTTTCTCATTGTATAAAGCTGTGATGCGAAAACAATGAATAATTACAAAAACAAAGCAGGTTTTTTTTTAACTATCAGATTTGGATTTAAAGTTTCTTTATAAAACAATACAAAATAGAATTACCATACATTTTTGTTTTAAATATTTGCAGTATACATCATTTTAGATTACAAGCCCTAGATTAAAATGTTAACACAGAAAAAAATATTAACTTTATAAATATTAACAGTTGTCTTTAAATCATACCCTATCTTTGTTGAAACAGTTGCTCTAAATGCTATCAAATCTTGCTCTTTAGCCAGCCTTGACATTAATATAAGTAGATAATTTTTATCACATTAAATTGTTCATCTAGCAATTGCTTGCTATTCACTAGAAAGAACGGTATGTGCAAATGCTCTGGCTACACTTATATTAGGTTGTAAAAATGATTCATGAATAATTACTACAGTATATAGCACAGCAGGAAAAAATCTGGATACATTAAAAAGAATCATTTCACCACTTCACACCTATGCCACATTGTGTAGAAACTTTCCCTATATATTTTATTCTCTCATTATTTACCTTCTCAATAAATTTATTTCTACACTTTCACTGGCCTTGCTTTTCTTCATAGTGTGATGAAACAAGATACTTATTTTTCATGTCAAAGAGAAAAATCAAACCAAACTTCAAACCTCTCACTTTAGCACAAATTCAACTGAGGGAAACCATTGTTTTTAGGTTAAAACATTACTGTTTCCAGAAACACAGCTTTTGTACCTCCTACTTGTTCAGCTTCCTCCAGCCATTTGGATAATATTGCTTTTAGTTTGCATGCATTTTTGAAGCTGAGCTGCAGGTTTTCAAATCGGCAGATAGTTGTTTGACTGAATTCAGAGCCATGCACAGCTGCCAGAGCTTCCCCAACATTTGTCTGGGTGTATCCTGTGAAAGAATAACAAAGGCCATGAGCTTCAGTTTTGTAAGAAACACTGATTTTGGTCCACTATTGTATAAATTTGTGTAGTATTTTTGTCAACTATTAAATATTGCTTTTAACGATATATTTGTTAGCAATTTAGAATAACAGTAAGGTTATGCAGTGTAGAATTGTCTAGTATTTTAAAAAATTCCTTCTAGTTAATAAGTTAATATTTTAGAAGCCAAAAGAATTCAGATAGGAACATCTGCCATTCATATTTAGCCAAACTGGATAAATGTGTTAAACACACTTTGCAAAAATATATAAGAAAAGTTTCTAGACAATGTAGCATAGGTATAAAGTAGTGAAATGATTCTTTTTAATGTATCCAGATTTATTTTTTTGCCACTGTGCTATATACTGTAGTAATTATACATGAATCATTTTTATAACCTAATATAAGTGTAGTCAGACTATTCTTTGCAACCCCATGGATTATACAGTACATGGAATTCTCCAGGCCAGAATACTGGAGTGGGTAGCTGTTCCCATCTCCAGGGGATCTTCCCAACCCAGGGACTGAACCCAGATCTCCCTCATAGCAGGCGGATTCTTTACCAGCTGAGCCACTGGGAAGCCGAAGAATACTGGAATGGGTAGCCTATCCCTTCTCCAACGGATCTTCCTGACCCAGGAATTGAACTGGGGTCCTCCTGCATTGCAGGTGGATTCTTTACCAGCTGTTCTACCGGGGAATCCTTAATACACACTTTAGAAGACATTTAAAAATTCTCTCTAATCATTATTATTAGGCATCTGTTGAAATATGCTCAAAATCTATAGATATTAAAATATAATATGTAAACTATATGGTGATATATCACAAATATTTTTATCTCAACTAAAAGAGTGAAAAATTCAACATGTTGAAGTTAACAAATAAAACTAAGAACTGTGTTTACTTTCCCTAAAAGCATGCTTATTATGAGACTTTGGTCACACAACATTTTATGTATATCACCAAGCATTTATTATATCATTTGGTAATGCTTCTATCTCCAGGCAAAAAGTTTTCATAGATTGTCTCAAACATTCTCAGAATATAAGTTGACAAATGTCATCAATGTAGAATTTGAAACATTCACAGTCATATAAAAAGTAAATTGAAAATGAATGTCATAAAGATGCCTACTGCTGTGTTTATGACAAATAGTAACTACATATTAATTCAGGGCCCAAGGCTATATACCTGTATGCATAAAATGATTACATATGATGCCCATCAATTGATATCATTAAAAGTTACCAATGGCTCAGTCCACAAATGCAGAAGTTTGTACTATCAGTTCAATCCATTAAAAATATATTTCATGCATTTAAATCAAGGTTAATTATTATGATTATTTACATTAAAAACACTTCACCCTAGAAGGTGAGCAAAGGCTATGAACAGATTGCTCACAGAAAAGGAATTACAAATGACTGTCCAACACATGAAAAACTTCTTTCACTCTTCACTCATAGGGGAAATTTAAAATGAAACTGCTACTTTCACCTAACTGATTTGCAAAGGTCCAAAAGATTAATAGCATCTTTTCCCTTCAATAACTATTTTTTATTCTACATGCCAGTCACTGTTCCAAGTGCTGAGGATATGCCATTAAGGAGAAAGCAAAAGGAAATAAACAAAAAACAAAAAACTTCTGCCTTAACAGAATTCATATTCTGAAGAGTGGCAAAGGAGATACTCATGGTGGCAATAAGATTTGTTAGAACTTACATAGAGACCAATTTGACATCTACTGAAATTACAAATACACATACTCTTCAATCAAACAATTTTGCTTTTAACACTTTCCCTGCACATATATTTTTATCGGTGCAAAATGCTATTTATGAAGTTAATCATTGCATCATTGTCTTCAGTAACATAAGATTGAAGACCATCTAAATTCCATCAGTAGGAGACTGGTAATATATTCATAAAATGGAATTGAGAGATGCATTAAAAAGAAGAGCTCTCTAAAAAACTAATACTGAAAGCTCTCCAAAATAGTCAAATGAAAAACGTCTATATGAAGAAATACATGAATTTGCTTATATGAATATGCATAGAATAGAAGGATTCACAGAAACTAATAACACGGATAAACAGGAAGGATAAGCAGAGGGATACAATTCGCACAGCTTTTTAGCTTTTGAATCACACAAAGGTATTAATTCAAATAAAACAAAGGTATTTCTAAACTTATGTTTGAAAAGGAGACCATTAATTTAGAAATCTATATATTTTTGCTGCTAAGAATTTACAAGGAAATGAAGGTTGCTATAGGTTTTGATAATTCAACTTACATCCACAGTAGAGATGTAGAATGAGAACTGTCTTAGACTTCTGAGCAGCATGTAAGAGATTAAACAGTAATAGAGTAAGACTTTGCAGACGGAGTTGTGTGTCCCACAGCTGTTAACAAGCACCTACCTAGCTTAATTCTTCTCACTTTAAACTCATTGGCAAACTTTTCAAGTTCTCGGATTTCTGGAGAATCCATGTCTATTGGCTCTTCAACCAATTTGCTTTTCCGCCTGAGCTCCTGCTTGAAATCAGCGGCAGTGGGGTCCTCTGAAAGGAGAGGCTGATGCATGGGAGGAAAACCATGACTCAACGTGTGGTCAGGAAACTTATAAAGACAAGGGGTTAAGCTCCCTGTAACAACAAGAAAAGGACCATTTGTAATTATCCCTCATTTTGATACATGGAAAATTTTGGCCCATCAGATTGTTCTGTGACAGTCAGTCTCAGTTCTAAAAGGTTACCTGACATTTGCTTTTCTGAAGTAGAAGTCAGTGTAGCTTAGTATAAATGGGATCATTTTTTTCCACCTTCCTGGGAGCAGCGGAAACAAAGATAATGCAAAGCCAAAGGAAAGAACCAGGGACTTGCAAATAATTTAAATAGAAATAAGCAAATTTCAAAAAAGTGTGAGTTTTCCATGATTGTTTTTCTCTTAAAAGACTTCCATAGCAGTCCAGTGGTTAAGACTTCATCCTTCCAGTAAAGAGGGCATGGGTTTGATTCCTGGTTATGGAATTCAGCATGGCTCCCCAAAAACAAACAAACAAAAATCTTTTCATTTGTTATTGTGAATCTGAGGTTCAACTCTACCAGAATGTATATTTTCTTAATTATAATCAAGGTGTATGTTAAGTGCTATGCTGGGAAATTTTCATAGCATTGAAAAATTGATTTTACAGCATTAAGAAATCCAATGTTTTATCAGTAAATGCTTAATTTAGTAAAGGCAAGTAAAACGAAAATTATGAGAACAAAAAATACATTAATAAGGTTTAAATAGATTTAATGGTAATGATGGATGTCGACAAAAAGTAACTTTTAAAGATCTATTAGAAGGTCAGCAACAAGATTCTTGCAAAATATACTATGATGGAATCATTTCTTGATTACTATTTAAGAAGAAAAAGTTAAGTGTCAAGGAAGGGTGCAATTCTAGATATGATACATGCTGCTGCTGCTGCTGCTAAGTCGCTTCAGTCGTGTCCGACTCTGTGCGACCCCATGGACAGCAGCCCAACAGGCTCCTCTGTCCCTGGGATTCTCCAGGCAAGAATACTGGAGTTGCCATTTCCTTCTCCGAGATATGATACATGATCCCTCATAAATGATGAAGCACTGAATCCATTGAGTTAGTTAAATGAGAAATCTCAAAAAACTACATGATTTAATTGTTTAATTGCTTCTAGATTTCATTCTTCATTTGGAAAGAAGAGAGAATCTCAGTCAGGGAGTATTGGTGACAGGATGGTATAAGCCAAATTCCCACACATTTTATTTCTGTTTTCTTCAGCAGTATATTACATTTTTATTCATAAGGATTTCACTTTATATTAAATGACATGGGTATAACCAAGACATTTTGATATAAATAAAATATTCAATAATTAATCATTTTTCTTATGAGTATAAATTAAATATAAATGACTATAGAAAATAGGCAGTAATCATTCTTAGAAACTTACTAAAAAATACATCAGTTTTATGCTATTTATAATTTCTCTATAAATACAGTCAGAAATCAGACATGAGTAATAGTGTATTTTGCCAGAATATATAAATCTTAAATTAATATATCAATATGTAATGAGCAAAGAATATTGCAAGTCAGTAAGTTGTTGGCTCATATTATTTATATGAGAAAATATAATTTTGAAGTGTATCCCTATCCAGTAGACTATTATTTTTCTGAAACAAAATACATACAAGTGAGAAATTAAGCAAAATATCATAAAATAAGTATAGCTGTTTCATGGATATAAAAAATGCACAAAAGAAACTATTTCTGTCTAAAGCAATTCATATTACTTTCAAAAATCAAAACTATCCAGTTTTTTGTTGTTATTGTTAATCATCCACTTTTTGCTTTAGTGGGTGGTACATTGAATAGACCAGATACAATTTTAAAAAGCAATTTTATCAATTTTTAATTTATTACAAAATTCAATTTTTTTAATGTTTGTTACATTTTAACAAAGCTCATTTTTGGCCTAATGTTAGTTTTAGATTTCTACTAGTTAAGTAAAATACTAATATATAAAAAAATTTATCACCTTTATGTTAACATTTACTTAATATTTATCTAAGGACTTTTGTTTTATTTTCAGAGAAAAAAGTGTGTATTTTTTTATCCACAATTTAAAATTCATATAAAAACAAATAATGTTCCTTGGGTGCTAAGATGAATTCACTATACAATTGAAACTAGAAGTGAAGCCCTGTGAACACCGCAATAAGCCACATCAATAATCAGTTCATTTTTCAGGTAATCTGTACTCAGGGAAATCAGATGACTCAAAGATTCTGCATCTTAAATATATTTGGCCACATTAAACAAATGCTTTCAAACAAAAGTTTTATAAATATTTACAAAAATATTGGAAGTGTGCCATCTCTATTTATGGAAAAATTTAAAGCTAGTGTATACATTATAAATACTCTGGAGAAATGGACATTTAGAAAATAAATTTGAACATGAGTCCATAAAGAGTACACAAGAAATACCATGTTCAAAAGTTTGGCATCTAGAGGAGGAAGGAAAACACGATGTGTGCTGCGTTATTTTTCATTAACTGAAAGTATCCACAATTATCCACAGGGACACAGTTTTCCTGAAACTAATGTTAAACAGAAATTTGGGACAGTCACAAGCATAGTCAGACAAACTGATTTCTATTATATGATCCTGTATTTGGGAGAAAATGGGGATTGATTGGTATGGTATATGTGACAAGGTATTTTAAAAGGTTTTTCTAAAGCCTGGAATATTAAGAAGTCGGGGTTTGAGCACGGAGAGAAAAGATGCAGGAAGTTGTGTGCCACAGAAGTTTCATGAATATTTTCCAAAACACTGATAAACCAAACTTGTCTATAAGCCTAGAACAAGTGCACACCTAAATAGCTTGGAAAGGTTTGTACATTCTTTACAGTCCAAGATGGATTTTCACCCTGCAGATTAATCCACCATAGCCTCTCTGAACTGCTCTGCATGGACTTCTGGACAGCAGAGGAGGCAGAGGAACAGAGATTAAGTCTTTAAAAGCAGAAGATGGGAAGCTGAGGTCCAGCATGCCTTACGGGCACCTGACTCAAGGTCCCATGATACAGGGCACACTGCTTTTCTGCAGCACGAGGCTCAGACAGCTGCTAACTGACAACATCTCTGAGGTTGTGAGCTAGAAGCTTTAAAAGAACAAACAGGGGAAGAAGGACATAGTAAAGTACCCCCACTTTGCTGTAGAGATGCACAGCACAGTTCATTTAAATATTTCCATTTATTTTCTTTTTTTACGTTCATGCATGACAATGTGAAACAAATCATAAATTTGAATTGTGATTTTTTTTCTCTTTTGTGCATTGCTACATCCTATCCACATATAAACAGGTCTTCTGCCTAGTTCTGTAAATTAGGTTGATTTGGAGCACAGCCATGGCCATTTGTTTACAGATTGCCTGTAGCTGCTTTTGAGTTATGAAGTTGAGACAGATGCTACATAATTTAAGGAATAATACACAGTGTCCATGCTACTGCAGGCGCCTTTCATGATCCAGAGGCAAAAGATGGTCAGAATTACTCCTTCCCTTAGTGTCAACACATCCAGAATAAGTGAGGCAAAAAATAAAACTAAATAAAACAAAAAAGGAAATAGAAAAAAGACAATTTAAGAATGAAGAGATGGCCTCCAAAGTAGACTGTTTTCCTATGTAAATGTGAAACATATTTCTGGTACCTCTTGGCCTAGCCCAGGTGGAAAAGACACTTTTTAGCTATATTCATCTTTTATTCTATTATCCACATCTCATTAAAAAAGAGCATTCATCTCCTTGAATAATTTTCCAACATCAGCTATTTTGCTTTCCTCTTAAGATCAATTTTTAATCAAGGACTCTTACTGCACACCTTGGGTGGCCATTAAAACACATAACCTTGCTGGGTTTAGCAATCATTACCATGTAGCTGATTAGCCCAGTTCACACAGGACGGTGGGCAAGGTACACAGCTCATTAAGTTTGTTTTCCAACTTTCACCCAGCTTTACAAATGAGAACAGACACCACCTTGTATACCCAGAAATCAGAATTTTGAAAGGTTTTTGTTATTAGTTTTCTTTTGTGTTTATCTAGAAGAGATTTTTGAATAGTATTTGTAATTCCCTGTTTCCTATTATCCATCCTGCAGGCTGTTGAATTATTTAAGTACTTAGGAGAGAAGAAACAGAAGAAGAAATTTAACTATGAATGTATCTGAAGAGAAGATCAAGGAGAAAACCAGGCTAAGTTGGTGGAAAGCTGCCACAACTCAACTCAGATAGAGCTATGTATGGTACCCATCACAACTTGGATGTGAAGAGACTAACACTTTGAGAAGCTAACTTGAACGAGGTTTGTAATTAGTTCCTGGTGTGGCTAATTCATTTCACCCCACCAATCATTCTCTTTGATATTCCCACACCTGGACTATGAGGCACAGAGGATTCATCTGATGATTAGAATCCTTCCTACCAACCTTAGCTTAAAATACGAGCTGTAGCTCTTGCTTTCCAGTGAGTTATTAATTTAATGAAATGCTCAGACTACATATAAGCATCAGAGTATAGGGATAAAATAACCATATTCAAATAAAGCAATTTCACACCCTTTGAAATATTGCTCTTTGTGCAGCTTCACTTTTATATGGAGTATGTGACAATGAACCTTCGTTGTTGGTGATTAGACGCTTCTGTGGATTGTGTGGAAGTGGCTGATTTGATGAACGCCTGAGACTTCTCAGAAAATTCAAATGACATTACTAGGTTTCTCTTGTGTATTTTAAACCTTTTCTGAATTCCTGAATATTCTGAATCCCTGTGTTTTATGACTCAATTTGTGTAGCTTCTCTGGGGATGACAGCAGAAAGGTTCAGATTCTCTGAGATTAAATCTGCCATGATGCAAAGGCTAATACTGAATATATGTCAAAATAGTGACATTGTAACAAATTACAAAGCACATCACATTTTAATGATCTCCCTCTCAAAAATATTCAAATATAATCTTTATGCTTGACATGGTGAATTTTTCTTTCAGCAACAAAATATATGTAATTTTGGTTTAAGACTACAGCAATACCTCCAAAGCTTAGGACATCCATTTTTTTCATTATTATCACCAACCTGGGCTTTGAATCATTTTAAAAGGTTTTTCCAAAGACCTCTCCTTTTTAACTTCTAATGGAGATGAAAGTTTGCTGAGGGCCTGCTGAGGAAACTTGGACCAGCACAACCTGAGTTGCCTGTGGACTCTCAGTGTGAACCTGGGCTTGTTACCTGCAACCCTGGAAACAGGAAGGAAGTCAAGTTTCTCAGGCCAGCTGTGAACTCAGCAGCTTCTACCTAGATCTGGTGGGAGGGAGGTAGTAGTAAAAATCATCTCACAGTGTTTGGTCTGAGCACTAACCTCCACTCATTGCTGCCCCTTGCTGGGTGCAGAGATGACTTAAGTTGCATGTGGGTTCCTGGGAACTACTGTGAAAGAACAGCAAGGACTCTCTCCTCCAAGAAAGAGTAGCACATTGCTACTTTGAATATATTTTGAATATATTTGAATATATATTTGAATATATATTTGAATAAAGCACATTGCTTTATTTGAATATGGTTATTTTATCCCTAAGCTCATCATTTCTTGTCTCTGTAATCCAAGTGTGGTGGAGGCCACAGAAAGCATTTGACCGGCACCGCTAGTGGCTAAATGCACATTGTTCTACTATTTCTATAATGAAAGTAGTTCATCTTCAACGAGAGATCCTCTCATTAACCATGGATACTGATTAACAGCTAAGTACAAGAATCATAAACGGTCCGTTTTCACAGAGGAAGAAAAATATGACTTTCCTTATTTTTTAATTATTGAAGAGAGACATTAAGATTTAAAGGTAACCATTAAGAACATCAGTTTTCACTTCATCATAAAGGTGAGGATATAAGTTTATTCAGAATGCTCTCTAACAGAATGTAGGAAAAGCTAATTTGTTCTAGAATATATTATTTTAAAGTTTTAATGTTTTATTTAGTGTAAATTTGAGAAATTTTTAGAAATTAAAGGTTGGTGAACTAAATTCTTTGTTCAATTTAATTTCAAATTTATAGGCATAAATATATGTTTGATTTTTTAATTACCTACTTGGATAACAACTATTACACGAGCATGCACACACACACGTTTATATTTTTCACATAGAACATTAGTAGTTTATTGTCACTGAAATTATTTCTTGCTGCAGAAATAAATATAAAAGATTGAGATTTCTAAATAATTTCTGTGCACAAAAAAATTACTGTATAGCCATGGTCTAAAATTAAGTCATAAATTTTGTGATGAGTGGATCTCTTAGGTCAGATTTTCTTTCCCTTAAGAAAGTTGCTAACAATACTTTCATTTAAGTGTCAGCAAACAAGATAGTTTATCTTGATATAGTGATGCTTTCTTTATCCAGAGGGAAATAAGTATGTAACTTATACTATTTCAATCTTATCCAAGACTCAGAGCCTCTCAGACAGGGCTGCCAAGGATTCAACTAGGCTAAAGCTGCTGCAAATCTCTCTTAGCCTTCAATGTCTTATTTATCTTTACAGACCAAATGGCCAAAAGAAATACTGTGATGAGGAATATGCTCTATAAGTTAGTCTATCTTCTTTGGTAGCCACAAAAGATTATTAAGCACTTTCCTGTTTTATTTTAAATTCAGGAACTGAAGGAACAGCCAAAATCTCAAGGGAAATGATGACTATTAAGTTCCGTACCTCATAATCATTAACCCTGTTGGTATGGAGGCGGGCAATGAAGTCATTTAAAGCTTTTGCTGACTTGCTCACTGTTGGCAACTGAGGAATTTTAAATCTGACCTTATTTTAGTTAATTTACTTTTAAATTTAAATAGTTACATAAGGCTAGCAGCTACCTTATTATTACTGGAGGCAAGCCCACCAATGGCATAACCAAGTGACAATTAGCAGTTTGGCAACAGAGAATTAGAATAAAATAAAATAAAAATCATACAAAGCAAACACAGGTGTTAAGAAGCATAGCAGTTCATTTCAGGCATGTGGAGAACAGCAGTGATCAGGTATAACTATTATGATCTCTGAAGGCGTTACAGATCAGGGACCATTATAGTAAGTGGTGGATTTAGCAGCAATTTCTAAGGTTAGGAGATCAGAATTTCATGATACACTCTGGTCAAGATTCCCTTCGACCCAGAAAATGCATCCAAGCGTCCCCAAACTCAATCTTACATGTAAAGACAATTTTTCTTACCTGCCATCACGCCATAGGTCGATGACTGGTTTCCATAATGACAGGAAGGAACAGAATAATGAAGTCCTGTTGCTGTGTTTCCCAGCATTGTCACCACAAAACATGTGCACAAACATTTAGGAGTTTGGATCAAAGACAAAATAGACGGGACTGGTAAGAAAATGTATGAGGATTCAAGACACATTCGTTTCATTTCAAATGTACACATTTATGCTATTCTTAAAGTTATATGCCAATAATTTGTTCTCATTTGGGGGCAGTTCTCTGATGAGTATGCTAAAACTAGGGGTTGACATTTTTCCCAAGTAACGAGTTCATGAATCATCACAGTGGACTAGAGCCTTCATTAATTATATCCAGTGTTCTGGGTTGGCGTGACTGACCAGTTTTAACCTTGGTGGGCTACAGTCCATGAGGTTGCCAAGTGTCGGACATGACTGAGTGACTGAGCACACGCACACAACTGGAAGCTGCAGTTTTCTTGCAGGTTTCACCCAATGTAGACTTTGCAAAGAACTGACCAGAGAATAGTCTCTTAAAATTCTCGTATAACATGGTACTATAAAATTGTCTTTTGCTGGAGCAATGAATACAGAAATCAACTCTTCATGGGTCTTTACTTTTACTTCTGCTCATTCACCTAACAAATTTCTTCCATCAAAGAGGAAGTGGCAGAGCCACTAGCCTTTTATTGGGTATGATCATAAAACTCAGAGGCTTACAAAAACTCTGTGACAATGTGCAATGTATTTAGGCTGATATTGAAACCATGAGATTGTAGATTTTCTGCATGCACACAATTAATTGAACAATTCTAATGATGAAGCTGGTCAAAAAATAAATTCATTGATCACTGAGTAACTAGAGGTTTATAAAGGTTGAGTCCAGCATATAACTTAACTTCATTTATAAATAGCTACAAGTATCATTGAATTAAGGTGTATTTTGAAATTAAATTGGAATTACTTAACTTCTATCAAGCTTTCAACATGAATCACAATGAACTACTAACAATAAAATCACTAATCAATGTTTTCTTTTATATCTTATTTTCTACTTTTTCCCATTATGTCCTCAATAGAGTGGTGGATTTTCAAAAATATAATTGTATCTTCTTGAATAATATGATATTAGAAGAGATTTATAGTCCTTTTTGAAAATATATAGTCTATCAATTAAAGACATAAAGTAAAACATTTTCTCTAACTATAACTCATTTTTAATATTTTAAAGTATCTGTATAAATTTTCATTTTACAACTGACACATAGAACTGAAATAATTTTGTGTTATAATAATTTCTATGCATTCCAAAATTAAAGAAACATGAAACGCATTGAATATCCAACTGCTCCTCTCATTATGCTGCTGCTGCTGCTAAGTCGCTTCAGTCATGTCCAACTCTGTGTGACCCCATAGACAGCAGCCCACCAGGCTCCCCCGTCCCTGGGATTCTCCAGGCAAAAACACTGGAGTGGGTTGCCATTTCCCTCTCATTAAAATCATTTCTAATTCTTTACCTAGACAATTAGATATATACGGTTACAATTTGATGGAGAAATTATAAAATCAATGCTATTGCTATTTAAAACAATAACAATAGCCATTTAGGACATTGTTACTAATTATGAATTTTTTTACCTCCAAGGTTTAAATCCTTTTGTTTTGCTGATTTGGGGAAGTCATATAAATGACAAGCTAATTTACTAGATACATTATTTATTTACTTTTATTTTTTTTAAATAAATAGGGTTTTGAGCTTAAACCTGCTTAATTTTAACCTCAATTCCAATTTTTATTCTAGCCAAATACTATCCACATACAGTATATTATGCAAAAATGCATTATCCTTCTCATTCTCAATCTATTTAAATGTCCATTATTTAAAATACACAATTAGCTATGTGATAATTGTATGGGAAGAGTCCAGGAGATAGTGAAGGACAGGGAAGTCTGGCATGCTGCAGTCCATGGGGTTGCAAAGAGTTGCAGAGTTCAGACTTAGCGACTGAACAATACAACAATATGTGATAATTGTTTAAATTTATTTATACCACACCTCTTCATAAAAATACTTTATTACTTTTTTTTAAAACCATGTTTGAGGATATTTGCATCAGTATATGTTTAATTAAATTCTGAGACTCTTCAGTAGATAAAAAACATCTCTACATTAATAATTTTCCCCAAATCTAGATAATATGATCTTTAGATATTTGAAAATTCTGTTAAAGATTAATACCAAACTTACATATAACTTTCAAAGCTGCTTAATTTTAACAAAATATAAGGCTAAAATATTTTAAATTGGCATATAAATGTGTCAACTCAAATTGATTTTTAAATTTATAAAATTTAGCTCATATTTAGATTGCTTTACAAGTGAAAAGTGCTATTAAACAGACATTTACCCAAGACATTGTTTATTAATCAAAACCCTTTGTTACTGAGTAAAAATTAGACACATTAACAAAACATATTTATTTGCTTGGTTGTGTTTGAGACAATATATTTGAATTAATTTTAATTTTCATCTAAGAAAGTTATATAAGAAAATATAAAAACCTGATTAAAGGTTGAAATCTCTTCAGAACTAAATCTTGAAAATATTCAAATCAGTTCATGGATTCTAAATATTATATTGCCTCTAGCCTAGATGGGAGGGGAATTTGGGTAAAAAAGGATATAGTGTATGTATGGCTGAATTCCTCTGCTGTCCATCTGAAAATATCACAACATTGTTAACCGGCTATACTGCAATATAAAATAAAAAGTTTTAAAAATAAACAAATAAATATTATATTGCCTCTAGTCTTGGTTTCTGAGTTTTTAATTATTCTAAAGAAGTTAAGTGTATTTAAAGTGAAAGTGTTAGTCGTTCAGTTGTGTCCGACTCTTTGCAACCCCATGGACTGTAACCTGCCAGGCTCCTCTGTCCTTGGACTTCCCCAGGCAAAAATAGTGGAGTGGGTTGCCATTCCCTTCTCCATGGGATCTTCCTGACCCAGGAATCAGACCTGGGTCTCCTGCATTGTAGGGAGATTCTTTACCATCTGAATAAAGTGTATTTAAACATCTAATTATTTTATTCTTTGAAACCCACTGTTGTTGGTATCAGGAATCATTCAGTTGTGTTTACTCAGAGGTGTACAGCATTTTTTAGACATGGTAGTAAATGTAATCTAAAAACCAAATAAATCTCTAAGAGGAAAAAAAATCACCTTTTAAATTATTTTACACTATTTCTTTAGTTTTACTCTTTATCCATACATGTTTGCATAGAGTGGTTTTCAGACTCACTGTTTACTTGTATAGAAGACAGGTTTTATAATAAAATCAACAATACTTGAAATTACTACACTTACTAATATTTCTTGAATATTTTCTTAGGCATTTTGTCTTCTTTAATATCCTGAATATTTAACTTAATACACATTAAAATTTTTTTAAAAATGAGATTCTAAACTAACAAGATTCAAAGCACCCATCCTGACATCTTAAGGCGCAGCCGCATGTAGACTGTTATTGAAGTTAGTACCTGTGGACATCACGTTGGTGGCGTGGTTGGAGACCGGTAGGCACTCCGCAGCACTGGGATGCATTATCAGAGGCAGAGTTGCAGAAGACTCAGAATTCAGAGGTATAAAGGTATCAGTCGAAGTAAAAGGTTGGCAACTCATTCCCACAAAAGAATAGAAACGGAGAAGAGGTGCCACTCCTCAAGTCAGTTTTATTATATTACAATCTCAAAGGGCCGTTTCAAATCTCACTACCTGCATATATACATCAGGGAGGCTCTGAAGCACCAAGAGAGCGCATGCTGGTATTTATACTGCAGGGAAATCCCTTTATACATGTTAATCATCTTTTCCCAGGGGTATTGCTTTATCAATCTGGACAGTCTTCCTTCTTACCCAAACACAATCCATGCCCAAGAGGGGAAGCTGGTTCTTGGGTAGGGAATGAAGGCAAAGGAGAAATCTGAAACTCAATTTGACAACTTCAGTGATTCAGATCTTTTAGAAAGGAATCAAGAACTTAATAAAAAACTGTCCCTCAAAGAAATAATGCTGCAATGAATTGAAAGATACTGGGTGCCTCTTTGCTACGAACCCAATGACAAATTTATATGTATGAGATTTTTTTTTTCCTTTTTTCTGATGACTTCATTAAATCTGAAAAATAATATAAAAGTACAGGACACAATTTTAAGAAGCAGACTCTTTAAAAAGAAGCATAGAAGACTAAATGTGAGAATGACTATATTACTGACTACTGATTCATAGGCAGTGCAATCCTGAAAAACTGTAAGAACAATTGAACTTTTCCTATATCATAAATAGGAAATGATAAAATATTACAGTTGGAGTCATTTGTAGACAAGATGAACATAAATGACAGTATCTCTTCCTTGATTTCAATTTGCTCAACCGGATGTACCCACTTAGTGAGCTCTTACTAGATGGCAACACTGTTCTAGTCACTTTCCACAGTTATGTCAGCAAATTTCACAGCATCTTTGTGAGATCCGTACCATTCTCACTAAGCTTAATTCTGCCAGATACTCTGATCTTAGCCATTCTGCTCCAGAACCTTCACTGGGCATAAACTTTCCACACAAAATATATTGATATTATAAGACTATGAAAAAAAAATACTATAAATAATTGTTTTGATGATAATTATCTGTATGACAATTTCACAACGATCATGGTTTCTACATATAAATAAATGAATGCAATACTATCTTTAGAATGTATACTAGGGACGATATAGGGATGAGATGTAACCTGACAAACATAGATATTATTGACATTAGCAGGAACTTATGCTCCATTTGACTTTTTTTGAAATTTTATATCATGGAATGTTTAACTTGGAATTGGTTGCTTTGTGCCAAATTTATATTAATGTTGATGAGAATATGCTTTCAAAAATTGAAATTTGAATGCTTTGTCATTAACCAATTATTTTGTAGAAAAAAAGTTCATTAGATATTGTGTGAAAAATATTTATTCTAAAAATGACATATTTTTCATTCTGAATTCTCTTTTAAGTTCCATTAGTCTTCACTAATGAGAGAAGAAGGTTACAAGTAATCAAGTATTTATTTTACTTGATTTATTTAAGTAAATAAATATCAAGTATTTATTTTCTTGAAGGTTACAAGTATTTATTTTACTCTTGCAGAATTCTTGTAATTTTTAGACTTCACACTTACAAAAATGTATTTGAAATACATTTTAATTTTTAAAAATTTAAGAAAAATTTTATAAAGAGAATTTGCTAAGAAAATTTAGTTAAAAAATTAAAGTAAATGGTATTTAGAAAGAATAGCACTTCAAAATTTCTCCTAACAATTTTTCTATAGTTTAGGTCATTGGAATATGTTAGTAAATTATATCAACCCAATAATAAAGAGGGTTACTGTAAAGCTTGCCTGGAACAGCAACAAAGAACTTCACCAGTATTTGCCATGCTACCTAATATTCTAAAATTGCAATTTTACACATCATTTATTTAATAATGATTTATTAATTTTTGACTATTTGTGCTGTGAAGTGGAACCACACTGTTAGAGTTAAAATTGTGTATAGCCAAGATATAGATGTTCCTGTTGTAATCTTCATTTAGCACTGTAAATTATTAATTTATCAGATTTTAAAATCAGCTTTTGTAAATAGTTTTCCTTTTGCTGATTCTTGAACTGTATAAATCTATTACAATTTAGCCCAGTTGTCTACATCTTTATTATTTCTTTGTTGTTTGTATTGCTTTTTGCTTTTCACTTCTATATGTGTGTGTCAAGTCGCCTCAGTCATGTCCAACTCTTTGCGATCCTATGGACTGTAGCCCACCAGGCTCCTCTGTCCATGGGATTCTCCAGGCAAGAATACTGGAGTGGGCTTCCATGCCCTCCTCCAAGGGATATTCCCAACCCAGGGATCGAACCTACATCTCTTATGTCTCCTGCATTGGCAGGCAGGTCTTTACCACTAGTGATATATACACACACACACACACACACACACACACACACATAACAACGCAATTAACTCTTTGTCCAAAATACTTTTTTTACACAATGCATTTTTATAATTTATCTGTAGGCTTGTTTTGAATATCCCTCCTTTAGGATGGGTTCTTAGAAATGGAATTATGAGTTTGCCTTATGATATTTTTAAAGTTCTTGAAAACAGTCTCAAATTGCTATAAAGACAAAAGATTTTTTAAAGGATACTTTTAGGTTTACAGCAAAGTGGAGCAGAAAGTACTAAAGGTTCTTGTATGCACTCTGCAGCCACATATGTACTGCTGCTGCTGCTGCTGCTAAGTCGCTTCAGTCGTGTCCGACTCTCTGAGACCCCATAGACGGCAGCCCACCAGGCTCCCCCATCCCTAGGATTCTCCAGGCAAGAACACTGGAGTGGGTTGCCATTTCCTTCTCCAATGCATGAAAGTGAAAAGTGAAAGTGAAGTCGCTCAGTCGTGTCCAATTCTTCGAGACCCTATGGACTGCAGCCTACCAGGCTCCTCCATCCATGGGATTTTCCAGGCAAGAGTACTGGAGTGGGGTGCCATTGCACATATGTACAGTCCTCCTCAATATCAATATTGCACCAGAGTGATGTATTTGTTACAACTGATGAACTGATTTATTGTAACTGATTTGTTACAACTGATAATGATACACCATTATCACCCAAAGTCCACAGTTTATACAAACATTCACCCCTGTGTCTTCTACTAGCTTGAACAAATGTTTAATGACATGTATCAACTATTGCAGAATAATACAGAATAATTTCACTGCTCTAAAAATCCTCCCCTTGCTCGGCCTATCATTCTTCCCTTCCTCCTAACCCCTGGACCCACTGATCTGCATAGTTCTGTCTTTTCAGAATGACAGGTGTTTGGATTCATACAGTATGTAGATTTTTCACATTGGCTTCTTTCACTTGGTAATATGCATTTATGTTTCCCCTAGATCTTTTTAGGGTTTATAGATCCTTTCTTTTTAGCTCTGAATAATATTCCATTGTCTGGATGTACCGT
>NW_011494923.1:456013-459841 GCF_000754665.1 Bison bison bison | reverse complement strand
ATTCCATTGTCTGGATGTACCGCAGTTTATCCGTTAACCTACTGAAGGACATCTCGTTACTTCAAAGTTTTGATGATTATGAATGTGTATGCTCAGTTGCTTCAGTTGTGTCTGACTCTTTGTGACCCCATGAATTTTAGCCCACCACACTTCTCTGTCCATGGAATTCTCCAGGCAAGAATACTGGACAGTGGGTTGCCATGACCCTCCTCTAGGGGATCTTCCTGACCCAGAGATCGAACCTGCATCTCCAGTATTTCTTTCATTGCAGGCGGGTTCTTTACCCGCTGAGCCACGTGGGAAGCCTGACGATTATAAATATAGCTACTATAAACACCGGGCTTCCCTTGTGGCTCAGCGGGTAAAGAATCTGTCCGCAATGCTAGAGACCTGGGTTCGATCCCTGTGTTGGGAAGATCTCTGGAAAAGGGAAAGGCTACCCACTCCAGTATTTTCGCCTGGAGAATTCCATGGACTGTACAGTACATGAGGTCGCAGAGTCGGACACGACTGAGAGACTTTCACTTTTGGAAACGACTGAGAGACTTTCACTTTCACTATAAACACCTGTGTGCAAGATTTTGTGTGGACATAAGTTTTCAGCTCTTTAGTGTACATACCAAGGAGCAAGATTGCTGGATTGTATGGTAAGAATATGTGTAATTTTGTTAGAAACTGACAAACTGTTTTCCAAAATAGCTGTACCATTTTTTTTATTTCCACCAGCAATGATGAGAGTTCTTGTTGCTTTACATCCTCACCAGCATTCAGTGTTGCCAGTATTTTGGATTTTGACCGTTCTTATAGATATGCAGTGGTATTTCATTGTTTTCTTAATTTACTATTCCTTTCGTTGAATTTTAAGGATTCTTTATATATTTTGGATAACAATCCATTATCAGGTATGTCTTTTCTCAGCCTGTGGCTTGTCTTTCAAGCTGCTTTTCAAACAATTTGTTCTATTATGATTTGGTTTCTTTCAAATATCAGGATCAAGTTGAACAAAAAATAGTTGTTTGTTATTAAGTAACACAGAAGTTTCTTAGAACTCACAAAGGCTGGGCCATAAGGGGAGACTGAAGAGGAAATGAAAGTCATCTGCCATTTCTCTCTGATGCGCCTCTTTCCTTTACTGTGTGTCTCTCATGTTCTCACTCTTTAAACCACAGCCCAGGTGTGGTTTCTCACTCTTTAAACCACAGCCCGTGTGTGGCCACCACACAGATCTCCAGATCATACCTTAAACTTTTAACCAAAGAGATTACTCTTCTATTCCTCAGTCTACATTACTCAGAAACAGTCTGACTGGCCATGGCTTTTGTTGTGTTCCAAAAGAACAACATGGTTCCCTCTGTTCACACTTGTGAGTGGATTGGTTTGCCCTGAAAACTTTCAGGCATTTTAGACAATGGGGGATGGAAGGATTGTTAACTGGGAAGACATCCTCAAAATGTGACTGATGCTGCTCAGCAACTTCAAAATAGCGTTAGTAAAATAAAACTTACACTTTTGCTGCATTCTCAGTGGTATTAATAAACTAAAGTTTAATCACTTAGCTCTATTTGTCTCTTAAGACAGTAGCATTTTATTAATTTAATTTGTATTTTATTGCTAATATGCCATTTTTGCATATTTACATTAGCTACATGTATTTATTGTTTTGTTAACAATGTTATGTTTGCCTTTTTACTTAATATTTATTTTATTATAAATTTGTGATTTTAATATATATTAAGAATATTAATTTTCATTGTTTCCATCATTTTATGGTTAAATTTTTAAAAATTTACTGTCCTTTACATTTGTTTTGGGCATTGGCATAAACAATGTTTTGCATGTGAACTAAATATGTTGACCATTTCCTTTGTGCATTTCTTATTGATTTTAAGTTTTAAAATTCATTTTTTGTCTTGAGGTTTTGTTTTTGTTCTTGTCACTTTTTTTTATTATTTTGAAGGCTTAAAAAATTCTTCTAACATTTTAAGCTGGCACATGCATTATGTTTCTAGAGTTGATTGATTTAAAATCTTTTTCTTCCACTTTTACTGAGATACAATTGATATATAGCACTGTATAAGTTTAAGGTGTACAACATTATGATTTGACTTAAATATCAATACATAATGAAATGTTTACCACAATAGGTTTACTGAACATCCATCATCCCATGCTGCTGCTGCTGCTGCTAAGTTGCTTCAGTCGTGTCCAACTCAGTGCGACCCCATAGACGGCAGCCCACCAGGCCCCGCCGTCCCTGGGATTCTCCAGGCAAGAACACGGGAGTGGGTTGCCATTTCCTCCTCCAATGCATGAAAGTGAAAAGTGAAAAGTGAAAGTAATTGCCTTCTCCACCATCATCCCATAAAGATATAATATTAAAGAAATAGAAAAAATTTCCCTTGTGATGAGAACTCTTTAGATTTACATTTTTAACAACTTTCATATATAACAAATAATAGTGTGAATTATCTTTATCATGTTGTACATTATGCTCCTACTATTTATTTATTTTATAACTGGAAGTTTGTACATTTTAACTGTGTTGGGCTGTGCTCAGTCACTCAGTGATGTCTCTTTGCAACCTCTTGGAGTGTAGCTCACCAGGCTTCTTTGCCCATGGGGATTCTCCAGGCAAGAGTAATAGAGGGGGCTGCCATTCCCTCTTCTAGGGGATCTTCCCAACCCAGGGATAGAAGCCAGGTCTCCAGCATTGCAAACAGATTCTTTACTGTCTGAGGCACCAGGGAAGCCCTACCTTTAACCAGTTTCTCTTTCCCCTAACCCCCACCTCTAGTATCCTCAAATCTGATCTCTTTTACTATGTTTTGTTTGCTTTTGAAGTATAATTGACCTACAACACTATGTTAGTTCCTGGTATACAACATAGTGGTTTGATATTTCTATGCATTTCAAAATGATCACGTTGATAAATCTGGTTGTCATCTGTTACCATACAAAATATTACATAATATTGACTATATTTCCCATACTATATATTAAATACCCATGACTTACTTTGTAACTGAACTTTGTACCTCCTAATCTCCCTCACCTATTTCTCTCCTCCCTCCACTCACCTCCCTTCTGGTAACCACTTGTTTGTTTTCTGTATTATGACTCTGTTTCTGCTTAGTTCTGTTCATATGTTTTGTTTTTTAACTTTCACATATAAATGAAATCATACAGTATGTGTCTCTCTCTGCATGTCTTATTTCACTTAGAATAATACAGTCTTGGTCCATTCATGTCACAGATGACAAGATTTCATTCTTTCTTATGGCTGAGTAGTATTTGACTGTATACAGATACCATACATTATTCATTCATCTAATTATGTACACGCAAGTTGCTTCCATATCTTGGCCATTGTAAATAATGTTGCCATAGAGTTCATTTATAATTGCTTAGATACAAATGAAAACTACAACACAGTTTGAAAACTATCAGGTAGATAAGAAAAATTCACTTCAAATTAAGGTAATAAAATAGAGTAGATACTTAGGTCAGGCATATTTTTTAGTTTGGGTCATTCTGTGGCTTCTCTTCAATTAAGTAAACAGTTATTTTTAAAAATACATTAAGTTTTGACAAAATAATCACATTTTGACAAAAATATATAAACCTAGAAAAAATGCTATTAGGAAATAATATTTAAATCTATTTACTTCCAGGTAATAGAATTTAAATAAATTTTTTCTGGTTTCACATCTTTGTTTTCTTACTTCTCTACATTTTTGCATGAGTTGAGAAATGTAGTAGTCATTCAGCATGAATTGGGTTGGCCAAAATTTCTTTCGATTAGTAAATATGTTGTTCAGTAAAGTTCTT
>NW_011494923.1:414996-455913 GCF_000754665.1 Bison bison bison | reverse complement strand
TCTTCATTTTTCTCCACACCCTCTCGCCAGTCATCGTTTGTAGATTTTTTGATGATGGCCATTCTGACCAGTGTGAGGTGATATCTCATGTAGTTTTGATTTGCATCTCTCTAATAATGAGCCATGTTGAGCATCTTTTCATGTGTTTATTAGCCATCTGTATGTCTTCTTTGGAGAAATGTCAGTTTAGGTCTTCTCACTTTTTGTTTGGTTGTTTGTTTTTCTGGTATTGAGTTGAATGAGGTGCTTGTGTATTTTGGAAAGTAGTTCTTTGTCAGTTGTTTCATTTGCTATTATTTTCTTCCATTCTGAGGACTGTCTTATCACCTTGTTTATAGTTTTCTTTGCTGTGCAAAAGTTCTTAAGTTTAATTAGGTCCCACTTGTTTATTTTTGTTTTTGTTTCCATTACTCTAGGAGGTGGGTCATATAGGATTTTGCTGTGATTTATGGCATACAGTATTCTGCCTATGTTTTCCTGTAAGAGTTTCTGATCTTAAATTTAGGCTTTTAATTCATTTTATCTTTGTGTATGGTGTTAAGAATTGTTCTAATTTCATTATTTTACACATAGCTGTCCAGTTTTCACAACACCATAATATTGAAAATATTATCTTTTCTCCATTGTATATCTTTCCTCCTTTGTCAAAGATAAGGTGCCCATAGGGCATGGGTTTATCTTTGTGCTTTCTATCTTGTTCCATTGGTCTAGACCTCCTTTTTTGTGCTAGTACCATACTGTATTGATGACTGTAGCTTTGCAGTATAGTCCGAAGTCAGGAAGGTTGTTTCCACCTGCTCCATTCTTCTTTCTCAAGATTGCTTTGGCTATTCATGGTCTTTTGTATTTCCAAATGAATTGTGAAATTTTTTGTTCTAGTTCTGTGAAAAATACCATTGGAAAGCTATGACAAATTTAGACAGCATATTAAAAACCACAGACATCATTTTTTATTCCTTTTTCCCAAAAGCAGAGACATCAATTTGCTAACAAAGGCCTGTACAGTCAGAGCTATGGTTTTTCCAGCAGTCACGTATGGATGTAAGAGTTAGATCATAAAAAAGGCTGAATGCCAAAGAACTGATGCTTTCAAACTCTGGTGATGGGGAAGACACCTGAGAGTCCCTTGGACTGCAAGGAGATCAAACCAGTCAGTCATAAAGGATATCAACCCTGAATATTCATTGGAAGGACTGATGCTGAATCTGAAGCTCCAATACTTGGCCACCTGATGTGAAGAGCTGACTCACTGGAAAAGACTCTGATTCTGGGAAAGATTGAGGACAGGAGGATAAAGGGGCAACAGAGGATGAGATTGTTGGATGTCATCACCAACTCAATGGACATGAGTTTGAGAAAACTCCAGTAAATAGTGAAGGACAGGGAAACCTCATGTACTGCAGTTCATGGAATCACAAAGAATTGGACATGACCTAATGACCTTTGTATTTGGTAGTATAGTCATTTTCACAATATTCATTCTTCCAACCTAGGAACATGGAATGTCTCCATCTATTTATGTCATCTTTGATGTCCTGCAATGTTGGTGGGAATGTAAATTGAAACAGACACTATGGAAGACAGTATGGAGTTTCCTTTAAAAAGCTAGGGGAAAAAATATCATATGATCCAACAATCCCACTATTGGGCATATACACTGAGAAAATAATAAGTTAAAGTGACACATGTACCCCAGTGTTCATTCCAGCACTATTTACAATAGCCAGGACATGGAAGCAACCTAGATGTCCACTGACAGATGAGTAGATAAAGAAGCTATAAAGAAGCCATACATGATGGAATATTACTCAACCACCACAAGGAACACATTTGAGTCAGTTCTAATGAGGTAGATGAACCTAGAATCTATTATACAGAGTGAAGTAAGTTAGAAAGGGAAAAACAATATTGTATATTAATGTATGTATATAGAATCTAGAAATATGATACTGATGAACTTATTTGCAGGGCATAAACATAGAAAACAGACTTTTGGGCACAGGTAGGGAAGGAGAGGGTGGGATGAATGGAAAGAATGGCATGAAAACATATAGGTTAACTCATGTAAAATAGATAGCCAGTGGGAATTTGCTGTATGACCCAAGGAATTCAAACCAGAGCTCTGTGACAACCTAGAGGGGTGGAATAGGGTGTGAGGAAGGTTCAAGAGGGAAGAGATGTATTTATATCTATGACTGATTCATGCTGATGTATGGCAGAAACCAACACAATATTTTAAAGCAATTATCCTTCAATTTGGAGAAGGAAATGGCAACCCACTCCAGTATTCTTGCCTGGAGAATTCCATGGACAGAGGAGCCTGGCAGGCTGCAGCCCATGGGGTCACAAAGAGTTGGACACAACTGAGCGACTTTCACTATCCTTCAATCAAAAATAAATCAATTTAAAAATAATAAAGTTCTTCATGAAAATGAAAAATGCCTTTTATTTTTATTTAAAAACCAAAGGAACTTTTTGGCCAACTCAGTAGATATATATTAGAGGCAAACTCTTTGGCCTTGAACTCAAGATTGACACCTTAATATCTGTTTAATGACAGGAAGTAACATCACCTTACAGTGTCTCAGTTTACCTTTTCTGCAAAATGGAAATAATACTAATATTCATTTTACTTAAGACAATGCCAGGCAGGTAATAAGTTCTCAATAAATGTTAATAATCATTAACCAATGAATTTTAAAGTAATAAATATTTATGTGTATTAAGCCTATGTGCTGTATGGATATTACTTCATTTGATTCTCACATTAATGCAGTTAGCTAGGCAACATTTTACAGACTGGGAAATGAGGAATAGAGAGGGTGAAGACTTACCAAAAGTCATACTATAAGTAGTAGAGCTGATATAGAAATCCAAGCCCTTCATTTGAAGCTACATAATACTGCCTTTCGGAGAAGGCAATGGCACCTCACTCCAGTACTCTTGCCTGGAAAATCCCATGGACGGAGGAGCCTGGTAGGCTGCAGTCCATGGGGTCGCTAAGAGTCAGACACGACTGAGCGACTTCACTTTCACTTTTCACTTTCATGCACTGGAGAAGGAAATGGCAACCCACTCCAGTGTTCTTGCCTGGAGGATCCCAGGGACGGGGGAGCCTGGCGGACTGCCGTCTATGGGGTCGCACAGAGTCGGAGACGACTGAAGCGACTTAGCAGCAGAAGCAATACTGCCTTTTATTGTATAAGGAAAAGGTATAGTGATTTTGAGACTTATCGAACTCTAGTTCCATATCTCTAGTTATGTATCTCTATATTCAGATTTTTACTTGTCACATGACTTCAGGGAGAAAACATTGAAAAAGAGCTAATTCTGTATAAGACGCAGTGTTCTCATCTTTTTAATATGTGGATCTCTCCTATATTGGGTTTATTATTATAGTATATTACCAGCATGTGCATGTGTGCGTGCTAAGTCATGTCTGACTCTGTGTGACCCTGTGGACTGTAGCCTACCAGCCTCCTCTGTCCATGAGATTTCTAGGCAAGAGTACTGGAGTGGGTTCCCATACCCTCCTCCAGGGGATCTTCCTGACCCAGGGATCAAACCCATGTCTCTTATGTCTCCTGCATTGGCAGGTGGGTTTTCTACAACTAGCGCCACCTGGGAAGTCCCATATTACCAGTATACTACATGACTAATATAAATATTATTTCTTGTTGGGTAAAGACTGGCACTGCTAAATAAGTTAACCCTATTCAATAATGTGTTCAATTGGTGTTAATATTCATTCTTTACCAACTTGTAATTTAAGTCACTTTGAACTAATTAGAATTTGTAGATATATGTTATATACATATATATATGTATGTATATATACACATACGTGTATATATATATATAATATATACAGAGGGAGATTTATTGAGAGCAGAGATAAAAAGGAGTTAAGACAGGGGATTCCCATCAGGATATGAAAATGAATCTAAATTAATTTATTCAGTTGGTCTAAGTGACAATAAAGTATAGTATTCCCACAACTCAAAAAGATGATAAATTTTACTCAAAGCAGTTTTTAAAGAAAAGATTATACAGCCATATGGCTTGAAAAGAAACTTTGTTACATTGGAAGCAGACATTATTCAAAACGTGCATCCATCATGCATGTCATATTTAGCTCTTTATTGATAGTGAAAGCAGCAACAAATGTGTGCATTATGCAGTTTATTCTCACTTAAATCCTTTCATATCTAGAAATCAAGGTTCTTTATTGCCCAAGGAAGAGATAATGTCAATGACTTGCAGCCTTGCTGAAGATGAATGCTTTCTTAATGCTGTCTAAAGGGTAAACTGGGTACTTAAGGAAAATAAACGTCAAGGTGAGACACTGACTTAGGAATGATGCTCACCCACAAGGGTAGTATCCCTGTTGTACTACAGCTTATGGGTAGATTTATTATTTGCCTCACTCACTTAAACCAGAGGAAGTCTAGTCTCAACAACGGACTGCTGTGCTTGAATTAATTTAGTTGAAAAAAATCTCTTTGCTCTGAGTTTAATTATACTGCATTAACACACGATGCTTGTGCATTTTAGAGTGAGTAAATCTTTCATGAGACATGTTTGCTATTTGAACCTAAAGTAGAAGTTATATTATTATTCCTTATACTCACGGTGTTAAAAAAAAAAAAAAAGATTAGCTCCTTAGTAGCCTTATTGGGTGACACAAGGATATCATGTGGTGTAACAAGAAATGTATATAGAGCACAACAAATTAATTGATACTGTGCCGAGTAAGTCTGACTCCTTTTTTTCATTTAGGCATCTCTGAAGATGAAAGAAGCAAATGCTTCCCTTAGTTACTGCAGTGAGATTATTTAATTATCATCATCTGGCTGCGGCTTAGTTCATGACACAAGATAATCTATTGTAGGGATTGTAAAGGGAGGACAAGGTAAACAGGAGTGCAAAGTAGGAGAGGGCAAGGTGTTTCATTTCCTCTGATAGAGATCAAAGGCTCCCTTTGATTATTTGGGATAACCTCAGTGTTCTGTGCTGTTTTTGAGGGGGGCTGACATATGTCAACTGAAAAATCCAGTCATTTATGTGTAATTCACAACATTTGCTAAAAAAATGCTTCCGTAATGTCAATGTGGTAATTATTTAACAGTGCATATAAATAGTAAAATCATTATACTGTACACCTTAAACTTAAAAAGTGCTGTATGTCAATTATATTTCAATAAAACTGGAAGAAAAATGTTCATAAAAGTGAATGTAAGCAAGATATTACAGATCATAGTGAAAAATTAGAAGGCTTTCAAAAAATAAATTCATACTATGTGCTGCTTTAAGACTGCCTGGCCTGAAATGTCAACTATACCATCTCCTCTTATGCTTATCCTTGTTTTTTTATTTTTTTTTACTACCATGTTTATGCTGCTTTTATATTTTCTATTTATCAGATAGTGGAGGACAGTGAAGCCTGGCATGCTGCAGTTCATGGGGTCGCAAAGAGTCATACATGACTTAGCAACTGAAAAATAAAAACAACTTATCAGGCAGTAATGTCATGAGCAGATAAAGTGTTTTCAAAACTTTCATAAATCTGTACTATTCTAAATCAGATGTGGCTAAATCTTTCAATTAATGATTAAAATGGGGGAAAACTGAATGGCTTGGTGAATGTGGGAGAACTAAGTAAATTTACTGAAAAACCTCCATGTCTGATGGCCTCTCTTGGCCCAAAGGCACATAGTACTGCTTTGAGCCCAATTATTAGGATAAAACATTCTTGTACGGTACATAATAAGACTTTTTTCTAATTTGAATTCAGATTCAATTATTGTTTATTATACTTTGTGACCCATTTGTGCTGTGCTTTGAAGTATGTTTTCCCATCATAAGTTATTTAAATGACTGTAGTTTTATAATATCCAAGTGACTTTATGTTGCTCTCTGCTCTATATTTTCCCAATATTGTCAGATATATAGATTATTAAATATAAATTTTCTATTTAAATTTTTTTGGTTGAAAATATTTCCTTTATATATTTTTTAGTGTTACTATCACAGAAATATCCAAATATTCTGATTTGTACTTGATCTTAATCCCTTCATATATTTTCATCAAGTACAAGAACCCTTTCAATGTAGTAATTGAACAATTCTGTGGAGGTAATTTCAATTCTTTATTAGGCTTCTTATTAAGAAAGTAAAACACACTTGTTTCTTCAGGGGAAAATGGAGACAACAGATTAAAACAATTTATAGAATTCTTTCCTATGCCCTGAAAAATAGCAATTGACCGTATATGTGTGTGTCATATGTATGTATGGATATACACATATCTTTTTATGACTTATTAGCTGCCTAGGTCTTAGATCTCTGAATAAAAATGAAAATAATTACATGACTCTTGACAGGAACCTAGAAGTTTAATTACGAAAAATGAAGGTTTCATAAAGGGTAAATAAAATTAGAATTTCTTTCACTGAGACACCTGCCGTGCCCCAGACTGATTCTGCAAATGAAAACCACTCTGTTGTACATTAAAGAAAGGAGCTATCTCTGAGGATAAAGCTGTTCTTCCCACGGTTCTCAGAGAACATGTAAAGTATAAACAAAGTGTTTTGACAGAATTTTTTAAAGCCAGATCAGCTAAATTTTGCATTTTAAATCATGATAAATAATGAATCACAGTAAAATAATAACTGACCTGGATTGTTTATGACTATAAATTTGACCACATAAAATAAATAAAACCAATAAAAGTGATAAAACCAATGACACTGATATTGTTAGGATCTTTGAAAATTAAAAAGTGAGTTTTAATGGAATCATAAATTAAATATGGTCAGAATCACCTAATTATTTCACTCTATGAAATAAGATCACTTAAAAATACATTGTACATTAAACTGAATATGATCATTATATTTATAATGAAAGATTGAATCAATGATTGAAAAGTCATGAATGATGAGTGATAAAAATATTGATAATACATACAAGACATAAAAAATACATGACAATTATTTTGCAAAATAGATTTACCTTTAATACAAATGTATTGACTAGTTGATATACAGTGGAATAAACATGCTTCTTACTTGTCTTACTTTAACTCTATATATTTTCCAAGGGGTCAAATAGGTTGGAGAGGGTGAGGGGAAAGGTGAAGGGGATGGTAAGGAAGAGAGAGTTAGGGGAAGGGAGATGGATGGACCAGAGAGGGTTAATGATATACTATGTGTTTAAAAGATCTGCTTGTATAATGGGAGAATCTAGGTAGAAACAGACACATGAGGCATATATAGCAGGGAATTCTGGTCATTCTTCACATTTGGTAAATATTAATATAAAAGATAAGTACATCACATCATATGATTCACTTAATTATGATATAGTAAGCATAATGTAAAATATTACAAAGAATTTTGTCTTTTAAAATTATTCTTAGTATATCCTCTACTAGTAGCTAATATCCATAATCTAGATAGAAATTTTAGGGAAATAAGAAGGATGAAAATAGGAATAGAACACGATCCTAGAATTAGCCAGTTGCGCAAATTTGCAAAGTTAACTAAGTACAGAATTCCAGTTTAAAAATGGTTAGTAATGAGAACAAAAGATCTTCGGAGTTCACAGAAGCTTTGTAATATTTTAATTGCTATTTTATATTGAAGAACAAAGTACAAATCATAAAGGTATTGAGAAATGATGACCTAATGGAGATTAACATGTAAGCAACAGAGAAAATCCATTTCATTTTTATTCATACCTGAACTTTGGACACATATATCTGTTTAATGAATATTGGTGCATTAGGCAGAAAAACATCATCTGTTCAAACACAGTTGGTAGTTTAAGGTTTCATTTTTTTAATCAAACATTTCTCAAACCAAGTGATTTCATCAGCATATTCAACTCAATACCCATCACCTGTAAAAGGTCACTTGTAACACTTTGAAAAATAAAAAAGAAGGTAAGATTTTTACCCTAAAAACATTATAACATAATTATTTTCTGATAAAACATCTTTAATATTTTATATTTATAATAATTTGTCTAATTCTATTAACAATTTCAAAATCATTTATATATAATATAATCAAGTATCAAGATGAAAATTTTGTTTCTGATGTTAGATACTTTTACAAATCAGTAGGGAAATAAAACGTTATTTAATAAATGACTCTGTGACATGGCTCACTTTTGAAAAATATGTTGGAAAAAAAAGCTTCACTCTGAATCATATACCAAGTTAATAAACATGGACTAAAGTGCCTATTATTTTTAAAAATGTAGTCTTACAAGTAGAATATATAGGTGATTATTTTATCTCATGATAGAAAATTTAAAGAAAAAATAAAAGGATTTTTAAAAGATATTCAGATTTATCTTTCCATGCATATATAAAAGTCTGTATATCCAAATCATCATAAATACACTAATTTGAATACTTTCAGTTCTGAAAAAAATGGTACTCAACCCAGAAATGGAGAAGGCAATGGCACTCCACTCCAGTACTCTTTTGCCTGGAAAATCCCATAAACAGAGGAGCCTGGCAGGCTTCAGTGCATGGGGTCGCTAAGAGACAGACATGACTGAGTGACTTCACTTTCACTTTTCACTTTCATGCGTTGGAGAAGGAAATGGCAACCCACTCCAGTGTTCTTGCCTGGAGAATCCCAGGGACGGGGGAGCCTGGTGGGCTGCCATCTATGGGGTCACAGAGTCGGACATGATTGTAGCGACTTAGCAGCGGCAGCAGCAACCCAGAAAAATTTCTGCAACAAATGGAAATGCTATATAAGGGTTTTTTAAACATATGTAACTAAAGATTGAGAGAGAGAAAGAAGGAAGGAAGAGAAATAAGAAAGAAAGAGAAAACAAATCTCAAGATAATAGAAACAAACAAGGATAAATATGTTGTTGATACTATACCAGACTTGTGTTGCTATTATGGTAAAGTGAATGTTTGGCTTCATAATAGTTGGGACCCTGGGTTTAGGGGCCACACTAAACTATTGGGTTGGCCAAAAAGTTCATTTGGTTTTTTCCATAACATCTTACAGGAAAAATTTAAGGACTGTTTTGGCCAATCCAATACATATATTTACACAATGAACAGAAGGTATAGCCATCCAAAGAAATATTGAAGTTTAATTAAAGAAAATAAGGATGTTGGGCAAGAAAAATCAGGCGTTATCCAATATAAAACTGGATCACTTAGAGTGAAAGAGAGATTAGAAATAGAAAGCAGAAATTCAGACTTTTTAAGAGAAGTTCGAATCCAATTAAAAAATCCTGGGGAGGAAAAAAAAAAAGTTTGGAGTAGAAGAAAGTAAAGACACTGAGTGGTAATTGGTGTAGCTAAGGATATTCATAAAAAGCAAACCACATAGAGAATCAGGATGGGGGCCTAGAAATCTTTGTGCCATCCCTGTTCCATGTTTCCTTTCCTCTCTACTCGCACCACAAGGACCCACCTCCACCTTGTGCATTTGAAGGTGGCATGATCTGGGAGACACTTGCCTGCTACTTCCAGGAAGAACAGTACCTATGACATTGGGAATGGAGCATCTACAAGGCAAAGTAAGTTCAATCAAAAACAGCAATCACCTGCCAGAACAAAACTTCAATGAGTTACTTCTTCTAAAAGACTTCTCTCCCCATCCACACCACCTAGTAGAAGTTGGAAAAAATACATTTGTGGGGAAGGGATCTGAGATTTGACCTTATCCATGTAACACAGTACAAGAGATCAAACACAGCAGGTCCAAAGAGTTTAAATAGTGTCATCAAGTTCTCACAATGAGGAAATGGCAGACCTGGATTACCACCCAGGTGTCTGAACTCTAAAGCTGGTGTACTTTCTTCCTCAGGATGAGACTTAAAGCATCAAGGAATTTGTTAGAAACTGCTTCCCATTAGCTCTACTTTAATGTGAAGAATCACGATAAGGCACAATTTCTTCCCAAATAGGGCTCTATAAAACAATTTCAGAGACATTACTTTGCTAACAAAGGTCTGTCTAGTCAAGGCTATGTTTTTCCAGTAGTCATGTATGGATGTGAGAGTTGGACTGTGAAGAAAGCTGAGCGCCGAAGAATTGATGCTTTTGAACTGTGGTGTTGAAGACTCTTGAGAGTCCCTTGGACTGCAAGGAGATCCAACCAGTCCATCCTAAAAGAGATCAGTCCTGGGTGTTCATTGGAAGGACTGATGCTGAAGCTGAACTCCAATACTTTGGCCATCTGATGTGAAGAGTTGACTCATTGGAGAAGACCCTGATGCTGGGAGGGATTGGGGGCAGGAGGAGAAGGGGACGACAGAGGATGACATGGCTAGATGGCATCAGTGACTCGATGGATGTGAGTTTGAGTGAACTCCAGGAGATGGTGATGGACAGGGAGGCCTGGCGTGCTGAGATTCATGGGGTCGCAAAGAGTCGGACACGACTGAGTGACTGAACTGAACTGAACTGAACTGAAAACAATTTCAAACAAAACAATACATTTCCATTCAGAAATTCAGCTGTACAAGAAAGACTGTAATTGATCATTTCTATAAGTAGGGTCCTTTTAAACTCAAAGATCCCATCTCATAAGGCTGGAAGGAATGTAATTTAACACATTCTTAAAAATCCTCACCCCCTCTGTTTTTCAGAGGTCCTTAGTCCCTGAAGATGTGATCATCCAATCACACTGGTTACTGTGTAGATATGTTTTGTTCCAACCTATATGGTTACTTCAAGCCTTCACTGTTACACTTATGCCATTACTGAGAAACAGAAATCTTTAGCGCAGAGCTCTGGATATGAACTAAACCTCTTCAAGCACTTCTGTGTATCCTTCCTGATGTCCTTGGCTCCTACCAGAGACTTGTCTGCAAGTCCCCTCTTCAATACCAACATCACTCTATTCTCTTGGCCTGAAGACTTTGAAGGCTCACCTCTCCCTTCCCTCAAGTGCTTAGAGTTTTGGAAACATAATCCACAAAACCTTGCCATAAAAGTCATGGAAGTACCTGAAGAAATGTTAGAAAAGATGGAAAATGGAAGAAGAACAATACAAATTCTTCAAAAAGTATTTCAGCCTAAATTCTAAGACTTACTCAATGGAGACTGTGAAAAGAAAATCTTGTTCAAGTTGAAGTCATTATGAAAGTTATATATGGCTGAAATCCAGCATTAAAAATGAGCAGTAATTGAACTGGAGGAAAGGCAATTAGGATAGCAGAACTCTAAGACCAAATGGAAGTGAGAAATATATTTAAGGGCCTAGATCTGATAGATAGAATGCCTGATGAACTATGGAATGAGGTTCGTGACATTGTACAGGAGACAGGGATCAAGACCATCCCCATGGAAAAGAAATACAAAAAAGCAAAATGGCTGTCTGGGGAGGCCTTACAAATAGCTGTGAAAAGAAGAGAAGCGAAAAGCAAAGGAGAAAAGGAAAGATATAAGCATCTGAATGCAGAGTTCCAAAGAATAGCAAGAAGAGATAGGAAAGCCTTCTTCAGCGATCAATGCAAAGAAATAGAGGAAAACAACAGAATGGGAAAGACGAGGGATCTCTTCAAGAAAATCAGAGATACCAAAGGAACGTTTCATGCAAAGATGAGCTCGATAAAGGACAGAAATGGTATGGACCTAACAGAAGCAGAAGATATTAAGAAGAGATGGCAAGAATACACAGAAGAACTGTACAAAAAAGATCTTCATGACCCAGATAATCACGATGGTGTGATCACTGACCTAGAGCCAGACATCCTGGAATGTGAAGTCAAGTGGGCCTTAGAAAGCATCACCAAGAACAAAGCTAGTGGAGGTGATGGAATTCCAGTTGAGCTATTCCAAATCCTGAAAGATGATGCTGTGAAAGTGCTGCACTCAATATGTCAGCAAATTTGGAAAACTCAGAAGTGGCCACAGGACTGGAAAAGGTCAGTTTTCATTCCAATCCCAAAGAAAGGCAATGCCAAAGAATGCTCAAACTACCACACAATTGCACTCATCTCACATGCTAGTAAAGTAATGCTCAAAATTCTCCAAGCCAGGTTTCAGCAGTACTTGAACCATGAACTTCCAGATGTTCAAGCTGGATTTAGAAAAGGCAGAGGAACCAGAGATCAAATTGCCAACATCTGCTGGATCATGGAAAAAGTGAGAGAGTTCCAGAAAAACATATATTTCTGCATTATTGACTATGCCAAAGCCTTTGACTGTGTGGATCACAATAAACTGTGGACAATTCTGAAAGAGATGGGAATACCAGACTACCTGACCTGCCTCTTGATAAATCTGTATGCAGGTCAGGAAGCATCAGTTAGAACTGGACATGGAACAACAGACTGGTTCCAAATAGGAAAAGGAGTACGTCAAGGCTGTATATTGTCACCCTGCTATTTAACTTATATGCAGAGTACATCATGAGGAACGCTGGACTGGAGGAAACACAAGCTGGAATCAAGATTGCCGGGAGAAATATCAATAACCTCAGATATGCAGATGACACCACCCTTATGGCAGAAAGTGAAGAGGAACTAAAAAGCCTCTTGATGAAAGTGAAAGTGGAGAGTGGAAAAGTTGGCTTAAAGCTGAACATTCAGAAAACGAAGATCATGGCATCCGGTCCCATCACTTCATGGGAAATAGATGGGGAAACTGCAGGGAGCAGGAGCTCGGCCCATGGCCAAGGTCATGAGGAAGGAGGCTCGGCATACGCAAAGGCAGGGATCGAGCCTCAGGAGTCCCCCTGGAAATTCTCGCGCATCTACCCCCAAAACCAGAGTCTGCCTACTTTCTGCTTTGTGCTCTTGCCTACACCTCTGACTTTACGGGGGGCTGTCCCCCACTACCTCTCTCTGAAAAAAGAGTTAACTTATATCTCCAGTTAATAAAGTTCCTGGGTGTGATAGTGTTTCAACCTACAAACTCCTTTGGAAGTCCTCTAGCCTGCCTGAATAGGTTTTTCCAGCCACATGTGATTGCTCAGAGCCTCCCAACTGTGAGAGGCATGAGATGTTCTAAACTGTCTAAATACAGATTCCTTTGAGCAGTAAAGGATTGATTAGAAATTGTATTGGTGAAGGGTTTTTCACTTGTTGGGCCAATGTTAGCTGCTAAGTCTCCATATCCCTTACCTGCTGTGTCCCTGGCAGTGTTTGTAACCTTGGACCCTTGAGTTAATTCTTTGTCTTGTTATAGCCCACCACACCTTTGCTCTGTAGGAATGCAACTTTATCTAATGCTTTTGGAGGGTGGCGCCTGACTAACCACCTTTAGAGAAAAATAAGTTTTCTGAAGAAAGGGTCTTAAAATGTTAACAGGCCTCCGGGCCAGAAGATGATGCAAATCACCTAAACTTTTGCATATGATAAATTTGCAGGAAGAAAGCCTGGCTTACTGCATGACTCTACCCCTTCCCCCACTATCCTCTATGCATAACTTAAGGTATAAAAACTACTTTGGAAAATAAAGTGCGGGCCTTGTTCACCTAAGCTTGATCTCCCCATGTCGTTCTTTCTCTCACCTTCTGGCTGAATTATTCAGCCTCTTTTCTCCACTGAATTTCCTCACTGAGCTATCCTTATTTCACCACTCTTTATATCCTTAATTAACGTTTAATTAAGCAATTGTTTCCTGATCCTCGCCGACACTGTCCCCGCTTCGAATTCCCTGGATCCACCAGGGCTGGACCCCGGCAGGAAACAGTGGAAACAGTGTCAGACTTTATTTTTCTGGGCTCCAAAATCACTGCAGATGGTGACTGCAGCCATGAAATTAAGACACTTACTCCTTGGAAGGAAAGTTATGACCAACCTAGATAGCATATTCAAAAGCAGAGACATTACTTTGTCAACAAAGGTCCGTCTAGTCAAGGCTATGGTTTTTTCTGTGGTCATGTGTGGGTGTGACACAAAGAGTCAGACACGACTGAGCGACTGAACTGAACTGAATTGAACTGAAGACCAAATGAGAAAAGCTGCAGAAGATGTTGGAGGAAATGCAGGGAGCAATGGGGACTGCCCTCTCACATGTCTTCATGACCACTTGGGCAATATCCTAATTACACTAGCATGTTCGAACACTGATTCTTTTTAAAAAACCCGAATGTAACTTTATCCAAGTAAATAAGCAAAGAAATAGTCTGGGATGTGGGGAGGAGGTGGAGCTTGTTGAATATTTTTTTTAAAAAGACTTAAAAGAACATTACTTTCATACAACTCTTTAAAAATCTCTTCATATGTATTTTTTCCTTTAGAATGAAAGTTTTTCTATGTTTTCTAAATTACACCTTTGAGATAAGTAAGAATCATGTCTGTTTCTACCTACTCCTGGCCTCATTCATTGCATTGGAAGGAGCTAGATGCTGGCTGGTGGTTTTAAATGTGCATTTGTGATGCTGTATTATCCTATTTACTGAATGCATAGCTTGGAGAGAAAGAACATCTACACTCTGTTCAATTAATATTTAGCATTAAAATCTAAAAGATTGTATTTGAAAATGAAATGAATAATTTCATAGGAAGGTTAAAAAATTCTAACTTAACCCCTTTGGCTAGTAGGAAATTAGGCTTCTTAGGAAGATACAGAATAAGTTATAATGCTTCATGGAAGTACAAAGAATGAGATGCATTAATTAAAAAATAAAAGTAACCAAAGTAGATGTGACAGAAAGAGGCAAGTCTTTGAAAATAATGTTACATATTTTCTCTTCCAATGAACTTAAGATGAACAGTTTACTAAACTATACAATTCATTGGGGGAAATTAGTATAAAGCTATTAGTCTTAGTTAAAGATGAGGAAATCAAGCTTCAAAAATTTAATGTCACAAAAAATAGAATTAAAAAATCATCATAATGCATTGAACAATTCAATTTCTAACACTAAGCCAATATCAAGACTAGTTCTACATAAAAGATTTTAATACTTGTTTTACATTATGTTACTGACCACATCTTTCTTATGTCCTGGTAATTACCTCCACTGACAAAGTCTTTGATGATAACAACTAGTTATCTGTTTATTAAAATAGTCCCTTTTGTTATGATTAAGGTGATCATATAACTTATCATCCAAATATGGACAGCCTTTAGAAGTAAAATGGATTCTATTAAAAATTATCCTGGGTAACAGGTATGAACTGAATAAACTGGGATAGAGTGCTCTATATGAGGCATCTCTGGCATGGTTGAAGAAACATAATTATGGACCGTCATAACCATAACCTGTCAGAAGTATTTAGAACAGAAGTCCAAGTAGACGTATATCAGGCATATACTGACTTGGATTTTACGATTAAATGGCAGGAACACTTAATTTGGGCACCCTGGTGGCACAGCTCATGACTGCTAAGAACACAGGTGATGCATGGAGGAGGGCAATGATCTTCACCTTCTAAAGCTTAATGGGAACAAAATAAAAGCAACCTAACCATTATCAACCTTAGATATGCAGATAACACCACTCTTATGGCAGAAAGTGAAGAAGAACTAAAGAGCCTCTTGATGAAAGTGAAAGAGGAGAGTCAAAAAGTTGGCTTAAAACTCAACATTGAGAAAACTAAGATCATGGCATCCGGTCCCATCACTTCATGGCAAATAGATGGGGCAACAGTGGCTGACTTTATTTTTTTGGGCTCCAAAATCACTACAGATGGTGACTTCAGCCATGAAAATAAAAGACACATACTCCTTGGAAGGAAAGTTATGACCAACCTAGACAGCATATTAAAAAGCAGAGACATTACTTTGCCAACAAAGTCCATCTAGTCGAGGCTATGGTTTTTCCAGTAGTCGTGTATGGATGTAAGAGTTGGACTATAAAGAAAGCTGAGTGCCGAAGAATTGATGCTTTTGAACTATGGTGTTGGAGAAGACTCTTGAGAGTCCCTTGGACTGCAAGGAGATCCAACCAGTCCATCCTAAAGGCGATCAGTCCTGAGTGTTCATTGGAAGGAACAATGTTGAAGCTGAAACTCCAATACTTTGGTCACCTGATGCGAAGAACTGACTCATTGGAAAAGACCCTGATGCAGGGAAAGATTGAGGGCAGGAGGAGAAGGGGACGACAGATGATGAGATGGTTGGATGGCATCACTAATTCAATGGACATGAGTTTGGGTAAACTCCAGGAGTTGGTGATGGCAGGGAGGCCTGGCGTGCTGTGGTTCACAGGGTCACAAAAAGTCAGATGCAACTGTGCGATGGAACTGAACTGAACTATTATCAAGACTTGCCTACATAAATTTTTATTGCATTTAGTGTTTGAGATGTAACTTTATGTAAATGTACATCAGTTTTTAATTATAATCTGTTTCATTTGTCCAGTAATTTCAGAGTTTCACACATCCTTAATGAAGACCACCTCTACAACACAACTCTCCTATCTCTTAGACAGGTATACTTTCATCCCTGGTGAGAAAGATAGCATAGATTTTATATATACACATGTGTGTGTGTGTGTGCGTGTGTGTGTAATATATATATGTGTGTGTGGTATATATATATGGTTTATTGACAAGTAAAAGTAAATATCATTATTAGCAAACAAAATGTTAAGGGTAAAGGAAGATTTTGATTAAAGAAACTAAAGACCTAAACTTATTTTCTCCATAGTTGTAATATATATATTTATTATTATACATACATTTTTTATATGTATATATAATTGATGCAACTTTCCTAATGCTTTCACACTGGTTTTTTTCTTCTCTGTTCAGGATTGAAGTTAGGTGCTTAGTTAGAGCATATGATCTGGCATTGTTGGGAGCAATAGTAACCATCTTAATTGTAGGCTCCTTCTCTGGTGATCAGAAAAGCTATTTTTAACTTCTTCCATTCCAGTCTCCTGTCTCATAGCCTCTACTTTCCCAAATGACATTTCCCTTGTAATAAAGGAAAGACCAAGACAGGAGAGGCATGAAAAACATTAAGATATATCTGTTTAGTCAGTCAAATAGAACTTGGTTAATAATTTCTGTCACTATATATTTGTATCATTTTTTATGTAACACTATGAGCATTTCTCTAATTCTTAAAATGAAGTCTGAAAAACATATCAAATGTCTACATCATGTTTCCTCATTATTAACTTGTCTGTCAATAATTATTGAACATTTAAAGCAATTTCAATATTATACTTAATGCTGCAATGAAAATTTTGTATGTAAATATTTGCTAATATCTATGATTGCTTCCTTCAGCTAGACTACTAAAAATGAATTGTTAGGAAAATGAAAACGAATTCTTCAAAAAATAGGAATATTTTAAGAGTTGAGATGTGTATTACAAAATGAATTCATAAAGACCTTTTAAATTTACTCTCTGACTAGCTATTTATGTGTGTGAAGTTTTCAACATACTCTTGAAGTATAGAACAATAAATACAGAGAGATGGAAAGAATACAGTATCTGATTATTGCTCTTTGATTTTTTTTCATCATTAATGAGGATGTTTATTGATTATTTGATTGTTTATTGGTAATTTTGGGGGCCTTTCAATTATTCATTTTTTGGCCTCTTAATTTTGATCTGAAGAGACTAATATGAAAGAATATCAAACACTGTCAATATTATTATATAAGTAATTTCATCAATCTTCCCTCTCCAATGATACAAATATAACTAATGTTGAAGGCTGACATTCAGGAAGGAGCTATTAAAAATATCTGACAGGCACAATCATGTTAATATTGCTTAGGAACATTAAATCCAGAGGGGACTTTTGAAGTTATCCAGTCCAAAATCACTGCAGATGGTGATTGCAGCCATGAAATTAAAAGACGCTACTTCTTGGAAGGAAAGTTATGACCAACCCAGATAGGATATTCAAAAGCAGAGACATTACTTTGCCAACAAAGGTCCGTCTAGTCAAGGCTATGGTTCTTCCAGTAGTCATGTATGGATGTGAGAGTTGGACTGTGAAGAAAGCTAAGCACCGAAGAATTGATGCTTTTGAACTGTGGTGTTGGAGAAGACTCTTGAGAGTCCCTTGGACTGCAAGGAGATCCAACCAGTCCATCCTAAAGGAGATCAGTCCTGGGTGTTCTTTGGAAGCACTGACGCTAAAGCTGAAACTCCAATACTTGGGCCACCTCATGCAAAGAACTGACTCATTGGAAAAGACTCCGATGCTGGGAGGGATGCTAAAGCTGAAACTCCAATACTTGGGCCACCTCATGCAAAGAACTGACTCATTGGAAAAGACTCCGATGCTGGGAGGGATTGGGGGCAGGAGGAAAAGGGGACGACAGAGGATGAGATGGCTGGATGGAATCACCGACTCAATGAACATGAGTTTGGGTGAACTCCGGGAGCTGGTGATGGACAGGGAGGCCTGGTGTGCTGCAATTCATGGGGTCGAAAAGAGTCGGACACAACGGAGCGACTGAACTGAACTGAACTGAACTGTACTGAGTGAGACCTCTGAGAAATCATCAGATTCCTTAGATGATAAACTCAGTTTGAGAAGACATTTCAGAAGGAGCGTTCTACCCTAGTACCACAGTTTTGTTGTTGTTTTTAAAAGTGTCTATAGATGTTAATTGTCACACTGGTTAATACCAAACTATTTGGTTGCAGCATCGGCATAATGAAAGACAGAAAATTGGACAGATGAGGTTTCAATGAGGGTGAAAGGAAAATTGGTAGTTTGAGTCTGTTCGTTGTTTTCAGTTGTGATACGTGGGGAGCGAGCATGTTAGCCCAGATGTGTTGTTCAGGCTCTCTCGCCCCTGTGCTGTGCTGTACTCAGTTGTGTCCGCTCTTTGCAATCCCCTGGACTGCCTCCCGCCAGGCTCCTCTGTCCATGGGGATTCTCCAGGCAGGAATACTGGAGTGAGTTGCCATTTCCTTTTTGGGGGGATCTACCCAACCCCAGAGATCGAACCAAGGTCTCCTGCATTGCAGGTGGATTCTTTACCGACTGAGCCACCAGGGAAGCCTTTGTAAATAATGACCGTGTCACAGCCGAGTTCATTTGTAGCACTGCGCATGTGCGTCAGGAGGTACTTGCCAGGTCATGGGCTGGGATTGTGCGTGGTATGCATTTGTGAGCTCCACCTAGAAAGTGGTGGAATTTTACTGCTCATCACTGCTGCTATGTCCATTGGGTCAACCATGAGAGGAGAGAATACAGCAAGTCTGCTACTATAGTTGATGTGTCAGCTAGGAGAGAATACTGCTATGGCTGCTGTGCCAGCCAGGAGAGAATAAACTTGTCTGCAGTTCCTACAGCTCCTGGAGTCTCCTCGTAGCCTCTTGGCTCCCCCTTTGCCTACCATGGATTCAGTGAACAGTGAGGACAATGTGACCAGCAAGACAATTGGCGTCACAAATAAGATCAGCAATACTTGATAGTATCAGAAATATTCTTTTACAAGTATTCTAACAGTAAGTTGATATACCATCCTGGGATATTAATAAAAGCTCACAATATTTGTCTCAGAGACTTTGCAGAGGTGAATCCTGGGGCATGCACATATTTTCAGAATGCTTGTTGAATCAAACCATCATGATAATGCAGAGCAGGTGTAAAGAATGCCATCTGTGCCATGTAGGAATTAGTTCTTATTTAGAGTGTGAAACAAACTTACATATTTCTCAACATTTGGTCTAACCAAATATTCCCAAATCTCTACTGCCCCAATAATAAAAACAAATAAATAGATTAGGAAAAAAAAAACAGTATATTTGTTCTAAAAGTCATGCCACTGACCAGTTCAGGTCCTTCATTTGAATAACTGCTCTTTTAAAGTTTCTATTTTTGCAACCTGTTAAAAACAGACTCTTCTTTCCACAATGGTGTCTTTTAGATTAGCCGTTCCATTTTCAGAGCATTTATTGTTTTCTATTTTTCACTTCTGCCCAAACAAGTTTTTTAAACAAAAATCAAGTAAAATAATTATTATTTAAGGAAAGCAATTTCATTTTAACAAAAAATGAAGTGTAGCAACTTTTCAAAAGTAGCAACCTCCCCTTATGAGATACTATTTTGTCATTTCACTCAAGCTTTGGAGAAATTAATAGAAAAAATGGTAATAAAGAGAAATTAATTCCATTAGGTACTGTGATGGTTATTTTTCTATGTCATTTTGGCTAGGTTGTAGCTTCCCTGGTGGCTCAGATGGTAAAAAATCCTCTTACAATGTGGGAGGCCTGTGTCAGTCCCTGGGTCAGGAAGATCCCATGGAGAAGGGCATGGTAACCCACTCCTGTATTCTTGCCTGGAGAATCCCATGGACGGAGGAGCCTGGCGGCCTGCAGCCCATGGGGTCACAGAGAGTCGGACACAACTGAAGGGACTAAGCAGCAGCAGCAGTGCATGCATGCATCCTAAGTCACTTCAGTCTTGCCTGACTCTGAGACCCCTTGGACTGTAGCCTGACAGGGTCCTCTGTCCATGGGATTCTCCAGGCAAGAATACTGGAGTGGGTTGCCATGCCCTTCTCCAGGGGATCTTCCTGACACAGGGATCAAACCCGGGTCTCTTTGTCTTCTGCATTGGCAGGCGGGGTCTTTACCACTAGCATCACCTGGGAAGCCCATACCCTGACAATGATAGTGACGTATTCCAGATGATCAGATATGTGATTGTTTCCTCTGTTTGTCAATGTCTTATGTCATATCACATCTGGAGAGTTGTAAATCTTACAATAGAACAAGGCATTTATGATAAAACAAGCTTAAGCCAAAATACTACTGTGAAAAAGGATTTGAAATTAAAAAAAAAAAAACTGCCACCAATGTTACCATATCATCCTACAATCTGATCTTACAAATATGTGCTTAGAATGAAGCACCAGCCAAAGCTAATTTTTCATCATCTTCCCTAAGGTATGACTCAATTCATCTATATGGTTACTTGAGACATTTTTGCAATTTCCTCTCAAACTGCAAATGTTGCTAAAGCATTACCAAGTCAAATGCAACTCAGGAAAGGTCCCTTTTGTGGACACAGATGTCAGAAAGAGGATAGGCTTTTTTATAGACTGCACAGTTATTGCTTGAGGGAAGAACAGATTAACACTGTCACATTTCTCCATCTTGTAAATATTCCATCAAAATGTTTTTAAAAGTAATTATGAATAAGAAAATTGCTTAAATACTGCCATTCTTGGTAAACATAATCCATAAAACATCATGTGAATGTCTACCTAGGTGAGCTGGCAGTTTTAAGCTGCAAACAACTTGATTTGAACACTTGAGAAAATACATCATTTCAAAGTCAAGGGTTGCTTACCACAATGTCATTCATTTCTTTTAAGTTTGGTGGGCTCTATATTTGCGTGAACCGTGAACTTCCGGATGTTCAAGCTGGTTTTAGAAAAGGCAGAGGAACCAGAGATCAAATTGCCAACACCCGGTGGATCACAGAAAAAGCAAGAGAGTTCCAGAAAAACATCTACTTTTGCTTTATTGACTACACCAAAACCTTTAACCGTGTGGATCACAACAAACTGAAAATTCTTCAAGAGATGGGAATACTAGGCTACCTGACCTGCCCCCTGAGAAATCTGTATGTAGGTCAAGAAGCAACAATTAGGATTGGACATGAAACAATGGACTGGTTCAAAATCAGGAAAGGAGTATGTCAAGGCTGTATATTGTCACCCTGCTTATTTAACTTACATGCAGAGTACATCATGAGAAACGCTGGACTGGATGAAGCACAAGCTGGAAGCAAGATTGCCGGGAGAAATATCAATAACCTCAGATAGGCAGATGACACCATCCTTATGACAGAAAGTGAAGAACTAAAGAGCCTCTTGATGAAAGTGAAAGAGGAGAGTGAAAAATCTGGCTTAAAACTCAACATTTAGAAAACTAAGATCATGGCATCCAGTCCTATCATTTCATGACAAATAGATGGAAAACAATGGAAACAATGAGAGACTATTTTCTTGGGCTCAAAAATCATTGCAGATGGTGACTACAGCTGTGGAAGTAAAAGATGTTCGCTCCTTAGAAGAAAAGCTATGAGCAACATAGACAGCTTATTAAAAAGCAGAGACATTTCTTTGCCAACAAGGTTCATCTAGTCAAAGCTATGGTTTTTCCAGTAGTCATGTATGAATGTGAGAGTTGGACCATAAACAAAGCTGAGCACTGAAGAACTGATGCTTTTGAACTGTGGTGATGGAGAAGACTCTTGAGAGTCCCTTGGACTGCAAGGAGATCAAGCCAGTCCATCCTAAAGGAAATCAGTCCTGAATGTTCATTGGAAGGACTGATGCTGAAGCTGAAACTCCAATAGTTTGGCACCTGATGCTAAGAACTGACTCATTTGAATAGACCTTGATGCTGGGAAAGATTGAAGGTGGGAGGAGGAGGGGATGACAGAGGATGAGATGGTTGGATGGCATTACCAACTTGATGAACATGAGTTTGAACAAGCTCCAGGAGCTGGTGATGGACAGGAAAGCATGGTGTGCTACAGTCCATGGAGTCACATAGAGTCAGAAAGGACTGAGCAACTGAACTGAATGGATATTTACCTATAATCTCCATGGTAAGTTGGTGTTAAAACTTCACATACCAAATCAGCATCCACAATGGTAAAGTATACCAGCATTGATCCAGCTTAGGTAGGCAAATGGGCCAACAATTGAGTCTTTGTATTTCCTAGCATAGGACTTTTATGATTTGGGAAAAACTTAGTGTGATTTGGGAGGTCCCAAGTTTTGGCATTTGGCCATCAGGATGTTGACTGGACATTCAGTTCTATAGGCACTCTTGCACTTAACCTTCCTACCTTTGAAGTAGGAAGTCCATGACTACTAGTTACTCACAATAAGCATTAATAACACACAAGCAGAAAATCTGTCATCATCTCCTTATAGTAAATAACCTTTTGCAGATAGGCAGGCACTTCTTGATAAATCAGTATTCATTTTTACTAAATCTCATTCTGCTAGTTTTGGTAGCCCACACATCTTCAAAGGTATCCAATTTACTCCGACAGAGTGATTTTTCATGACGCAATTGTACATTGTGTCCTGTCAAGGATAGGCTAGACAGTTGCCAAGGACAGGTTTAGAATTTTAAATGTAATGGGATACACTGAACCTTTTACTTGAGACTAAACCTGTCTTTTAAAATGGTTCTTTAGAGACAGAAAAAGTACTATTAGAAAACTTACATAAAGAGATAAGTTGTTTAGGAAATGAAAGAAGGCTTTCTCAATGACGTGCCAACTCAATTCCTCAACAAATTAACATCAAATAGAATTAGTCACTTTTCCTGTTGCTCATCAAGCAGATGGCCAGCATTGACCACCATTTAATGATAAAGCAACACAGGATAAGAGTGTGAGTTTTCTCCTCCAAAGGAAATTAATGCTTTGAATCAATACACAGTATTCTCTCTTCAGGTCAAGCCGTGTCTCTCCACAGTGATAGGTGATGATGCATGGCTTAGCTACATTTGGGTAGATTTAATGCTTTGTGTAAGAATTACAAAGTGTTAAATATTTTTTCCTGTAGAAATCACATTAGATTTGGTTTACATTAGCAAGTCTATGGAAGTTTCAAAATTCTGCTTGTTTGTTTTGTCAAAATGGGCTGTGATGATAATAGAAACCAAGATGAGGTTAGGCCTGGCAACTTCACTGTTAAATTCCTGTAGAGTCAGCTCTGATTTGGGGTTCTAAAAACAATTGTGAACTTTCACAAGACCTTGTTTCTTACCCAAAACCTGCTACTAACATATCAAGTAGGTAAAGAACTCACATTCATTTAACTCCTTTTGGTTTATGCAAGTGTTTTGAAAAGGGTCAATCACGCAAAGCCTTAGCCAGGAATTTATTAATTCACTAGTCCTAATGATCATTTTTCAGGAAAAGGTCTTCAGGGGAAATAAAAGCCTACAACAGGTATTTATTTATTGACTATGTTTACTCTTTATACCTAGGCTATTTTTAAAGGAGTTTAAGGTAGCTTATGGCAAAAGCACTTAAAATTTTACTATTAAAAATGGAGTAGGAGACTTTCCTGGCAGTACAGTTGTTAAGACTCCATGCTTCCACTGCACTGGGGGTGGGGGTAGGGGGGCCATTCAACCCCTGCTCATGGCACTAAGATCCCTCAAGCCTCAGGGAGCAGCTAAAACAAATCCCCAAAAATGGAGTAAAAAAAAAATTATTGGAAGCCATGTAGCAAAGTCCAAGGAAGGTAATGACATACTGATGGCTCCATTAATGGAGACAGTGAATATTCCAGTGGTGGATATTTAGTGAAGGTCACTGTGTAACTGGAGAGCAGGATAAAGGCATGGATACTAAATGCAGAATCGTTACCAGAGAGGGTTCTAGAAATGCTCAGAAAGTTGATGTGAGGAAACTACATTTATATAAACTTGTCTGCTACATTATTTGACCTTCAGGGTGAATCTGATCTGTGGGTTTTTCCTCTACTTTTCTGCCCCAAGAAAAGAGCAGTTAACTGTTGTTGGAAAGATATTGAAGGAATGGGGAGATGAAAGTTGGCGTCAGTTATTAAGAGTGAATGGGCTTCCCCACTGGCTCAGCAGTAAAGAATCTGCCTGCAATACAGGAGAAGATCCCTGGGTCAGTAAGATCCCCTGGAGAAGGAAATGGCCACCCACTCGAGTATTCTTGCCTGGAGAATCCCATGGACATAGGAACCTGGTGGGCTAGAGTCGATAGGGTCACAAAGAATGACTTAGCATCCACTGAGATTGAACACATGGTGCTAAAACTTTTGGTTCCTTCATCTATTACAAAAAGAAGAAAAGAGGAAAATTTTCTAAGGTAGAGATCTGTCTTCTCTTCTCCTACAAATACTCTACTATTGAACCATTTTTTTTGCATTCTGACACTAATACTTCCATTCTGATTGTTTAAGATTTTTATTTTAAAAGCAGTTGTTCACTGGATAGGTAGTTTCCATGAATATAAGAGGTTATAAAAAGAAAAATGAAGGGAAGGAGAGTGGCTAGTATCATGAAATACTCTGACTGGCAGGCAGTGATTGCTCATCAGTTGACTTGGGAAATAGAGTGGAAAGTTGATTGAGGGCATGCTTGCTATTGATGAGTAAGCATTGGCTAAATTATGTTCTCAATGTTCTGTTTGAGAAAGCTGAGAAGTATAGAGAAATATTTTAAAAATTTCAAAGCAAAAAATCTGAATGAAAACAATTTTAGTAACTAAAGTTGGAAACTACTCATGAAGAAATTTAGAAAGTTTTACAGTTATAAAAAACTTTGCTAAAGGTCTAAGATAGACAATTTCACTGCATTTAATAGTGAGCCTCTGAAAAAGGAAATACATACTAACTAGGTGAATTAACTTTACATACCTCAAGTTAGTATTCATAATTATTCAATTTTCTAGCTCCTCCTAATGCATTTTAAAAAAGCATTGCTAGTTCCTCCTAATGCATTTTAAAGTTCTTGCCTGGAGAATCCCAGGGACGGGGGAGCCTGGTGGGCTGCCGTCCATGGGGTCTCACAGAGTTGGACAGGACTGAAGCGACTTAGCAGCAGCAGCAGCAGGTTCTTCTAATGCATATAAAAAGCAGAGACATGACTTTGCTAAAAAAGGTCAGTCTAGTCAAAGCTATGGTTTTTCCAGTAGTCATGTGTGGATGTGAGAGTGGGAGTATAAAGAAAGCTGAGCACCGAAGAACTGATGCTTTTGAACCCTGGTGATGGACAAGACTCTTTAGAGTCCCTTGGACTTCAAGGAGACCCAACCAGTCAATCCTAAAGGAAATCAGTCCTGAATATTCATAGGAAGGACTGATGCTGAAGCTGAAGCTCCAATACTTTGGCCACCTGATGCAAAGAGCTGATTCATTTGAAAAGACCCTGATGCTGGGAAAGATTCAAGGCAAGGGGAGATGACAGAGGATGAGATGGTAGGATGGCATCACCGACTCGATGGACATGATTTTGAGTAAGTTCCATGAGTTGGTGATGGACAGGGAAGCCTGGCGTGCTGCAGTCCATGGGGTCGCAAAGAGTCAGACATGACTCAGCAACTGAACTGAACACATTTTTACACTATGTTCCACATGTAATTGCTTTTATTCATGATACTGACATTTCTTCAAATATACCAGCAGGTGGCAGTATCACACATCAAGAGCCAAGCAAACAGAAATTATTAAAATTTACCTGGAGCTATTGACTACTGTCCGGAAAACAAACTTTTCTCAAAAACAAGACTAATACTATTTTTTAAAATAATAACTGTAAATAAATGCCAAAGCTTAACTTTGGACAAACTCAGTATGTTTTGAATTAAACAGATGATTGTCTAACTGTGATCTTTTCTGAAGAAAATCTGGAGCCACATCAGAGAGAGACGAACAATGGATGCACATCAAATGTCCTTCTAAGACAAACAGGATGGAGGGAGATAGTTGTATCGTTTTCCTGGTGCCTGGAATAACCCTTAAAGTGGTATTTGTTTAATAGATTCCCAAATGCACTTATTAATTAATTTTTAAAAATGATGTTTTTCAGTCCCTCAGTCATGTCTGACTCTTTGTAACCCCATGGAGTGCAGCACGCCAGGCTTCTCTGTCCTTCACTGTCTCCCTGAGTCTGCTCAAACTCATGTCCATCGAGTCAGTGATGCCATCCAACCATCTCATCCTCTGTCATCCCCTTCTCCTCCTGCCTTCAATCTTTTCCAGCAGCAAGATCTTTTCCAATGAATTGGCTCTTTGCATCAGGTGGCCAAAGTATTGGAGCTTCAGCTTCAGCATCAGTCTTTCCAATGAATATTCAAGATTGATTTCCTTTAGGATTGACTTGATCTCCTTGCAGTCCAAGGGGCTCTCAAGAGCCTTCTCCAATGCCACAGTTCAAACACATCAAATCTTTGGCACTCAGCCTTATTTATGGTTCAATTCTCACATCCATACATGACTACTGGAAAAACCATGCATGCTGCATGCTAAGTCGCTTCAGTTGCGTCCGACTCTTTGCGACTCTACGGACTGTATCCCACCAGGCTCCTATGTCCATGTGATTCCCCAGGCAAGAATACTGAAGTGGGTTGCCATTTCCTTTTCCAGGGGATCTTCCTGACCCAGGGATCAAACCCGCATTTCTTATGTCTCCTGCATTGGCAGATGGGTTGTTTATCACTAGGGCCACCTGGAACGTGTGATTTTGGAGCCCAAGAAAATAAAGTTTGTCACTGTTTCCATTGTTCCTCTATTTATTTGCCATGAAGCATAATAAAAAATTATATTTAATGATTAAAATGAACTCTGAATCAGGAGTAAATATCAATTGGCTGTTTCAATTCTCAATAGGACTTATTTTATTATTTTATATAAACAATCTTACCACAAAACCACAGGTTCATGAGGGAGTATACTTTTAAAACAAAGAAAAGTTATGCTGCACCACAAGGTATTTTCAAGTTGCAATTCCAAAGCCTGCATTAGACTTATTTGCTAGCATAAACTTTGCTGAATATGAGGGAGCATGTGAGAAAAACTCATGTGAGGCCTTAGCATGTGAACACTGGTTAATATAGTCCATAGACCTAAGTGAAGTGAAGTGGTAGTTGCTCAGTCTTGTCCAACTCTTTGTGACACTGTGGACTGTAGCTCACCAGGCTCCTTTGTTCATGGAATTCTCCAGGCAAGAATACTGGAATGGGTTGCCATTTCCTTCTCCAGGGGATCTTCCAGACCCAGGGATCTAACTTGGGTCTCCTACATTCCAGGCAGATTCTTTACCAGCTGAGCCAACAGGGAAGTGCTAAGTACAAATGAAACAAGATTTATGTTTTTTTGGTTTAATATATCCTGGTCAACACTCTAGAACCACACACCAGGTTAGGCAGAAGAATCTATTCTAGAACCTGCTTTGGTTAATGTAGTTTCATTGAAAAATAGCTCTGCTCATTTATTTGTGCAAGGTCTGTGGATGTTCTCACACTTAACAGCTGAGCTGAGCAGTTGCAACAGAGATAATATAGCTGGCAAAATCTAAAATATTTATTATCTGACCCTTTAGAGAATTTACCAAACTAGCTCTAAAATACGCATTTTATTTATCTTTCCCCCCTCAAATTACTTGAAGAAATTACATAAACAAAAGTACAACAATAAAGTATGTATATGTGTATTTGTGATTTCTCCTTATCAATCATCATACAATTTAATGAAACTTCAAAATCCATTACTCCATAGTGAATTCCTCTGACTTCCAATAATCACAACTGGATACCATGTGAGGCCCAGGGGATACACTTATAAGACTCAGTTCCCAAGACCCAAGAGTTTATGATCTTTTGGGAGAGATATAACACATAAAAGATGAGTAAGTGGGTGTTAATCACTCAGTCGTGTCTGACTCTTTGTGACCCCATGGACTGTAGTCCACCAGGCTCCTCTGTCCATGGAATTTCCCATGCAAGAGTACTGGAGTGGGTTGCCATTCCCTTCTCCATGGGATCTTCCTGATCCAGGGACTGTACCCGGGCTTCCACATTGTGGGCAGATTCTTTACTGTCTGAGCCACCAGAGAAGCTCCTATAAAAGATAACTAAAATACAAATCAACATCAGCTAAATTTCAAAGAGCAGTCATAGTCAATAAACACTCTAAGAATTCAGAGAAGTGAAAGAATTATTTAAGGTAAGTAAATTTAGAGGTTTTATTATCAATAACTATCTAAGCCACCAGGGAAGACCCATCCCTGTCGGCTCAGATGGTAAAGAATCTGCCTGCAGTGTGGGAGAGCTGGGTTCAATCTCTGGTTCAGGAAGATCCCTTGGAGAAAGGAATGGCTACCAACTCCAGTGTTATTGCCTGGAGAATTCCATGAATAGAGGACCCTGGCAGGTTATAGTCCATGGGGTCGCAGAGTCAGACATGACTGAGTGACTAACATTTATTATCAATAACAATTTTAAAGGTAAAAAATAAACTTGTTCATCACTAGTAAGATTCACAATTTTGGCAAGATAAGGGAAGAAAATTCCAAAGAAAATAAATAGCTTGAATGATTTTGATATGGGTACATGTATTCGGAACTTACTATAGTTTTATCATTAATATGTTAATATATAGTTTGGGGGCATTTGTTGGTATTTCAACTTACAATATAAATTCATGTCCAATTTATAAGGAATAATACAATTTATAATATATTTTATAGAAATATAATTATTGCATTGTGACTATAAAAACCTTTAACTTGTAACTAAATTTCTCTTTTTCCCCTTTCAAAATGAATAGCTTTTAAATTCAGTGAAATAGTTTAAATAATATTAATAGAACTTGTCATACAATTTGCCCTAATTTTTAAATACAGCCATACCTCAGAGATAATTGCTGGTTCAGTTCTGAGGTGAAGAGGTGAGGGGAAGTTGCTCAGCTGTGTCCGACTCTTTGCGACCCCACGGACTGTAGCCTACTAGGCTCTTCCATCCATGGGATTTTCCAGGCAAGAGTACTGGAGTGGGTTGCCATTTCCTTCTCCAGAGGATCTTCCCGACCCAGGGATCCAACCTAGGTCTCCCGCATTGTAGGCAGACGCTTTAGCGTCTGAGCCACCAGGGAAGTCTCAGGTTCAGTTCTAGACCACTGCAATAAAACAAATATTGTTAATAAAGTAAATTGCTTTTTAATTAAATTTCAGTGCATATAAAAGTTATGCTTACCTTATTCTGTAGTCTGTTAAATGTGTGATAACATTATGTCTAAAAATACACATATCTTAATTTTAAAATACTTTATTGCTTAAAAATGCTAAGCATCATCTAAATCTTGAGCAAGTCATAATCTTTTTTGCTGGTGGTGGGTCTTCCCTCGATGTTGATGGCTGATGACTGATTAATGATGGGCATTTTCTAAGTGGAGTGACTGTGATATCAACAAAGTTTATTTCATATTCTAAGCCCTGTGATGATATTTCCACAGTCTTCACAGCATCTTTACCAAGAGCAGATTTCGTCTCAAGAAACCACTTTCTTTGCTAATCTAGAAGAAACAACTCCTTGTTCAAGTTCTATCATGCGATTGCATCAATTCAGTCACATCACCAGGCTCCATTTCTAATTTTAGTTCTCCTGCGGTTTCCACCACATCTGCAGTTACTTCCTCCACTAAAGTCTTGCCTCCCTCAAAGTCATCCATCAGAGTTGGAATCAATTTCTTTCAAACTCCTATTAATGTTGATATTTTGGCCTCTTCCTATGAATCACAAGTGTTCTTAAAAGCATCTGGAATGGTAAATCCTTTCCAGAAGGTTTTCAATTTACTCTGGCCTAAATTCATCAGATAAATCACTACGTATGGCAGCTATAAACCTATAAAATATACTTCTTAAATAATAAGATTCAAAAGTCAAAATTACTCTTTGATCTATGGTTGCAGAATGGATGCTTTGCTAGCAAGGATAAAAATGACATTAATCTTGAACATCTCCATCAGAGCTCTTGGGTGACCAGGTGCATTGTCAATGTGCAGTAATATTTGGAAAGGAATCTTCTTTTCTGAGCAATAGGTCTCAAATTTGGGATTAAAATATTTAGCAGGCTATATTATAAGCAGATGTGCTGTCATTCAGGCTTTGTGGTTTCGTGTATAGAGCACAGACAGAGTAGATTTAGCACAATTCTTAAGGACGCTAGGATTTTCACAATGTTAAGTGAGCGTTGGCTTCAACTTCAAGTCACCAGCTGCATTAGCCCCAAACAGGACAGTTAACCTGTCTTTTGATACTTTGAAATCAGGCACTGACTTCTCTTGAGAGAACTAGAATGGCATCTTCTTCCAATACAAGGCTGTTTTGTATACATAGAAAATCTATTTTTTGAAAGTGAAAGTGAAAGCGTTAGTCACTCAGTTGTGTCCCATTCTTTGCAACCCCATGGGCTGTAGCCTGCCAGGCTCCTCTGTCTATGGGATTCTCCAAGCAAGAATCCTGGAGTGGGTTGCCTTGCCCTTCTCCAGGGGATATTCCCTACCCAGGGATCCAACCTGGGTTTCCCACATTTCAGGCAGATTCTCTACTGTTGGAGCGTAGCACTAACTATCTTAGCTAGATCTTCCGGATAACATGCTTTAACTTCTACATTAGCACTTGCTGCTTCCCCTTGTACTTTTATGTTATGGCGATGTCTTCTTTCCTTAAATCTCATGGACTAAACTCGGGGAGCTTCAGACTTTTCTTCTGCTCCACCTTCACAGTCTTAACAGAAATAGAGTTAAGACCTTCTCTGAATTAAGCTTTGACTTAAGGGAAAGTTGAGGCTGGTTTGATCTTCTATCCAAACAACTAAAACTTTCTTCATGTCTGTAAGAAGGCTGTTTTGCTTTCTTATCATTTATGTGATCACTAAAGTAGCACTTCTAATTTCCTTCAAGAACTTTTTCTTTGCATTCGTAAATTGGCTAACTCTTTGGTACAAGAGGCCAACTTTTGGTTTATCTTTGCTTTCCACATCTTTCTCACTAAGCTTAATCATTTCTGGCTTTTGATTGAAAGTGAGGGGTGTGTGACTGTTCCTTTCACTTGATTACCTAGAGGCCATGTTATGGTTGTTAATTGGCCCAATTTTAATATTGTTCTATCTCAGGGAATAGGGAGGCCCAAGGAGAGGTAGAAAGATGGAGGAATGGCTAGTTGGTAGAGTAGTTAGAACTCACACAACATTTACTGGTTAAGTTCACTGTCTTATATGGGTGGCATGGATCATGGCTCCCCAAAACAATTACAGTAGTAAAATCAAAGGTCACAGATTACAGATCACCATAGCAAATATAATAATAATGGAAAAGCTTGAAATATTTGGGGAATTACCAAAATGTGACACAGAAACATGAAGTGAGCAAATGCTGTTGGAAAAATGGTGCTGATGTACTTGCTTGAAGTAAGTGTTGCCACAAACATGAAAAAACCTGAAAAAAAAAAAAAAAAAAAGCCCTCAGGATCTGCAAAGCACAATAAAGTGAAGCACAAAACTAGGTATTCCTGTACCTAGGCATGTGTACTAAGTTGCTTCAGTCACGTCAGAATCTTTGTGATCTTATGGACTGTAGCCCTCCAGGCTCCTCTGTCCATAGGATTCTCTAGGCAAGAATACTGCAGTGGGTTGCTGTGCCCTCCTCCAGGGAGGCTTCCTAACCCAGGGATCGAATCCCCATCTCTTATGTCTCTTGCATTGGCAGGAAGGTTCTTTACCACTAGAGCCAACTAGAAAGCTTAACTGTATTGTATCCTAGCACATCAAAAGAGACAAGGGGCTAGAGAGAACAGTAGTATGTATTTCCAACTTAATTCATGTGTTTTAATTTCATGAACCACAATTGTTAAGAACATTAAAAGGTTTGGTAATATGTAAGAAACACAAGCTGGAATCAAGATTGCCGGGAGAAATATCAATAACCTCAGATATGCAGATGACACCACCCTTATGGCAGAAAGTGAAGAGGAACTCAAAAGCCTCTTGATGAAAGCAAAAGTGGAGAGTGAAAAAGTTGGCTTAAAGCTCAACATTCAGAAAACGAAGATCATGGCATCCGGTCCCACCACTTCATGGGAAATAGATGGGGAAACAGTGGAAACAGTGTCAGACTTTATTTTGGGGGGCTCCAAAATCATTGCAGATGGTGACTGCAGCCATGAAATTAAAAGATGCTTACTCCTTGGAAAGAAAGTTATGACCAACCTAGATAGCATATTCAAAAGCAGAGACATTACTTTGCCAACAAAGGTCCGTCTAGTCAAGGCTATGGTTTTTCCAGTGGTCATGTATGGATGTGAGAGTTGGACTGTGAAGAAGGCTGAGTGCCGAAGAATTGATGCTTTTGAACTGTGGTGTTGGAGAAGACTGTTGAGAGTCCCTTGGACTGCAAGGAGATCCAACCAGTCCATTCTGAAGGAGATCAGCCCTGGGATTTCTTTGGAAGGAATGATGCTAAAGCTGAAACTCCAGTACTTTGGCCACCTCATGTGAAGAGTTGACTCATTGGAAAAGACTCTGATGCTGGGAGAGATTGGGGGCAGGAGGAGAAGGGGATGACAGAGGATGAGATGGCTGGATGACATCACCAACTCGATGGATGTGAGTCTCAGTGAACTCTGGGAGTTGGTGATGGACAGGGAGGCCTGGCCTGCTGCGATTCATGGGATCGAAAAGAGTCGGACACGACTGAGCGACTGAACTGAACTGAACTGAAAATGAATTATTATTAGAGTGAAAGTTATGGCTACAACCTTAGAAAATCTGTTACTCCTGGTTGAAAACCTTGGGAGTTCCCCAGGTGGGAACTGGCCCCTACACACGGGAGGCAAGTAGAGACAGAAGAAACAGGCAGATCATTTTAGACTTGTAGGTGTCAGGTTTAATAAGCAAGGGAACTGACAGACAAAAGAGGTTTGTTTTGGGCAGGTGCAAGACGAGTATATCTTGGCACTTGCCAATCAGAATCTGTATATAAAAGTTTATACAGAGGTCTAAATACTGGATTCGGTCACATAAACCATCCAGATGGCTTCAACAACATATTGCTCTTTCATGGTTATGTCCCAAAAGCAACTCCTAGACAGGGAATGTGGGCAGAACTTACAATCCAAGGACAAGGAGCAGGTGAGGAGACTCCAATTCCCCAGGTCACAGTCAAGCATCAGAAGGCAGTCAGGTCTTCTTGATGATTTTCTCCAATAGTTACAAGTTCAAAGGAAAAGAAACATGTTAAAAGCATATTAAATGTTGTTTCAGTATGGTGGAGTATGGGCAGTATGGGAAGTATGGGCAGTTTTGAATGCTTATGCTTTCCTTATTTTAGAATATATTTCTAGAATTTCCTTAGATAAAATTAAAATTAAGAAAATATCTCTTTTTTTAAAGTTCAGCTCTACTACAGTTTTAGTGTGAATATAGAGAAAAATCTGAACAATATGATTATGGAGTATAGGAATCATAGTCTTAAGTAGGATACTAGAAGGAGTTTTTAATTAAATACAATAGTATCAATTATATGGCATCATAACAAAAAATAATTGGTGAAATTAGAGACAATCGCTTTTGGTGTTAAAATGTTTTAAAAACATTTTGATTTGCTAAAGAACTAAAATTATTGAACATTATGCAATGTTTTCTAGATGATTCAAGATCATCTATCTTTAACTCATTACGTACCATATATGCCACTCCAAGTATGTCCACAGTATATCCCAATCTATGGGATTTGTCCTGCTGTGAGTACATGGGAATACTGTTTGCTCTTCTTTAGTTCTCTCCTCTGCATATGACCTTGCAGGGACCTTGAGTCTGTGAAATACAGTGCCCTCTCCCATGCATGTTAGTTTTGACTTGTTTCAGCAAGTGTAGTATGGTTTGTCTTGCCATGCATGCTACTTCACTCCAGCCGTATCCGACTCTTTGCAACCCCATGATCTATAGCCCACCAGGCTCTTCTGTCCATGGAATTCTCCAGGCAAGAATACTGGAGTGCATGGCCATTCCCTTCTCCAGGTCTTACCAGGTCTTAACAAATATTGTGCACTTCTGCTTGCTTTCTAATGCCCTTATTAGCTCTCTAAGAAGCATATGCCTTGGATACCTGCTGGTCCTAGAATGAAACCCACGGAGAACACGGGAACCCCCTTTATAGCCCAGCTGACCCACACCCTGAATCAGAGCTGCCCTGGTAGCCCCATAGGTCCATGAACAGCAAGAATAAACATAATTTTAATATTATTACATATTATGTTTATTATAATGTATAATCTGAATTTCAGTGATAGCTCTGTAATACATGAAGATATTCTGCATGAGCCCAAAACTTTATTTTTATTGACCTCAGCATAAATTGATCTATTTATTTCTAATCTATTATAAATCTAATCTATTTATTTCTAGATTATGAAAAAATCATGATGCCTGCTACTGAAATTTGATAGTGATAAGTCACTTAGATTTTATACATAAATAATGCAAAGTGGAACTGTTAGCGGGGAAAGTCCTGAGTATTTTTCTAGATAAAGAATTAGCTTTGCTTACTGTGTTAGTCACCCTTACTGCTATAAGGAAATTTATAGACTGACTGACTTAAATAACAGATGTTTACTTCTCACAATTTGGGGGCTGGGAAGTCCAAGATCAAGGTGTCAACAGATTTGGTTTCTATGACAGTCCTCTTCTTGACTTGAAGACAAATGCCTTTTCTCTGTCCTTACATGGAAGAGAAAACAAGCTCTGGTCTTCTTTTTTCTTATTATTATAAAGACACTGATCCATTGTGGAAGCTCCATCCTCATTACCTCATCTAAACCTGATTACCTCCCAAAGACCTCACCTCTAAACACAACCATAATGGGAGTTAGAACTTCAACATGTAAATTATGGGAAACACAAATATGGTCTATAAAATCTATATCTTGATTAGATGGTTCCAGGGAGCATCTACTATCACTAAAAAATTCTGCTAATTTGATAAGGTTTGGAATTTCTTTAAGGGAGCACAGTAATACTTTGATTTCACAATTATAAATAAAGTTGAAATTGAATAGAATTATAGAAAAAGATTCTATTTGGTAGATTATTTCCAAAAATGGGCAGCAGAAATAACTTCCACTCCTGCACATGTATGCTGTTCTCATCATGAAATAGAGTTAATATCCCCTTTCTTTAATATATGTTGCCATGTGACTTGTTTTGACCCAAAGAATGTGGCACAGTGACCCTATATCTGTCTGGGACAAGCCAAAAATAGACCTGATAGCTTTCACTTTTGCTGTTTGGAAAGCTGAGCCCCATGTTAGAAGCTGAATCTTGTTGGGAAGAAAAGACCAGTTAAACTCAAGCAGTTTCATCCACCCACCCCAGCTGAGGTACGAGACATGTAACTGCTGCTGCTGCTGCTGCTAAGTCACTTCAGTCGTGTCTGACTCTGTGTGATCCATAGACGGCAGCCCACCAGGCTCCCCTGTCCCTGGGATTCTCCAGGCAAGAACACTGGAGTGGGTTGCCATTTCCTTCTCCAATGCGTGAAAGTGAAAAGTGAAAGTGAAGTCATTCAGTTGTGTCTGACTCTTCCCGACCCCAGGGACTGCAGCCCACCAGGCTCCTCCATCCATGGGATTTTCCAGGCAAGAGTACTGGAGTGGGGTGCCATTGCCTTCTCTGAGACATGTAACTGAGACCGCCTGAACTATCCCCTTACAGCCCAATTCTCAGTGGAAGGCAGATACATAAACTACCTCAGCTGATACTTTCTAGACCTGAAGAACCATCCAGTTGAACCCAGACAATCCAAAAAATCATGAAAACAATATATCATTTTTGTTCTATGCCAGTAAGTTTTCCAAAACAATTGAAACTTTATTTCAACTGTAGTGTCAGAACATTTCTGGGAATTTGAATAGGAAAGAATACAATGGAGGCAGGGAAAGGGCCCCAAATTCTAGGCCTAGGGTATTTGAAGTAGAAGTTCACTTCCTTCATAGTTTGTCTTGCTATTCCGTGGAATTTTCCTAAGAAGAGAGACTAGGCTGAACCACATGAACCTTTGAGCTTCTAAGCCTTGCATTATACAATTCAAATGTTCCCAACCCTGTGTTCTGTGAGAGTATACTTAGTGTCATATGTTCAAATTGCCAAGTCATAAGAAAGCCACAAAAGAAAGAGAATCCTGACTTTCTTTAACTTGACCAGCATCCTACATGAAATGGCTTTAGATTAACATCCAACTGGATATGTACAGGAGCTACCTTGGATTATAAGGGCCTCAGTTTTTTTCAAAGCTCTCATCTTGGTACAGGTTTTTCTTGTAGAATAACTTCTCCTTTATGTGAGGAGATAAGCATCTATGAATTGATAAGTAGCTCTCAACATAGACTTGGCATGCCTTTATTCTCATTAAGATTCTGAGAATGTATGCAATCACCAATTCTCTTTTTGGTTACTAGGGCTATAACTCCATGAGTTAATCACAGATCAGTTCAGTTGCTCAATTGTGTCAGACTCTTTGCGACCCCATGGACTACAGCACACCAGGCTTCCTGTCCATCACCAACTCCTGGAGCTTGCTCAAACTCATGTCCATCAGGTAGGTGATGCACAAGAAAAAGAGCAAATGAGACAATACTTTTAAAAGGATAAATCAAGTATGTAGAGTTGGCACTTCTTTAAATTTTAATTTTTGGGGAAAATGTATACTTCTAGCTTACTAAAACCAAGTCAACATGTTTTCTCATAGCAAATAGGGATCTTGGGAATTTGCACATGTTTAAGGAAGTTCTAAATTTATTGCCCACCATTTGTAGGAGAAATTAAAATCTGAAATATAAAAGGCCATCTTTGCTATACATGTACATATATCCATTTAAAAATTTTTTCCCGTATCTTGCTGTACTTTTTCCCTATATGTTGCCTGAAACTAATGCAGCATTGTAAATCAACTATACTACAGTAATAAAAAAAAGTACTTTTTTTTTTGCAAACATTCAGAGTTGAAAAAGCCTACATTTTCTCCATAAAAACAGAAATTGAGGATGGGAAGAATGTTTCTTGCTTACTTGAGCATTTTAACAATGCATTAAAAGATTCAGCAAGGATCTAAAAAATGGCAATGATACAGCAAGCAGTTATTTAAAAGCTGAAAGGAATGTATTATACATTAAGAATGCTCAGCCACTATTTACTTCACCATGATAGCACTGGAAAGAGGAAGCTAATGCAGTGAGGTTCACAGAGTGTTTAATCATATTTTATAGTGTGCACAATGCAAGCCACTAGGAACTTTCAGAAGATGACTTGACTGAACTTATGCTTTTAAAGATCATTCTGAAAGCAGTGTAGAGAATGGGTCAGAGACTAGTTTAAGTGGAAAGAGGCCCTCTGCAATGGCCCAAAGTTAGAACTCAGGCTGTAGGGATGGGGAAAAGGAGATAAACAACTTCAATCTGGAATCCTTTTTTCTACTTTTGCTTCTCATGCAAGGGTTCAAATGTCACTTTATCAGAAAGGTTCATCCTGACCACACTATTAAATAGCTTAACTAGCACTCTCTTCTCCCTTTATACTATGCCTATTTACGTCTTATTTTTTTTCACAATGCCTATTTTTTCTGTATATCTGTTCATTTTCTGTCTCCTTTTATTACGGTATAAGCTACTTGAGACCATGACCTCAGGTCACCATAGCATCTTAGCTCCTAGATTTCCTAGCATCTTGCTACTCCAATTATAGTCTGTGGACCAGACTCTTTGGCATCTTTTTGGAGCTTATTAAAAATGCAGAATTCCTCAGAACTACCTCAATTAGTAGCCAAACAAGATCTCAGTGATTTGTATACACATTAAAGAATGTTAAGTACTGGCCTAGAAACTTTAGATTCTAAATAAATGGTGGAGGACATCATGTACTTCTGGGTTCCTTGTTGTTGTTCAGTCACTCAGTCATGTCCAACTCTTTGGGACTACATGGACTTCAGCAGATTTCCCTATCCTTCACTATCTCCCAGAGTTTGCTCAAACTCATGTCCATTGAATTGGTGATGTCATCCAACCATCTCATCCTCTGTCGTCCCCTTCTCCTCCTGCCTTCAATCTTTCCCAATGAGTTGGCTCTTAGCATCAGGTGGCCAAAATATTGAGAATTCAGCTTTAGCATCAGTCCTTCCAATGAATATTCAGGGTTGATTTTTTTTAGGATTGACTGATTTGATCTCCTTCCTATCAAAGAGACTCTCAAGAGTCTTCTCCAGTACCACAGTGTGAAAGCATCAATTCTTCAGTGCCTTTCTTACAATCCAAACTCACATCCATATATGACTACTGGAAAAACCATAGCTTTTATTAGATGGACATTTGTTGGCAAAGTGAGGTCTCTGCTTTTTAATATGCTGTCTAGGTTGGTCATAGTTTTTCTTCCAAGGAGTAAGCATCTTTTAGTTTCAAAGCTGAAGTCACCATCTGCAGTGATTTTGGAGCTCAAGAAAATAAAGTCTGTTACTGTTTCCATTGTTTCCCCATATATTTGCCATGAACTAATGGGACCAGATACCATGATCTTAGCTTTCTGAATGCTGAATTTTAAGCCAACTTTTTCACTCTCTTCCTTCACTTTCATCAAGAGGCTCTTTAGTTCTTCACTTTCTGTCATAAGGATGGTGTCATCTGTATCTGAGGTTATCGAAATCATTCCTGGCAATCTTGATTTCAGCTTGTGCTTCATCCAGCCCAACATTTCACATAATGTACTCTGAATATACATTAAATAAGCAAGGTGGCAATATACAGCCTTGATGTACTTCTTTCCCAGTTTGGAACCAGTCTGCTGTTCCATGTCGGGTTCTAACTGTTGCTTCTTGACCTGCATACAGATTTCTCAGGAGGCAGGTCAGGTAGTCTGGTATTCCCATCTCTTGAAGAATTTTCCAGTTTGTTGTGATCCACACAGTCAAAGGCTTTAGCGTAGTCAATGCAGCAGTAGATGTTTTTCTGGAACTCTCTTGCTTTTTCTATGATCCAATGGACCTTCGCAATTTGATCTCTTGTTCCTCTGCCTTTTCTAAATCCAGCTTGGACATCTGGAAGTTCTCAATTCATGTACTGCCTAGGTTAGAGAATTTTGAGCATTACTTTGCTAACATGTGAGATATGTAAAATTGTGTGGTAGTCTGAACTTTTTTTTTTTTTTTTTGCATTGCATTTCTTAGGGATTGGAATGAAAACTGACCTTTTCCAGTCCTGGGACCACTGCTGAGTTTTCCAAATTTGCTGGCATATTGAGTGCAACACTTTCACAGCATCATCTTTTAGGATTTGAAATAGCTCAACTGGGATTTCATCACCTCCACTAGCTTTGTTCATAGTAATGCTTCCTAAGTCTTACCTGACTTCAAACTCCAGGATGTCTGGCTCTAGGTGAGGGATCTCACCATCATGGTTATCTGGGTCATGAAGATCTTTTTTGTATCATTCTTCTGGGTTCTGAATTAAGCAGTTAGGAAGATGGTGAAGCCACTCAGTGAGATAGGGAATACTAGGCATAAGCAAAGTTGTGAGTGGAAAGATGAAAATTCAACTTTGAATATTTGGAATTTAATTCTCTTAAGAACAGCCACTAGGTAATTGAATATAGAATTCAAAAGAGAGATCAAGATTATTCAGATTTTCTATAGGCATAGGGTAGAAAAATTCTGAGACACACTTTGCCTGTCTCCCAACATATACTTGTATCATAGGCATACAGAGATAAACAGGAGCAGTCATGAAAAACTATTTAAATGTTGAACTAATATGAAAGTGGTTTCAGCTGTAAATCACATGGGCTTAACTTTGCACTTTATGATTTGGAAGGAGAGAAAACTTCCGCTACTCAGTACTCAAAATTGAATCATTGTAATTTACTGTTTATATTATTTAGTCAATATCAACTGATACTAATTAAATTTGTGGTCATCACTGACTGATTGATGCTAAGATTTAGAGAGACAGGTCTGCTCAGAGTTGTTATTCTGAAACTCATGCTTTAGCTATGTATACATTATACTCTTGGCGTGTAATCATGATAAATATTTAGGAGGCAATTCTTTCAGCTTCACTGAAGCATTTAACTAAATTGATTACAAACGGCTTTTACAGATAATGAGGACTCCCTGGTTATAAATTGCTCAGAGGACTATTCTCAATGGATGATGATATAATTGAACAATAATTCTTGTTTCAAATGAGAAATGTACACAAACAATAGGAGGCTTCCACTTACTTTTTGACAAAATAATTTGGGAAAAGTACAGAACATCGTATCAAAAAGCAGCAGGTGTATGAGAGAATGCTCGTCATTGTGAGGTCAGTTTTTACTTTAACTACTAAATCAGCAAACTTAAAAAACAAAAAAAAAGCAATGTTGGCTATAATGAAGACAGTCTGGTGTGTTAATTAATCTCTGTGGGTACATTCTGGAGTTCAATTTGCTAGTGTGTCTCAAATGGTGC
>NW_011494923.1:414357-414896 GCF_000754665.1 Bison bison bison | reverse complement strand
TCTTGATCCCTGTCTCCTGTACAATGTCACAAACCTCATTCCATAGTTCATCTAGGCACTCTATCTATCTAGATCTAGGCCCTTAAATCTATTTCTCACTTCCACTGTATAATCATAAGGGATTTGATTTAGGTCATACCTGAATGGTCTAGTGGTTTTCCCTACTTTCTTCAATTTCAGTCTGAATTTGGCAATAAGGAGTTCATGGTCTGAGCCACAGTCAGCTCCTGGTCTTGTTTTTGCTGACTGTATAGAGCTTCTCCATCTTTGGCTGCAAAGAATATAATCAATCTGATTTTGGTGTTGACCATCTGGTGATGTCTATGTGTAGAGTCTTCTCTTGTGTTGTTGGAAGAGGGTGTTTGTACTCAGTTTATGACAATTTGCCACAACAGCAATAGAAAACTAATCCATTCAGATTATTCAATATTTGCCACTATAACAAGTAAATGGCAGAATCTCATTTTAAAATTTTCATTATTTAAATATGACTGAAACTGACTTCCTTTAGTGTACTGTTCATTTCTCGGTTAGTCTTT
>NW_011494923.1:413932-414257 GCF_000754665.1 Bison bison bison | reverse complement strand
TGTGTTATATTTGGTTTTATAGTTGAACTAATCCTTGCTTAGGACCAAAAAAAAAAAAACCACTACCATAGAAAAGTATGTAAAATAAACAAAAATTTTTACTACAAATATGAGATCATGGGATTCTCTGTGTGTGCATGTGTGTGGGTGTGTGTGGGTGACGTTAAAGAATAAAAATGTTTTATCTCACTTCTAAAGTCCAGAAGCCTCAAATCAAGGTGTCAACAGAGCCATGTTGCCCCTGAAAATGTAGGGAAGAAACCCTTCCCTCTTCTACTTCTGGCAGTGGCCGTCAATCCTCAGTTCCCAGCTACATCACTCTCAT
>NW_011494923.1:413238-413832 GCF_000754665.1 Bison bison bison | reverse complement strand
ATGAGATGGCTGGATGGCATCACTGACTCAATGGACATGAGCCTGAGTGAACTCCGGGAGTTGGTGATCGACAGGGAGGCCTGGTGTGCTGCGATTCATGGGGTCGCGAAGAGTCAGACACGACTGAGCGACTAAACTGAACTGAACTGAACAGCTAGCAAAGTAGTGCTCAAAATTCTCCAAGCCAGGCTTCAACAGTAGTTGAACTGTGAACTTCCAAATGTTCAAGCTGAATTTAGAAAAAGCAGAGGAACCAGAAATCAAAAGGCAAACATCTGTTGGACCATTGAAAAAGCAAGAGAGTTCCAGAAAACATCTACTTCTGCTTTATTGACTACATCAAAGCCTTTAACTGTGTGGATCACAAGGAATTTTGTGGAAAATTCTTCAAGAGATGGGAATACCAGACCACCTGACCTGCCCCCTGAGAAATCTGTATGTAGGTCAAGTAGCAACAGTTAGAACTGGACATGGAACAACACACCAATTCCAAATTGGGAAAGGAGTACGTCCTGTCTGTATATTGTCAACCTGCTTATTTAACTTATATGCAGAGTACATCATGAGAAATGCTAGACTGGATGAAGCACACGC
>NW_011494923.1:411485-413138 GCF_000754665.1 Bison bison bison | reverse complement strand
TGCAAAGATGGGCACAATAAAGGACAGAAATTGTATGGACCTAAAGAAGCAGAAGATACTAAGAAAAGGTAGCAAGAATAACCAGAAGAACTGTACAAAAAAGATCTTCATGACCCAGATAACCATGATCGTGTGATCACTCACCTAGAGCCAGACATCCTGGAAAGTGGAGTCAATAGGGCCTTAGGAAGCCTCACTATAAACAATGCTAGTGGAGGCGATGGAATTCCAGTTGAGCTATTTCAAATCCTAAAAAATGATGCCATGAAAGTGCTGCATTCAATATGACAGCAAATTTGGAAAACTCAGCGGTGGCCACAGGACTGGAAAAGGTCAGTTTTCATTCCAACTCCAAAGTAAGGCAATGCCAAAGAATGTTCACACTAATGCACAGTAGCACTTATCAAGGCTGTATATTGTCACCCTGCTTATTTAACTTATATGCAGAGTACATCATGAGAAACGCTGGACTGGAAGAAGCACAAGCTGGAATCAAGATTGCCAGGAGAAATATCAATAACCTCAGATATGCAGATGGCACCCCACTTACGGCAGAAAGCGAAGAAGAACCTAAAGAGCCTCTTCATGAAAGTGAAAGAGGAGAGTGAAAAAGTTGGCTTAAAACTCAACATTCGGAAAACTAATATCATGGCGTCTGATCCCATCACTTCATGGCAAATAGATGGGGAAGCAATGGAAACAGTGACAGGCTTTATTTTCTTGGGCTCCAAAATTACTGCAGATGGTGACTACAGCCATGAAATTAATAGACGCTTGCTCCTTGGAAGAAAAGCTGTGACCAATCTAGACAGCATATTAAAAAGCAGAGACATTACTTGCCAACAAAGGTCCATCTAGTCAAAGCTATGGTTTTTCCAGTAGTCATGTATGAATGTGAGATTTGGACTCTAAAGAAAGCTGAGCGCTTAAGAAATGACACTTTTGTCAGAACTCTGCACCATGTCCTGTCCATCTTGGGTGGCCTACATGGCATGGCTCATTGTTTCATTGAATTAGACAAGGCTGTGGTCCATGTGACCAATCTGATTAGCTTTCTGTGATTGTAGTTTTCACTCTGTGTGCCCTCTGATGGATAAAGATAAGAGGCTTTATGGAAGCTTTTACTGTTTAGCAGGTGAATAAAAATGAGTGAGAAATTTCTAACTTTGTTAAATGATGTTTCAATAATAAAATTTATAATACTATTTCCTTACAGCTGTTGATTAGCTATTATTAGACTATGTAGTCACCTTTTTAACATTAAATATTCATCAAGTGACCTATGGTTTATAATAAGGAGAAAATGACTTAAATTACAAGAGATTTGCCCTTGGTGCCATTAGAAGATTCATAAAAGTGCAATTTGCTTTAAATTTAAGCATTAGCATTTTCTAATCTTGAGCACTTTGATTACCTCCTCTAAGAGCATTAACATATAATAGTTAATGCAAAAAGGTAAGCCCTTTTGTTCCTTGATTTCCAGTTTTTGAACCTGAGTAATTATCTGAGTTAACTCATTGGAAGACTTTGATGCTGGGGGGAATTTGGGGTAGGAGAAGAAGGGGACGGCAGAGGATGAGATGGCTGGATGGCATCACCGACTCAATGCACATGAGTTTGGGTGAACTCCGGGAGTTGGTGATGGACAGGGAG
>NW_011494923.1:410999-411385 GCF_000754665.1 Bison bison bison | reverse complement strand
ATAGCATTCTGCTTGTCTCTGTGTTTAAATTTCTCTCTTCTTATAGGATATCAGTCATATTAGATTAAGGTCCAGCCACCCTAATCAGTATTACCTCATCTTAACTTAATTATATTTGCAAAGACCCTATTTTTAAATAAGGTCATGTTAACTGAAATATGTAACTTGACATTTGCAACTAGTTCTATATTTCAAGTTTTTTATATTAAGACATAAAGATATTCCACAATATTTTATACACATATTGAAAACCATCACACAGACTTATTATAATTTATTAAATTACTCCCTGATCAGTGAATAGTTAATTCTTAAAAGTTTTACCTACTACAAACAATGCTGTACTAAACTCCCTTGTATTTATTTTTTTTAATCTTTCTAGAGTG
>NW_011494923.1:407048-410899 GCF_000754665.1 Bison bison bison | reverse complement strand
GGACACGACTGAGCGACTGAACTGAACTGAACTGAACTGAATTATCTGAATCAAAACATATGAAACAAAAAGACAGAATTTGCCCTCAAAGACTGTTTAAAATGTTTATCATTTAACAAGTCAAAGATCCCCAAAGAGCTCCCATTCTGTTGCAGCTATGCGTTCCAGGAAACAAACTCACTCAGAAGGACAATGCAGATAGTGGAGTGCAGTTTATTACACCGGCGGGCCCAAGGCAGAGTCTCCTCTTAGCCAAGGACCCCAACCAGCATTTGGGAAAATCTTTTATACCCCATGTGCACGTGTCTGAACCCACCACCCCAAATCCCTTGAGACTTACATAAACCAAGGAAAATACAATCCCGATAACCCCATCATTCACGTGCTATGTGCTCATGTGCTCAAACAGTCAAACAATTAGCCAATAATCAATAAGCCTGAGGTTACACTCTGAAAGATACAGAAAAATTTATGGCCTGTCTGGAGGAAAGGGTGATTAGTGTATGTTTTCTCTTAGGCAATGAGTAACCTAGATTAGATCTTCAAGGTCCCCCTGTCTGGAGGAGATCTTATCCTTCTGTTGTTGTTTTCATAGGCACTAAACACAGAGTTCAGAGTCCATTGGAAAGGTGGCCGAGCATGATCAGCATGAACAGGCCTAAGATGGAGTCCAGGCCCTATGAATTCCTTCTTCAATTCTATAGATAGGGATGGGAGGACAGGTTATAAATGATAAACACAAGTAATAAGGGAGAAGGTAAATTTAAAGGTAATAATTGCCAAGAGATGAAAAAAACAGAAAGGTTCAGGGATTGAGTTTGTGAGGGATCAAAGCTGTGAAGATTTGAGAGTGTTGACTTGAAACAGACTGACAGATATTTCTCCAGCAAAGATGGATGCATTCAAAATCAGTGTGTGTGTGTGTGTGTGTGTGTTAGTTGCTCAGTCGTGTCTGACTCTTTGTGACCCCTCGAACTGTAGCCCAACCGACTTTTCTATCCACAGAATTCTCCAAGCAAAAATACTGGAGTGGGAAGTCTTTCTCTGCTCCAGGGAATCTTCCCGATTCAGGGACCGAATCCAGATTTCCTGCAATGCGGGTGGACTCTCTAATCATCTGAGCCACCAGGGAAGCCCCATTCAAAATCAGCCGAGAATTGCAAATCAGAGTTTGCAAGTCGTCTCCTCACAGAGGAAGAAGACTTCTCTAAAGGGGAAAGGGCAGTTGGGAGGGCTGTAACACACGAAGGGGCTGTGACTTTTCACTGACTGAGTCCAAGGAGCCTTTCTTTCTGTTGGGCTCTGCTACGGATACAGGATGTGTGATTTCTGTTTATTAATTTTTTCCAACACTTTGGGGTGTAGGGCAGAGGGGGAAGGGCACTGTTGTGATTTTCATGAGAGCAGTCAGTATCTGTCCTTTAGAAATGCAATTTGAACAACGACTTGAAGAAACCTAGGGAAATAGCATTTCACACAGACAGAAAAGTTAAAGCAAATATGCCTTAAGACAGGTGGTGCCTGGTTTGGTGAAGGACTGCCAAAGAAAGGGAAAATAGCAGAAAAGAGCTCAGAGAGGGATTGTGTGGGTGGCAGGGTGGGTGAGTGCCATGAATACTTACATCTTCTTGGTCTTGTCCCTCTGTAGCTCTGGCCATTGCTGCTTCAGCTGAGCAAGTAGGGCATGTATCACTGTGCACCTTGAGCTACCTGGTTGGAGGACACCAGTAGGCCTTTCTTTGCTCTGTTGGCTCCTGAACACACCACGAACTGCCAAGGTATCACCCCCTGGAGCAGCCCATGACTAACGGGCTATGACTGCTGATGAATAAATCTTCCCCTATCACATGCAGGCACAGAGGACCTGTGACCTCAAAGGAGCCTGGCAGGATGTAGCTGCCATTGCCCACAGAGAAAACCACCTTCATAATACACCCTTGGTCATGCTTCTCCATTTTGCTGCCTCTAGTTCTCTCTCTCAGCTTCACTGGAATCACTTCCCCAAGTAAACTTCTTGCTTGTAAGCATTTTTTCAGGCTTGCTTTTTGGGAAAATGGAAGTGAAGACAGAGTTAAGTGGCCAGGTCATGTAGGACCATGTGAGTGATTTAAGATTTGTAAGACTCTGACCATCTTCCAGTGCGGGGCTTTGGACCAAGGAAGTGAGATGATCTGACTGAACAAAGTAGAAATTGAAGAGAAAGAGAGGTGACTGCAGCTCAATCAGTGACTGCAGACAGCTATTTGCCCCCACATACAAGAACACAAACAATTTCTCGTCCTTATTATCTGAGGAAATTTTAAACTAAGATTCAGAACAGCCCTGCTTAAAGTCTCTTTGGCCCTGCAGAGAAAAAGAAACTGTTCCAATTTTTCTCAGATTGGTACCAGCCAAGTGAAAAATGTCCTAAGTAGACTCTTGAGAATTTGTAAAATGGATGAAGAAGGAAGCAGATTGTAAATGAGACCACTTAATTTTAATTCTCTCAACCCCTGGATGTTACTACTGGTCATAAAAGCAGAAAGCATTTTCAATATACAAAGTATGTAAATCATTCAAAAAAAAAAAAAAAGATGTTAATAATACAAAGTTTGTTTCTTATTTAATGTTTCCGTAATAGTTTTTTTTTTAATGACTATTTTCCTTTAGTCTTTAAGAATCTCTTTCTAGAACTCCCCCCCAAAATCTGAATTGTCTTTTTTGTAGAAATACATGAAATTTTGATGCTTCTTATATTCAGTTCAGTTCAGTTCAGTTGCTCAGGCATGTCCGACTCTTTGCGACCCCATGAATTGCAGCACGCCAGGCCTCCCTGTCCATCACCAACTCCCGGAGTTCACTCAAACTCACGTCCTTCGAGTCAGTGATGCCATCCAGCCATCTCATCCTCTGCCGTCCCTTTCTCCTCCTACCCCCAATCCCTCCCAGCATCAGAGTCTTTTCCAATGAGTCAACTCTTTGCATGAGGTGGCCAAAGTACTGGAGTTTCAGCTTTAGCATCATTCCTTCCAAAGAAATCCTAGGGCTGATCTCCTTCAGAATGGACTGGTTGGATCTCCTTGCAGTCCAAGGGACTCTCAAGAGTCTTCTCTAACACCCCTTCAAATAGTCTATTGATATATTATATTCTACTTCTACATAGTTTTTTTCACAATATAATGCTAATAGTTGGGGATGTTGGTTTCTGACACATTAAAACAAAAACACGCTACTGTATGTCAGAGACTATTTTAAGTGAACCTCTTTTGGGATACCAACAATCGCTTGGATGCTAAAAGCTTCCTTTTTCTCTCCTAATGGACAATTTGATCATTCAGGGTATTTCATTTAACTTTGTATGTCAAATGTTAAATTTATTTATAAAGTCAATTTTTATATAACTTAGATTACAATTTTGTGTATCTTATTTTAATCAAATTTTGTGTCAAAGAGCCATGAAGTAGTTTTACTATGCTTGGAAACTAACAACTGAACCTGCAGTTTCATGGTCACTGGCAGAAGGCACAGCCACTGGGGTTGGGGACAAAGGATTTTTTTACTCAAGGTACAGCAAGCAAGATAAGCTTTATGTTTGCATCAATGCTTCTTCCCTTTGCCCCCACCAAATCCACAGGGGTGAGGTACAGGTGGTTATGTTGCAGGAAGGGGGACCCCTTCCAGGGCCTGAAATTGGGCTATTGTCTAACACTCAGAAATGAATTGTCCAAGGAGACACATGTACTGGCAAAGCAAGAGATTTTATTGGGAAAGGGCACCCGGGTGGAGAGCAGTAGGGTAAGGGAACCCAGGAGAAGTGCTCTGCCACGTGGCTCGCAGTCTCGGGTTTTATGGTGATGGGATTAGTTTCCAGG
>NW_011494923.1:406327-406948 GCF_000754665.1 Bison bison bison | reverse complement strand
TATGTGGGATTTTAATTTGAGGGCTATAAAATGGATCTACTAAAAACTGCATCAGTTTTTCTGTTTTCTTACAACCTTGTCATTTTTGGGTGCTATCAAAGTAATAGCTATCAAAATAATGTTCCTCAGAAGACATCCATGTTCTAATCCCCAGAATCTGAGAATATATTATCTTACTTATAAGAGGGACTTATAAAGGACTTTGCAGGTGTGATCCAGTTAAAGATTACGAGATGGGAGACTGTCTTGGACTACTTGAGTGGGTGCCATGCAAACACAAGGGTCTTTGCATTTGGAGAAGAGAAGGAGAATTGAGGAGGGAAGAGGTTGTATTGATGTAGATGCTGGCTGAGGCCATGGGTTGAGGAATGTGGGCAGCCTCTAGAAGTTGAAAAAGGCCAAGAAACAAATTCTTCCCTAGAGCCTCCAAAAAGAATACAATTCTGCCAAATCTTGAACTTTAGCTCAATGAAACTCATTTCAGACCTCTAACCTCCAGAAGAGTAACATAATAAATAAATAAATGTGTGTTGTTTTAAGCTACTCAGATCAGATCAGTCACTCAGTCGTGTCCGACTCTTTGCGACCCCATGAATCGCAGCACGCCAGGACTCCCTGTCC
>NW_011494923.1:405678-406227 GCF_000754665.1 Bison bison bison | reverse complement strand
CCTGTCATAAAACAACTCATGCAAATGGTTACTATGGTGCCTGGCCAGGGTGGGCGGTTTCAATCAGTGTGCTTCCCCTAACAATTACAGGTGGGTTCTGAACATGCAGTGAGTCTGTCTCACAACTGGAGAATCCAGAATTGGGGAAACCTCAATCTTTCATAGGAGACAGCAAGCAAATTATCTCAATCTTTGCACCAGAGAGAGACATTATTTTTATTATATAGACAGTAAATAAATCAGATCCTTTGCTTCAGAGAGAGACATTATTTCTGCCTTCTAAGGCTGTTCACTATACAAATATCCTTGAAAGAATAGTCTGGCACAAAAATTTGCCAATGCCTCTGCTTACAAAATATTAAGAAATGTGAGTGGCATAACATTGTGTTATATTTGGTTTTATAGTTGAACTAATCCTTGCTTAGGACCAAAAAAAAAAAAAAAACCACTACCATAGAAAAGTATGTAAAATAAACAAAATTTTTTCACAAATATGAGATCATGGGATTCTCTGTGTGTGCATGTGTGTGGGTGTGTGTGGGTGACGTT
>NW_011494923.1:404835-405578 GCF_000754665.1 Bison bison bison | reverse complement strand
TGCTTCCTGACCTGCATACAGATTTATCAAGAGGCAGGTCAGGTAGTCTGGTATTCCCATCTCTTTCAGAATTTTCCACAGTTTATTGTGATCCACACAGTCAAAGGCTTTGGCATAGTCAATAATGCAGAAATATGTGTTTTTCTGGAACTCTCTCACTTTTTCCATGATCCAGCAGATGTTGGCAATTTGATCTCTGGTTCCTCTGCCTTTTCTAAAACCAGCTTGAACATCTGGAAGTTCACGGTTCAAGTACTGCTGAAACCTGGCTTGGAGAATTTTGAGCATTACTTTACTAGCGTGTGAGATGAGTGCAATTGTGTGGTAGTTTGAGCATTCTTTGGCATTGCCTTTCTTTGGGATTGGGATGAAAACTGACCTTTTCCAGTCCTGTGGCCACTGCTGTTTTCCAAATTTGCTGACATATTGAGTGCAGCACTTTCACAGCATCATCTTTCAGGATTTGGAATAGCTCAATTGGAATTCCATCACCTCCACTAGCTTTGTTTGTAGTGATACTTTCTAAGACCCACTTGACTTCACATTCCAGGATGTCTGGCTCTAGGTCAGTGATCACACCATCGTGATTATCTGGGTTGTGAAGATCTTTTTTGTACAGTTCTTCTGTGTATTCTTGCCACCTCTTCTTCTGCTTCTGTGAGGTCCATACCATTTCTGTCCTTTATCGAGCCCACCTTTGCATGAAATGTTCCTTTGGTATCTCTGATTTTCTTGAAGAGATC
>NW_011494923.1:391471-404735 GCF_000754665.1 Bison bison bison | reverse complement strand
TCCATCTTTGGCTGTAAAGAATATAATCAATCTGATTTTGGTGTTGACCATCTGGTGATGTCTATGTGTAGAGTCTTCTCTTGTGTTGTTGGAAGAGGGTGTTTGTACTCAGTTTATGACAATTTGCCACAACAGCAATAGAAAACAATACATTCAGATTATTCAATATTTGCCACTATAACAAGTAAATGGCAAAATCTCATTTTAAAATTTTTCATTATTTAAATATGACTGAAACTGACTTCCTTTAGTGTACTGTTCATTTCTCGGTTAGTCTTTTCATACTCTACTAAAAATGCTCTTTGGGGGGACCTCTGTGGTGGTCCAGTGTTGAAGACTTTGCCTTCTGGTGCAGGCAGTATGGGTTTGATGCCTGGTCTGGGAGTAAAATCCTCCATGACTTGTGGCCGAGAAACCAAAACATGGAACAGAAGCAATAGTGTGACAAGTTCAATAAAGATTTTTAAATGGTGCATATCAAAAAAATAAAATAAAACTTTTTGTATTTAGGAAATTATTTCTCTTTCACAAATGCTGGAAACATTTTTGCCATTCTGATTTTTGTGTGAATTGTAATTACATTCCTGACAGGCCTGTGTTTTTTGTTTTTGCTTTTTTTCCTGGCAGAAATTTGTATAGTTATGTGTATATTTTTGTATTAAAAGGAACCCAGATCTCCCACATTGTAGGCGGATTCTTTACCAGCTGAGCCACAAGGGAAGCCCAAGAATACTGGAATGTATATCCTATCCTTTCAGCAGATTTTCTTGACCCAGGGATCTAACCTGGGGTCTCCTGCATTGCAGGCAGATTCTTTACCAACTGAGCTATCAGGGAAGCCCTACTTGCTATGAAGTAACAGAAAATTGTGTGCCCTAAAATGTGGTTTGGGGGTTCTTTTTAGTAACAAGAAAATAAAATGTTTATGCTACAGTTAAATGAACATTATAGGATTTAAACCTTAAATATCACTTATATTCATAAAGTGACCATAGAAACTAAATTTGGAAAAATAGAGATAAAACAGTGACTTGTATAGTAAGGAGACTGGAGATTCTCGTTATCTCTGGCAAATTAGTTGGATCTCCCACAGCCTGTTCTTTGAAATCTATTAACTACAGCTGCTTTTGAAGATCTGGGTTTTAGATATATCTGTTGGTAGGCTCTTGACCCAAACTAAGTAATAATTCCTCTGTCCTTGGGAATTTGAAACCAGAATTCATGATAAAACCAAGACTGGTTCAGTTATTTTTTTAAGTACCTGCATATGTGCTCAGTCATTCAGTCGTGTCCAACTCTTTGCAGCCCCATAGACTGTAGCCCACCAGGCTCCTCTGTCCATGCAATTTTCCAGGCAAGGATATCGGATTGCATAGCTACTTCCTTTTCTGGGGATCTTCCCAATCCAAGGATTGAACCTTTGTCTCTTGTGTCTTCAGCACTGGCAGGCAGATTATTTACCACTGTTGCCACCTGGGAATGTATACCAAAGCAGCAAGGCCAAATTTAGTGAAAGGAGATAAAGCTGACCAAAAGAAAGGGGAAATGAGACCCCTATAGCTCCTTATTCTTCCCTTTTAAGTTTCATCTGTCTTTTCTTATTCTAGTTTCATGATAGCCCCTGTATATGTGCACAGTGCCTCTCATGGCTTTAGCTTGTTTGAGTAGGTTTATGTATTTTTAACAACCAAACAAATCACAAAAATTATGGATAAATTTTCTTTTGTGTACTTTTTTGAATTATCCAAAACTTTTATATTAAAAATATAGAACTTTTTAATCAGGTGAAAGATTTATTTAAAAGTCTGTGCAGAAATATTCAATTAAAAAACTTTAAAATACCAAACAGTTTTAGCTGGATGGTCAAAGTGAAAATAGGTTTATACATATTTATGTTGCATCTAAGTCCCAAAAGATCTGAGGTGATGAGAGTAAAATACATATACTGTAGGCAAAGTTTATGTTAAAAAAAAATTAAGCCAAGAAAAGAGCTGGTAGATATTATGCCAGGAAACTGGGAAAAGGAAACCATCACAACTGAACATAAAATTTGATTGAGAGTTTTGTAGCTGTCAATGGGGAGAGAAAGCACAATGGGTGATTTTCTAACTATTTTCTAATTAAAGGAAGCATTCAGTTTTTTAGAATATACAAATTTTCCCATTTTCTCAGTCTGAATAGAGCTTCTGTAATATATGACATTATAAAATAATAGAAGTAGAACATTAGAAAATTTTAAAACTGTGTCATCTAAGACTTTAATTTTACCCCCTAGAAATTTGTGTCTTAGCAAGGTAAAACAATATGCTTTGGGTCAGATAGAAATGAGAGTATTTTGGTAGAAGATGCAGAAATATTTTCTTAGATGACTGCCTCTTTACATTGCATTATTTAAATTACCATTTATTGAAGTCATTTGTAGGGCAATACAAGTGAATAATCTCAGTGGATAGCTTTGCAGTTATGTTTATATATGAAGCTTAGAAAATCAAAGAGATGGCTACTTTATGCATTTTGTTTTATCTAGCTCAGAAATAAACTTGGCTCCTAACTTGGTTTTGAATCGAGGGCTCCCACATTTATCAAATAGGACAGTTAATCTCTCAATGACTATCTGGAGTTCAAACATTTTGTGTTCTTGATTAAAGTGGGAGTCAAGTACTGTAAATCGCAGGTGTGCAGGTGGCAAGGTAACATACATATGATAAAAAAATTGAAAAATTGTTTGCATTCTTGCTCAAGCAGAGAGTACTTCCACTGATCAATCTGGGTCAAAATGGTGAATGTGTTAAGAGAAAAAAATAACACTGCAGAGTGTGTGGACTTTGAAAGTAAATCCATAGTCCTCAGCATTAGAACTAAAATCCATTAAGGTGAACCCTTAAGAAATGTTTTTAGTTTGTTTATAAGATATAAAATCCAAAGTTGGTGGAAAATAAAATATGTGCAGTTTTTTCACAAAGGACATATATTGATCTGAAGCTTATCAAGTTTCACAGACAGTTTTCCTTTTCTCTTTTGCAAGACTTTAAGCTTCATCTGAATGGTTTATAGGTTTGAGTTTTCAAGGGAGCTGAGGGAAAGCAACAGTTTTATTTCTGTTTCACAGACATTACCTTCTTATTACTGCCAAAAAGCAAGGTCATAGAGGTGACTTGGCCAAAGGCCCAGTGTAATCAAAGCCACTGCAGGTAAAGTGAAACGCTTAATTATAACCTTCATTTTCCAAATGCCTTCTTCACTAAATGGTTGATTAAACATGGACACAGGCTGCCAAGGGCAATTGTGGTCTCTGTGCAGATAGATGAAGGAAATTAAAGAAACAAAACTGTTCATGTAATTCTTAGCTGAATGAGAATCATTCTCGAGCAAACATAAGTGAGTAAAAATGAAGGATAAATGTGAAAAAAATGGAGAACAGAGACTAACAGATAAACCAAGGGTGGGCATGGCTTTCTTTGACAATATTACATTAATGGTAATAGAAGGTGAGAAGAAATAGGATTGGATTTGAACATGCAGGTACTATGCCAAGGCCATTGCTGCAAAAATCAATAAAGTGTGGATGATATTAAAATTCCTATAAAAAGAGAGAGGAGTTAGCATAAATCAATATGGGGACAAAGTTGGTGAAAATTCTTAATGTATTTTGAGTTTAGCGAGTGAGAATGTGATTTGGGAATCAAAAAATTACATGTATATTTATTTCTAAAATCAGAAAATATTGGGAAGAAAGATAGAAATGTAAAAATACATATCTCATGATCCAATAGTTCCTATTGTAATTCATTAACAGTAGCATATTATGCATGATTATTGGTAGGTATATATAGACATACACACAGACCTGTACATATATATTTATATGAATTTAATGTAATATTGTTTGTATTAGCAAATACTTGAAACAATCCAATGTATCATCAGTGCACTATGTATCTTTTTAAAGGAAATATACCATATGGAATAAACCACTTTTAAGTAAAAAAAAGTTACATGCTGATATATAATAAGAAATATATATAAATATATGCCAAGCTGGGTGACTCACAAGCTGGAATCAAGATTGCTGGGAGAAATACTAACAATTTCAGGTAATGCAGATGATACCACTCTAATGGCAGAAAGTGAAGAGGAACTAAAGAGCCTCTTGATGAAGGTGAAAGAGGAGAGTGAAAAAGCTGGCTTGAAACTCAATATTCAAAAACTAAGATCATGGCATCTGGTCTCATCACTTCATGGCAAATAGAAAGGGAAAAAGTGGAAGCAGTGACAAATTTTATTTTCTTGGGCTCTAAAATCATTGTAGATGGTGACTTTAGCCATGAAAATAAAAGGCACTTGCTCCTTGAAAGGAAAGCTATATCAAACCTAGAAAGCATATTAAAAAGCAGAGACATAACTTTGCTGACAAAGGTCCATATAGTCAAAACTACAGTTTTTTCCAGTAGTCATGTGTGGATGTAAGAGCTGAACACCAAAGGACTGATGCTTTTGAATTGTGGTATTAGAGAAGACTCTTTGAGAGTCCTTGGACAGCAAGGAGATCGAAATAGTAAATCCTAAAGGAAATCAACCCTGAATATTCATTGGAAGGACTATTGCTGAAGCTCCAAGACTTTGGCCACCAGATGCAAAGAGCTGACTCATTGGAAAAGACCCAGATGCTTGGAAAGATTGAAGGCAAAAGGAGGCAGCAGAGGAAGAGATGGTTAGATAGCACCGCCAACTCAATGGATATGAATGTGAGCAAACTCCAGGAGATAGTGGAGGACAGAGGAGCCTTGTGTGCTGCAGTCCATGAGGTTGCAAAAAGTTGGACACAATTTGGACATGACTTGGACACAACTTAGTGACTGAACAACAGCAATTATACCCATACATGTGTATGGAAAGAGAGATTTGTATAAATAGATATGTGTATTGATATGCATATTGGCATATCTGTATAAGTAGAGAAAGTGGACAAGGTTATACAACTCTTACCAGCTGTAATCTAAGAAAGTGGAATTGGAAGGATTGAAAAGAATGGGTTTTAATTCCTTCAATAATTTTTAAATTAATAGTATGGGTAACTATTTGTTTTTATAATTAGCTACATTTTGTCTCAAAAATTGATTTTGAGTTATAGATCAGCTGCCTATTAGCTATCTGATTTCTATTAATAGATTCTGTAGTTTTAGAGATTTTTTTATGATATTCTGAGACAAACATATCTATATCTTCCACTAGAAGAAGGCCATGATTTTTATATGAATATATAATTTTTGTTTTATAATTTAATAAAAGCATGGAAAATGGGAAAAGAATTCAGGCAAGATTATTGAATACACAAAGACTTAAACACTGGTAAGAAGATAGCTATTTCTTAAAATATTAAAATGTGACAAAAGGAATTTAAGCCAAATTCATGGGAAAAAAACATATTCAGAAGATGATAAAATTTTTGAATTATAAAAGCTATAGTCAGCAGAGGCTTTGTTGAATTACTGAATGGACTGTCACTAGATTGATGAAAAGTGGGCCCAGTAATATTCTTGCATGTATAGAAACAAAAATAAAAGCTGTAAGGAAAACAATAAAAAATGCTGTAAAATCAATATAAAGTAGGATGAAAGAGTCAATAAAAGGGTAACAATTCAAAGAAAATGAGAAGGGTAGTAGCAAGCTATGTGATTTTTACTTGGCAAAGAATATAAAAAGATAAGTGGCAGGCTACAGTACACAGAAAATTCACCGAAGGGAAAAGCAGAAGAAGTAAAAAACAAAAAACATCAGGATGCTGTAACCCAACAACCAAGGCAATGACACAATCTTAAACATTAATGGATGTTAAAGAATGTGACCAGGAAATGAATCATATCCCACTTTACCAAGATGAGAAATAAGCAGGAGCAGTCAAAAGGCTAATAAAATTGCATCTTTGTTATTAATCAGCAATGTTATAGAACCTCATGTAGGAAGGGAAAAAAGGGACAGCTTGGTATCTAAAGGGAATATACTTTCAGAACTTCTTTTAGTTGTTATAAAATATTTGAGAGGGAACATTCATGAAGCCTGTATCCCTCGTTATAAAAATTGTTTATTGAAGAAACTGGAAAAGACTGACTTATCTAAAACCATTATTTTTCTCCCAGTCTGGCCTATCTACCTTTAATTTCCTTTGCTTCCTTCTTTTTTCTACTTAACTCACGGCTTTGGATAACTATGGGGTTCCCTTGTGGCTCAGCTGGTAAAGAATCCGTCTGCATTGCAGTAGACCTGGGTTTGATCCCAGTGTTGGGAAGAACCCCTGGAGAAGGGAAAGGGTACCCACTCCAGTATTCTGGCCTGGAGAATTCCATGGACTATACAGTCCATGGGGTCACAAAGAGTTGGACACGACTGAGCAACTTTCACTTGGATAGCTACAATTTATTTCTTCCAACTCAAAAATAGATGCTTTGTAGAATATTTTTACTGCCGGCTTCATTAGGCTTTTAGCCAACTTATATTTAGTTTTTCCAACTAAAATTATTATAATTTTTTTCTCAGTTATTGAAGAGTTGGATAACATTGCATCCCCTCTTTGATGGATGGAAATTAAAAGTTTATAAGATCTTAAAATACTGGCTAAATTTGTAGTTTTGTTAGTTCCACAAAGAAATCATCTTAATCAAAACTAAAGAGCAACGGCAGATGTGGTAAAAAATATTCTTTGATGTTTCAGTGTACTTACGATGAGGCACATGGCCTCCGAGGTAAGCAAAAGGAACTATGGACCTCTGATAGAGTTGCTACAGCCTCTAAGCTGTGCTGAAGATCCTATGTTCTTGCTCTCACTGGCACAGCCCTATTCAGCTTCTTGGGTGCTATGGTTATTAACAGGGGAAAAGAACTCACCTGCCAATGCAGGAGAAATAAGAGACACAGGTTTGATCGTAGGGTCAGGAAGATCATGTGGAGGAAGGCATGGCAACCCACTCCGGTATTCTCGGCTGGAGAATGACATGGAGAGAGAAGCCTGACGGGCTACCATCCATGGGGTCACAGAGAGTCGGACATGACTGAAGCGACACAGCACAGCACAGAAGTGCATGAGAACAAATTAATAAAGAAGTGATTTGAAGTTAACAGAAATCCAAATAAATGAAATACATATGTACTGTCACACACAAGGGGTAAGAAGGTGAAAAAAAGTGGACTTTTCATAAAGCATTCATATCTCATAGAGAAAGACTATGAACAGGCAACTATTAACAAAACAGAACATGGCAGGATAGAAAGACCAGTACCAAGGAAGTGTGCTGGGTATGAAGATACATCCCTCATCTCCCTGCAGTCTGGCTTCAATTCCCATTTTTCTGTTGAGCCTACTACCCTTTGGGCATCTAAGGTGCACAGGGTTTTTGGTATCACACGCTGTATTGTGTCTTCCCCGCCCGGATTATGTATCAATCCTTGGTTTCCCATTAGGTTTCTATCGATCCCACTATCCTGGCTCTTCCTGTCTTTTTTCTGCTTTTAAATTGGATACTCCTTAGTGTTCATCCCTTAATCCTTACTCTCTAGAGGACAGATTTTACTGGTTTGGAAGAAGATAGAGTTGAGTGTAAGAACACGGAAGGAAGAGAGAGCGATTTGAAAGCTGTCGCAAAAGCCTAGAGATGCTCTGCAAAAAGGGCTTCATGAATCTCTTATTAAACTGGTTTGAAGCATAATTAGAACTTCAATATGCAGAAAATGGGTGAAACATGCTAGTAAAATGGATGAAATATTTTGAGTCATTTGACTTAGTTATGGCAGAAGTAGGAACAGAACATATTTGAGATATACGCCCCAAATTAAGAACCATATCAGCAATTTTCAATTTGATATCCCACTAATCACCAGAAAAGTCTGCCCAGGATCCATAGTGGAAATGTAATCAAATTCCAAATCTTGATGTCATTTTGAATTCATTGTTAGACAAGGCAGTGAAAACTAATAATAAAAGAAACATTTTTAGCTAAAACCCTAGGATTGTCAAAAATTCTCATGCCATGATATAAAAATGCCCTTATTTAGGAAGAACTCTTTCCTCAAGGTCATTGGAAAGGATCCATTTTATTAAGATTTTAATGGTCTGTTGATAAGGAGAGTGAAGTGCAACTGACTTACTCTTTTTTTAGAGTATTTTCATTCTTCCTAATCCTTCTCAAGATTTGAGTCAGGCAAAGTTTGCTTTTCTCTTTTGAGTTTTTAAGATTTATGCTTCTTTCCAATTCTCTCTTTTCACTATTTCATAGTTTGTGAAAAGCATATCATAGACGTACCTACATAGAAGTTGTAATTAGGCTAGACAAAAACATATTTTTAATTGAACTGAAATATCTACATTTGGAGTTTTGTTGTTTAGTCGCTACATCTGATTCTTTTGTGATCCCATGGACTTTAGCCCACCAGGCTCCTCTCTCCATGGGACTTCCTAGGCAAGAACACTGGAGTGGGTTGCCATTTCCTCCTCCAGGGGATCTTCCCAATCCAGGGTCAAACCAGAATCTCTTGCTTGGCAGTGGATTCTTTATCACTGAGCCACTGGAGGTATGTATATTTTAATTTTCTCTATCACTTTTATTAAGTCTTATTTAAAATTAAACATTTGAACATCCATTTGTTCATTCAAGTATTTATTAAAAATCTACTATATGCCAAATATTGTTAGCTGTTTGACTTTACAAAGTAATCCATATGTCTTTAAAATTTAGTCTTTTTGGTGATGCTGCCCTACTCTGTACAACCAGTTCTCAGCCATCCTTCAACGCCAGTGTCAAGATTTATTTCCTTTAAGAAATCCTCTTTCTGATCTCTCTCTCTAGAACCTGAAAGAAAATTTTCATTTCTTTTGGAGGAATATTTCCCAAGTCAAGATCTATTAATGTATTATGAAATCAACAGAGAGGGCTGTGATAGCATTTTAAAAACAAGTAAAAATAAAAGAAAAAGGAGAATTAGATTAGAAAATATCAGACTGTAATGCATTAATAAGTGTGAATATTGTTCAATCAAATTAAAATTGCATTTGTTTGCTGTGTGTGTGTGTGTGTCTGTGAATGAGAGTGTCCACATAGAGGTAGCCTGACCATATCTAGAGAATGTGAAGTGAAGTGAAAGTCGCTCAGTTGTGTCTGACTCTTTGCAACCCCAATGACTGTAGCCCGCCAGGCTCCTCTGTCCATTGAGTTCTCCAGGCAAGGATACTGGAGTGGGTAGCTGTTCCCTTCTCCAGGGAATCTTCCCAACCCAGGGATCTAACACCTAGAGAATGGAGTATGGTAAATCCTGTTTTATCTTAATAAAGAGCCATTGTATTCTAATGGGTCTGAATCATTCTGGTTTGACGCATGCACAGTCCTAACTAAAGCAATCAAAGTTCCATGAGAACCTGAGAGATTCTCAAAAAGAAAAAGAAATAAAATATGGAAAATACTAAAAATGGAAAATAAAGCTATTATTTGGGGAACATGGGCCAGAGCATCTAATATCATAACAAAAATGGGATTCAACAAGAACGGTAGCAAATAAAATGGAAAAAAGGAAGGGTAGTTATAAGACAAATTATGAAATAACAATATACCATATTTTTTCAAAAGAGGAATTGATGGTGATTTGTTGTGATGTAAGAATCTGGGTATCTCTCTTATTGAAGCCCCTTTTATACTCATACCTAGATTATTGACCATTATTTTAAAGTTTATAGCAATGGTTGCAATTAATTGTTTAAATTATTACTTTTATTATTTCTAAATAATTTTTTATTTCCAAAAATTCTGTGACTGATACATATAGAATAGAATATGTGGCTTTATTTTGTTTTCTATTAAGTGTTGATAATAAATAACAATAAAATTAAGCTAAATAGAATACTCAAAAATAGAAATAAGCAAACATGCTTACCATTTGACATTCAGGATGTTACTATATATGAATCATGAATCATTCCCCTGGGCCTGACTAACTTCATCTTAAATCAATTCCTGGATCAATTTTATTTTTGTGCCTTTGTTGTCTTCTGTGACTTTCCTTTGGGGAAATGACTTTATCCCTTTTCCTCTTTATAGAACTCAGTCAGGTGTCTACTCTTCCACAAAATCTTGGACTTCATCTAAGGACTTCTCTCCTCTGTGAGTCCGTTCCATTTCACTCATCATAATGTATTTGATCTTATCCAATAGTAGATTCAGAAATTTTCTATGGAGAAGAAAATTTCTTATCTATTTTTATATCCATAGACACAAAATTACATGATTAAATTTAAGTTTTACCAGCATTTTAAACAATCAATTCAGTTCAGGCTTTCAGTCGTGTCCAACTCTTTGCAACCCCATGGACTGCAGCATGCCAGGCTTCCTTGTCCATCACCAACTCCTGAAGCTTGCTCAAACTCATGTCCATTGAGTCTGTGATACCATCCAATTATCTCACCCTCTGTCATCCCCTTCTCCTCCCGCCTTCAATCTTTCCCATCATCAAGGTCTTTTCCAATGAGTCAGTTCTTCCCATCAGGTGGCCAAAGTATTTGAGCTTCAGCTTCAGCATCAGTCCTTCCAATGAATATTCAGGACTGACTTGCTTTAGGATTGACTGGTTGGATCTCCTTGCAGGCCAAGGGACTTTCAAGAATCTTCTCCAACACCACAATTCAAAAGCAACAGTTCTTCGGTGCTCAGCTATTCTTGATAGTCCAATTCTCACATCCATATGTGACTACTGGAAAAATCATAGCTTCAACTAGACAGACCTTGGCAAAGTAATGTTTCTGCTTTTTAATATGCTGTCTAGGTTGGTCACAGCTATTCTTCTATTAATTGGAGCAAGCGTCTATTAATTTCATGGCTGCAGTCACACCATCTGCAGTGATTTTGGAGCCCAAGAAAATAGTCTCTCACTGTTTCCATTGTTTCCCCATCTATCTGCCATGAAGTGATGGGACCATATGCCATGGCCTTAGTTTCATGAATGTTGAGTTTTAAGCCAACTTTTTCACTCTCCTCTTTCACTTTCATCAAGAAGCTCTTGAGTTCCTCTTCACCTTTTGCCTTAAGAGAGCAAATATTTATTTGTATGCAGATCAACGTGCTGCCACTAGATGGCACTCTTAATCACCACGATGCTCCCGGCTAAGACCACAAAGCTTGCTGTGCAATTTTGAAAACCAAAATATCAGAAAGCCAAGAGTTACATCAACATACATTGGAAGGGCAAAACCTGACCTGATTGAACTTAATCTGACAACAGACTCTTTATAGTCTATCTTTCCACTTACTGTAAATTTCGATATGATTGATTGCAGGGTAACCCCAAACTCTTTGGGGAGGGTTATGCAATATTTGAAATATGCTTCATATTATATTTCTCAAATAAAACAGGTTATGAATTCTGAAAAACATATGGCTGAAGAACTTTTTTTAATATCATCTTATTTTTTCCTCTGGTATACTGAGAAATAATTGACATGATTTGATATATAAATACATTGGGAAATGATTACCAAGATCAAGATAAATAGCACATCCACCATCTCACAGTTAACTCTTTCTGTGTTTGTGTGTGTTTTGTGTGGTGAGAACAAAAAAATCTACTCTCAGTTACCTTCAAGTATACATTATGGTATTATTTTATAGCCATCATGCTGTACAGTAGATCCTTAGAACTTACTCACTTTACAAAAGAAAGTTCTTACCCTTGAATACATCTCCCCATTTCCTCCTCTCCCCAGCAGCCCCTACATGGAAATCCCCACTTCATTCACTGTTTCTTTAAAATCAGCCCCTGCTCTTTTTTGGATTCCAAGTATAAGTGATACCAAACAGTATCTTTCTTTGTTTCAATCCAAGAATTTTTGACAAATGACTCTTCTCCTGCACTAGCACTCTTCTCAGTATTTTTTAGGAAATATGACAACAATAGTCATAAAATCATTCATTAAATTTATGCTTATAAATAGCTGTGAAAAGAAGAGAAGTGAAAAGCAAAGGAGAAAAGGAAAGATATAAATATCTGAATGCAGAGTTCCAAAGAATAGCAAGAAGAGATAAGAAAGCCTTCTTCAGCGATCAATGCAAAGAAATAGAGGAAAACAACAGAATGGAAAAGACTAGAGATCTCTTCAAGAAAATCAGAGATACCAAAGGAATATTTCATGCAAAGACGGGCTTGATAAAGGACAGAAATGGTATGGACCTCACAGAAGCAGAAGATATTAAGAAGAGATGGCAAGAATACACAAAAGAACTGTACAAAAAAGATCTTCACGACCCAGATAATCACGATGGTGTGATCACTGACCTAGAGCCAGACATCCTGGAATGTGAAGTCAAGTGGGCCTTAGAAAGCATCACTATGAGCAAAGCTAGTGGAGGTGATGGAATTCCAGTTGAGCTATTTCAAATCCTGAAAGATGATACTGTGAAAGTGCTGCCCTCAATATGCCAGCAAATTTGGAAAACTCAGCAGTGGCCACAGGACTGGAAAAGGTCTGTTCTCATTCCAATCCCAAAGAAAGGCAATGCCAAAGAATGCTCAAACTACCACACAATTGCACTCATCTCACATGCTAGTAAAGTAATGCTCAAAATTCTCCAAGCCAGGCTTCAGCAGTACTTGAACCTTGAACTTCCAGATATTCAAGCTGGTTTTAGAAAATGCAGAGGAACCAGAGATCAAATTGCCAACATCCGCTGGATCATGGAAAAAGCAAGAGAGTTCCAGAAAAGCATCCATTTCTGCTTTATTGACTATGCCAAAGCCTTTGACTGTGTGAATCACAACAAACTGTGGAAAATTCTGAAAGAGATGGGAATACCAGACCACCTGATCTGCCTCTTGAGAAATTTGTATGCAGGTTAGGAAGCAACAGTTAGAACTGGACATGGAACAACAGACTGGTTCCAAATAGGAAAAGGAGTATGTCAAGGCTGTATATTGTCACCCTGTTTGTTTAACTTATATGCAAAGTACATCATGAGAAACGCTGGACTGGAAGAAGCACAAGCTGGAATCAAGATTGCTGGGAGAAATATCAATAACCTCAGATATGCAGATGACACCACCCTTATGGCAGAAAGTAAAGAGAAACTAAAAAGCCTCTTGATGAAGGTGAGAGTAGAGAGTGAAAAAGTTGGCTTAAAGCTCAACATTCAGAAAACAAAGATCATGGCATCCAGTCCCATCACTGCATGGGAAATAGATGGGGAAACAGGGGAAACAGTGTCAGACTTTATTTTTTTTTGGCTCCAAAATCACT
>NW_011494923.1:382677-391371 GCF_000754665.1 Bison bison bison | reverse complement strand
TTTCGTCTAGTCAAGGCTATGGTTTTTCCAGTGGTCATGTATGGATGTGAGAGTTGGACTGTGAAGAAGGCTGAGTGCCGAAGAATTGATGCTTTTGAACTGTGGTGTTGGAGAAGACTCTTGAGAGTCCCTTGGACTGCAAGGAGATCCAACCAGTCCATTCTGAAGGAGATCAGCCCTGGGATTTCTTTGAAGGGAATGATGCTAAAGCTGAAACTCCAGTACTTTGGCCACCTCGTGCAAAGAGTTGACTCATTGGAAAAGACTCTGATGCTGGGAGGGATTGGGGGCAGGAGGAGAAGGGGACGACAGAGGATGAGATGGCTGGATGGCATCACCGACTCAATGCACATGAATTTGGGTGAACTCTAGGAGTTGGTGATGGACAGGGAGGCCTGGCGTGCTGTGATTCATGGGGTCGCAAAGAGTTGGACACGACTGAGCGACTGATCTGATCTGATCTGATGCATCTGTGATAGTTCCGATTCAATCCATCCTTGCACAGGGCCTCTGCATCTAATTCTGATTCCATGAATTCTATTCTTTTAACATTCACAGTATATAGCAATGGAAAAATTAAACATTGAGAACAAATATACCTTTTATTAAAATTCAGTGACAGTGTATTCTGTGTACAGGGATATTTCTTAAGATTTTTTACTTAAATATTGATATTTTTATATCAGATTCTAGTACAACTGATACTTCTATTGGAAGTTCTCTGCAGTACATGTCTCTCATGATATATCTAAATAGTAGCTAAATGAGCTGGTCCTACATATTATATATTTTTATAATTACAGAAATGTCTTTGGGAGCCCTTTTCAGTACCCCAGTTTAAAATATTTTGGAAATAAATAGAATGCAAAGAGAATTTTTAAAAAGCAAAAGTCAATCCTATCACTACTTTCTTCCTCTTTCCCTCCAAATTACATAAACATATTTTAAAAGATTATCCCTCAAGATCTACGTTTAACCTTTTAAATGTTCTCCTTGGTAAGATGATCACCAGATATCAATTCCCTTGTTTCTTGACAACTAGTATTGCTTTTTTCATGTATTTTGTTTGTTTGTTTCTGTCAAGCCTACTGCCTTATTTCTTGGCATATTATGAAAACTCCTATGAGGAACGAGTGGAAGGACTACATGATATAATAAGGTCACTTGAGGGTTTCCATAGTGACTCACATGGTAAAGAATCTGCATGCAATGCATGAGACCTGGGTTCAATCCTTGGGTTGGGAAGATTCCCTGGAGAAATGAATGGGTACCCACTCTAGTATTCTTGCCTGGAGAATTCCATGGACAGAGGAGGCTGGCAGGCTACAGTCCTTGGGGTCACAAAGAGTCAGATACAATTGAGCAATTAACATCTTTACTTTCACTGAATACCACCAGAAGACCTAGGTCTTAATCCCAGATCACATGCAGATTAGTTTAACAATATAGATGCCCCCTTTTACCTCTTTGATTCTTATAAAAAGAGGCTATACATTTGACATATGTCTGACTGCCATATCCATATCATTCCCATAAGAATTAAAAAGACATTCTGCTTGCTTTCTGCTTAACAGTAAAGTTTAGCTAGCTTGCTGGAGGAATTAATAGTGAGTTCTCCTCTTGTGAGGTCTACATTTTTCAACTGGCTGGACTCAAGCACCTTAATAACAATCTTAAACATCTCCCTGCACTCTGTAGCCTGAGCTCCTCCAACTTGGAAGATTTTGACTGTCATACTGTCATCCTAGCTTCCTAACAAGTTATACATTCTGCCTCCCTTTCTAAGAATTTTAGCACGATTTTGTTCTTCTACCTTGAAAAAAAAGCCAGAATTTATTTCATTCTGTAGAAAGCATGGGACAATTGAGAGTAAGTATGTTGTAGTAATTAAAAGCAAAGTCTCTGGAGCCAGAGTAGCCAGTGTTACATTCTGGTTCTCTGTGTTACTGGCTTTTGACAAATTATTTAACTTCTGTGCATTTCCTATTCTATAAAATCAGTATAACAATAGACTCTCATAAAAAACTTAGTATATTTAAAGCAGGACTATGCATGGCCTGTGAAGAAAGCTGAGCGCTGAAGAATTGATGTTTTTGAACTGTGGTGCTGGAGAAGACTCTTGAGAGTCCCTCGACTGCAAGGAGATCCAACCAGTCCATCCTAAACGAGACCAGTCCTGGGTGTTCATTGGAAGGACTGATGCCGAGTCTGAAACTCCAATACTTTGGCCACCTCATGCAAAGAGTTGACTCATTGGAAAAGACCCTGATTCTGGAAGGGATTGTGGGCAGGAGGAGACGGGGACGACAGAGGATGAGATGGCTGGATGGCATCACCAACTAAATGCACATGAGCTTGGGTGAACTCCAGGATTTGGTGATGGACAGGGAGGCCTGCCATGCTGTGATTCATGGGGTCGCAAAGAGTCGGACACTACTGAGCGACTGAACTGAACTGATGCATGGCCCTGGAGAAGGAAATGGCAACCCACTCCAGTATTCTTGCCTGGAGAATCCCAGGGACAGAGGAGCCTGGTGGGCTGCTGTCTATGGGGTCGCACAGGGTCAGACACAACTGAAGTAACTTAGCAGGCATGCATACATTGGCCATACAATAAATGTGTTACTTATAATTTTATTATAATTTGAGACACACTGTAATGGTTATAAACCTGAGCTCAGAAACTGGATGGTCTTGTCCTAAAATCCAGGCTACCTCACTCACTAGCTTTATGTACTTCAGTATATCACCTAAGCTTTCTCTGCTGCAGGTTCCTCATCCACAAAAATGGAATAAATAATAGTATATACTTATGTGGATTAAATAATTAATATTTGTAATGAACATAACATGGTGCATAGCACATAAAAATATGCATTTAATACCTTCAGGAGAGGGGGCCAAGATCTTTACACAGCAACATGAGGTTTTGAGTGTTTCACAGACTACATTTCTCATCAATCTTTGGTGCCCTCCACCCCTAGTAAATAGTGTGGGGATGCCCCAGGAGTTCCTGGGAATTGGAGTTCAGGGACACACAGGGTGTGAACCAGGATGCTACCTGGCCAAGGAGCAGTAGGAAATAAGCATTCCCCCACTGCTTGCTCCATAGTCTGGCAAGGTGATTCAAGCACCAGTGACTGCTGTGGACCCTGGGGTCCCTGGAAACTGGACAGGCCATTCAAGAAGTTTGATACAGGGATGTCCCCCTAGCCCAGCAGTGGAGCCATACATCCTGGAATGTGAAGTCAAGCAGGCCTTAGGAAGCATCAGTACAAACAAAGCTAGTGGAGGTGATGGAATTCCAGCTGAACTATTTCAAATCCTAAAAGATGATTCTGCGAAAGTGCTACACTCAATATGCCAGCAAATTTGGAAAACTCAGCAGTGGCCACAGGACTGGAAAATGTCAATTTTCATTCCAATCCCAAAGAAAGGCAATGACAAAGAATGCTCAAACCACCACACAATTGCACTCATCTTACATGCTAGCAAAGTAATGCTCAAAATTCTCCAACCCAGGCTTCAACAGTACATGAACCACAAACTTCAGGATTTTCAAAGTGGATTTAGAAAAGGCAGAGGAACCAAAGATCAAATTGGCAACACCTGCTAGATCATCGAAAAAGCAAGAGAGCTCCAGAATAACATCTGCTTCTCCTTTATGACTAAGCCAAAGCCTTTGACCATGTGGATCACAATAAAATGTGGAAAATTCTTCAAGAGATGGGAACACCAGATCACCTGACCTGCCTCCTGAGAAATCTGTATGCAGGTGAAGAAGCAAGAGTTAGAACCAGATATGGAACAGTGAACTGGTTACAAATTGGGAAAGGAGTATGTTAAGGCTGTATATTGTCACCCTGCTTATTTCACTTACATGCAAAGTACATCATGTGAAATGCCAAGCTGGATGAAGCACAAGCTGGAATCAAGATTGAAGGGAGAAATATCAATAACCTCAGATATGCAGATGATACCACCCTTATGGCAGAAAGTGAAGAAGAACTAAAGAGCCCCTTGATGAAAGTGAAAGAGGAGAGTGGAAAAAGCTGACTTAAAGCTCAGCATTCAGGAAACTAAGATCATGGCATCTGGTCCTATCACTTCATGGCAAATAGATGGGGAAATAATGGAAATAGTGAAAGACTTTATTTTGGGGGACTTCAAAATCATTGCAGATGGTGATTGCAGACATGAAATTAAAAGATGCTTGCTCCTTGGAAGAAAAGCTATGACCAACCTAGACAGCATATTAAAAAGCAGAGACACTACTTTCCGACAAAGGTGCGTCTAGTCGAAGCTATGGTTTTTCCAGCAGTCACATAAGGATGTGAGAGTTCGACTATCAAGATAGCCAAGCACCGAAGAATTGATGCTTCTGAACTGTGGTGTTGGAGAAGACACTTCAGAGTCACTTGGTCTGGAAGGAGATATAACCAGTCCATCCTAAAGGAAACCAGTCCTGAATATTCATTGGAAGGACTGATGCTGAAGCTGAAACTCCAATACTTTGGCTACCTGATACAAAGAACTGACTCATTGGAAAAGACCCTGATGCTGGGAAAGGTTGAAGGCGAGAGGAGAAGGGGACAACAGAGGATGAGATGGATGGATGGCATCACTGACTCGATGGACATGAGTTTGAGGAAGCTCCAGGAGTTGATGGACAGGGAAGCCTGGCATGCTTCAATCCCTGGGGTTTCAAAGAGTTGGACACGACTGAGTAACTGAACTGAACTGAACTTATGGTGCTTCCAGGTGGTGCTAGTGGTAAAGAATCTGCCTGCCAATGCAGGAGACATGGGTTCAATCTCTGGTCCAGGAAGATCCCACATGCAGTGGAACAACTAAGCCCCTATGCCGCAACTATTGAACCCGTGCTCTAGACCCCAGAAACCACAATGACTGAGCCCATGAGCCCCAGAGCCCCTGCTCTGCAACAAGAGAAGCAACTGCAGTGAGAAACTAGAGCACCACAACTAGAGACTAGCCCCTGCTTCCCCTCACTAGAGAAAAGCCTGCACAGCAACAAAGACATAGTACAGCCTAAAGTAAATAAAATTATTAGGAAAGTTACTTACATTGCTAATAGATTGGAATATGTCTCCCAGAGTTCTTGCAAGGGCTACTAGGCCTGTATTGATCTAATTTCATGAGGTAAGTAAGACACCAAACACTGGGAAAATGGAGATTTAAATTGGTACAGCTTAACTATAGGATACCCATGAAACATCTAGGTAGAAATTTCAATTAGAAAATGGATATGAATCTCAGAAAAGTTTATGGAAGTTTAACTAAGTTAAAATTTTAGGAACCTTCACTACAGAGATGCTTCTCAAAGCCATAAAAAGATTAAATCACCCAGTGAGTAAATGAGGTCAGAGATGTTTAGGGGATCAGTTCTAAGCACTTAGGAAGTCCTGAACTTTGAGGTTAAATTGAAGAGAGAGAGCCAGGAAATGAGATGGAGATGTTGAAATCGGCAATGAAACAAGAAACCCAGAAGAGTGTGGAATATTAAAGTTCGGGAGAGATCAGAGCTTTCAGAAGGAAATGCTGGCTCTTTGTCAAAAGTTATCTGAAAGGCAATGAAAATGAGGATGGAAAAGGTTTTACTTGTTTTCATACTTTAAAGATGGTCCAATTTGACAACAGGTTTCAGGTAGAGTGATGAGGATTGAAGTTAGCTTGAAAAAGACTGCAAGGTGAAGATGTGGACAATGTCAATTTAGACATTTGGATTAGATTTCCTAAGAAAGAAAGAAATAGAAGCAGTCCTGGGTAGGAATTTGAAGTCAAGAAAAGGGCTTTTAGAAAGATGATTCTGCTAGAATCTAATTGTATCTATGAACTATATGCATAATTAAAAAGTTAAAACCAAAGAAATAAGCAATGGAGAAAAGCAGAAAGGGCATGTGGGGGAATTTGCCATTATTGGGGAAGGGACACTATTATAATTAGACAGGAGAAGATGAAATCAGATTCAACAAGTCTGTGGATGTGGGTGTGGGGCTCAAATCTAGAGGCTTGTACTTTCTTAAGCACTGGATCGGGGCTTCCCTAGTGACTCAGTTGTAAAGAATCCCCCTGCCAGTGCAGGAGATGTGGGTTCTATCCCTGAGTAGGGAAGATCCCCTGGAGAAGGAAATGGCAACCCACTCCAGTATTCTTGCCTGGAAAAACCCATGTACAGAGGAGCCTGGTGGGCTACAGTCCATGGGGTCGCAAAAGAGTCAGACACAACTTGGCAATCACAACACATGTACACACACAGGTATTAGATCAGTCAGGGTTTAGGATATGCTCTTCGGTGGAGGTCCTGAGCACTCAGATGGAGAGACTCTGGAACGACACAGAGTTTATGGACAGCAGGGTTCCACTATCACCCCTAGATCAGAAGGTCACAGGGAAGAGGTGAGTTATGGTTCAGGGCTGAGGTCACCCCATGGAAGCTGGAAGCAGTAAAGCCTGTCCAATGGGAGCATGAAGAAATGCAGCTGCTGCCAGAGACCCCAAAATATAGAACCAAGGAGAGGGATAGCCCAGCTTCATCCTGCTCTCTTGGTCTCCCAGCAGGTCTTCCACCATCGTAAACCCAACAGGCAACCGGGCGAGAAGGGAGCCTGGGAGGCTCCAGCTTCACGAGTTATTTCTTTAACACCTATCGTTGTCTTTATTAATTGATGATGGAAATTACAGCTTTCTAGTCACTGGACTTCTCACATCCATTATCTAGAACACAGGATTTCTTTTTCTTATGCAAGGTGCCTGAGAATCTGCTTACATTTAGCATAGAATTTAAACAAAGGTAAATGGATTGATTTGTGGGCTACTTATCAAGGCCAGAATGAAACCTGTTGAAATATCCTGCTCCTCCACAGGAAGTCCTCTCTTGTCATTTAGATTACTGTGTCCTCGGGCACTGCTGCAGGCTCAACACCACTGCAGCCAGTGACTCATCTATGCCACCGCATTGTAGCTCACTCATTCTACTATCTCTTCCTGGTTCCCTGTCTTTCAACACATCCCTAACTGATGCAGGGTTAGACTGATGCTTATTTCCATGGTTTGAGTCTTCCTTTATTACATGTCTAAGGTTTTTTTGTTCATGCCTCAAAAGTCAACTCTGTCCCCCTTATTTCTAAGTTATTGGGTGGGAAGTGGGGAAAAAGGCAGTTACCTCCTTGTCCTGAGAAAAATTATTATTTGCTAGAATCATAAAAGAGATATTATGAACAATGAAGTCATGTGTGTGTGTGTGTGTGAGATAGCTAAACCTCTTGTTATCATGTGAGATTTGAGTCTCTACATTCAAGTAATTTGATGAACTACTCTTTTTACTAAATAATCCCATCTTCATCTGCAATGAACAAAAGCCTTTGTTCAGGCCATTTAGATGCATTACCAAGAATTAAGGAAACATGATTCAATGAAATATCTGACAATATTGTACAATGGGACAGAATATGGCTAAACTACATATGTCTGCTAAAAGTAAAACTACAAATAGTTTGTCCTGATAGAAACACCAAATAAAATCATGTCTTGCTAAGCTATAATGGGAAAAGATCTATTTTTAGCTCTAACATCTCTCCAGATCATCACCCACAATGCATTTCATCCCTCAGGAAATTTAAGTAGCAATAAGATACAATGGAGCTTTACAGGGAATATCAAAATTTCTCCTTGATCAAGCTTTTTCTTTCTATGCTATTGAGTCTAGCAATTTCATGGAAAGGGCCTATTAAAGTCAGAATTGAAAAAAGATCCAATCATAGTTTTTGAAACCGGGAGAATACTAGAATAAAGCTTTTGAACATGAGTTGTAGATTTTCTTTTGTGGAAAGCCACATCATTTAGACCAGGAAAATGGTAGCAATATATAAAGATATTGATTTGTAAGATGACTAATTTCCAACTTCTCGTTTTCTACCAACAAAATTGGAAACTAAAATGAGCAGATGGAATTACATAACTGTTCATTAGGCGTTATTTCTTCCAAGTAAAGGAAGAATGAGAAATTATATATGTCAATTCCATATGTCTCTGAAAATTATTGTTTTCAAATCAATCTGGCATCCTTCTTCCCAGAAAAATGTCTGAAAGATAATACATAATTTATTGGACCAAACATTTAGGAAAAGTTCTTTATATCTTAGAAAAAAAAGAGGAGCAGATTAAATTCAAGTTACTATTACATTACATGAGATGAAGAAGCAAGGCTATCACTTTCTTATTAAAAATCACTTTGGGTTAAAATTTAATCTACACTTGGTGCTTTTTCTAAAGCCAAAAAGCTTTTAAGAAAATGTGATAGGTACAAATATGCAGTAATGGCACTCACCAACAGAAAGATTATCATTTCCTTATAAACATGTTAGTTCTTTAAAGTTCATTTCTTAAACTTTAAACTCAAAATTCTAAAGCATGATTTACTAAAAATAACTAATTTAATAAGCTTTAGATTGCCGGGAGAAATATCAATAACCTCAGATACGCAGATGACACCACCCTTATGGCAGAAAGTGAAGAGGAACTCAAAAGCCTCTTGATGAAAGTGAAAGTAGAGAGTAAAAAAGTTGGCTTAAAGCTCAACATTCAGAAAATGAAGATCATGGCATCCGGTCCCATCACTTGATGGGAAATAGATGGGGAAACAGGGGAAACAGTGTCAGACTTTATTTTTCTGGG
>NW_011494923.1:367792-382444 GCF_000754665.1 Bison bison bison | reverse complement strand
ATTCTGAAGGAGATCAGCCCTGGGATTTCTTTGGAAGGAATGATGCTAAAGCTGAAACTCCAGTACTCTGGCCACCTCATGAGAAGAGTTGACTCATTGGAAAAGACTCTGATGCTGGGAGGGATTGGGGGCAGGAGGAGAAGGGGACAGCAGAGGATGAGATGGCTGGATGGCATCACTGATTTGATGGACATGAGTCTGAGTGAACTCAGGGAGTTGGTGATGGACAGGGAGGCCTGGCGTGCTGCGATTCATGGGGTCTCAAAGAGTCGGACACGACTAAGCGACTGAACTGAACTGAACTGATATTTGCTAAACTTCCTGTAAAAATAACTGCAAGTTATTTAGTACTTATACTGGTGACATTACACTTGATTTATGTTAGATAAAACAAGGAGTTTGTTGAGCTTTTCAAAAATTAAAAGAAAGCAGCCACAGCTATGCAAGTGAATCTTAAGCAATAAAAAATTGTTCTGATAATCAGATTGTTAACTAGTAAAGGCTTTTACATTAATGGAGCATATGTTCAGTTCAATCACTCAGTCATGTCTAACTCTTTGCGACCCTATAGACTGCAGCATGCCAGGCTTCCCTGTCCATCACCAACTTCCAGAGCTTGCTCAAACTCATGTCCCTTGAGTCGGTGCTGATGCCATCCAACCATCTCATCCTCTGTCATCACCTTCTCCTGCCTTCAATCTTGCCCAGCATCAGGGTCTTTTCCAATGAGTCAGTTCTTTGCATCAGGTGGCCAAAGTATTGCAGTTTCAGCTTCAGCATCATTCCTTCCAATGAATACTCAGGACTGATTTCCTTTACGATTGATTGGTTGGATCTCCTTAAGGACCAAGGGACTCTCAAGAGTTTTCTCTAACATCCCAGTTCAAAAGCATGGATTCTCCAGCATTCAGCTTTCTTTATAGTCCAACTCTCACATCCATACATGACTACTGGGAAAACCATAACCTTGACTAGATTGACCTTTGTTGGCAAAGTAATGTCTCTGCTTTTTAATATGCTGTCTAGGTTGGTCAAAGCTTTTCTTCCCAGGAGTAAGCATCTTCTAATTTCATGCCTGCAGTCACCATCTGCAATTAATTTAGAGTCCAAGAAAATAAAGTCTGTTACTGTTTCCATTGTTTCCCCATCTATTTGCCAAGAAGTGATGGGACCCAATGCCATGATCTTAGTTTTTTTAATGTTGAGTTTTAAGCCAAGTTTTTCACTCTCCTCTTTCATTTTCATGAAGAGGCTCTTTATTTCTTCCTTGCTTTCTGCCATAAGGGTGGTGTCATCTGCATAGCTGAGGTTTTTGATATTTCTCTGGGCAATCTTGATTCCAGCTTGTGCTTCATCCAGTCCAGCATTTAGCATGATGTACTCTGCATATAAGTTAAATAAGCAGGGTGACAATATACAGCCTTTTCCTATTTGGAATCAGCTGTTGTTCCATGTCCAGTTCTAACTGTTGCTTCCTGAACTGCATACAGATTTCTCAGGAGTCAGGTCAGGTGGTCTGGTATTCCCATCTCTTGAAGAATTTTCCACATTTTGTTGTTATCCACACAGTCAAAGGTTTTGGCTTAGTCAATAAAGGAGAAGTAGATGTTTTTCTGGAACTCTCTTGCTTTTTCAATGGTCCAACAGACGTTTGCATTTTGATCTCTGGTTCCTCTGCCTTTTCTAAATCCAGCTTGAACATCTGGAATTTCACAGTTCACATACTGTTGAAGCCTGACTTGGAGAATTTTGAACATTACTTTACTAGGGTGTGAGATGAGTGCAATTGTGCAGTAGTTTGAACATTCTTTGTCATTGCCTTTCTTTGGGATTGCAATGAAAACTGACTTTTTCCAGTCCTGTGGCCACTGCTGAGTTTTCCAAATTTGCTGGCATATTTAGTGCACCATTTTTACAGAATCATCTTTCAGGATTTGAAATAGCTCAACTGGAATTCCATCACCTCCATTAGCTTTGTTCGTAGTGATGCTTCCTAAGGCCCACTCACCTTTGCATTCCAGGATGTCTGGCTCTAGGTGAGTGATAATACATACCATCTTGATTATCTGGGTCGTGAAGATCTTTTTTTACAGTTCTTCTGTGTATTCTTGCCACCTCTTCTTAATACCTTCTGCTTCTCTTAGGTCCTTTATATAATGGAGTATATAACAATCTATTCTTGCATGTACTTATTCGAGAAATATTTATAGTGAATACTGTGTGGGAGATTACTAAACGTTAACACAAAGAATCATTCTCATATCCTGAGCTTACAGTATAGTTAGCATATAATATGGTCATTAAAAACATAATAAAGGTACATAATCTCTGATACTTTTAATGCATCCAATGTTTCTCAAAAATTTTATCAAGAGCACATAAAATCTACTAAACTCCATAATACTACTTGAAGACTTTTTCCAAAATGCCCTTGCTTATTATTTTCTCTGAGCTTTCCTTACTTCTGGCTGTAAATGAAAGTTTTCAATACTCCATTGTGGTTCCATTATTTGACACACTACTTGTCCTTTCTTTCTGGCTTACTGACTTTGATTACCTACTTATTCATGGCTTGTTTTGCCTCTTTGAATTTGTTCTCTTCAAAAGCTCTAAGAGACAGTTCTGTTATCCACCTTCAATATTTAAGCATCACTTAGTCAGAAGAGGGGAAGGAGTTTTGGATAAAGGGAAAGTTGGAAGGAAGGGTTATCAGAGGTAGCTTCCCAGAAAGGGAAGTACAGTGGCTTCTCATTATTCATGTTTAATTATGTTCAATGAAGTCACTATGAATACTGAATTTGCAAATATCAAACCACTGCTTCTAGGAGAATACTGAACCTGAATATCTGGTCACAACAGTTTTATCAGGATAACTGTTTTATGTGTATTTCTGTTTAAAGACATATTATTTAATATGTAAGAATCTTCTCTTTTTCAAGTTGGAGGATAATTGCTTTACTATGTTGTGTTGGTTTCTGCCATATAACAATGCAAATCAGACATAATTAATACCCTCCCTCTTAAACCTTCCTCCCCACTCCCATCCCACCCCTCTATTCATCACAGAGCACCAGGCTAGGCTCCTTGTGTTATACAGTAGCTTCCCACTATTTATCTATTTTACACATGATAGTGTATAAATGTCAATGATACTTAGGAATTCTAACTAGGTGGACCTGTTCTATTGTTGATTCATTAACACTGAACTCATGGTCAACAGCATAAAACTCACTACTGAACAAAGCTTATCCATATATTTTCTCCATAAGTCACATCCCAACTTTCTTGCAATTAGAAATACCAGACAGCCCTTTAACACTACACTTGGGGGCTATTTTAGAAAGTGAAATCCCCCCCCACCCCCACCCCCAGAAAAACCACACACGCCAAAAAATGTGGAGACGTGATACTATGCTTAGAGGGTAGGCAAATTTCCAAATATAAAATCTGCAAATAATGAGAATCTCCTATGTTTTTTCAGGGTCATGAACTTCGGATTAGATTTCTAGATGTACAGTTGAAATGTACAGTATTCAGTAAGAGACAATGGTATCAATAAATGTATGATCACAGGAAAGCATATGGCTAGAGTTCCTAGTGTTCACTTTGGACAGAAACAAGGAATTAAAATGGCAGATCAGGTTAGGGATAGAGACTGGAAGATATTAAGGACCTAGGGAACTTGGATTTTGCACTTAGCTTGAGAATTTCAAAGATTTTATGTGGACTTAGAACCCTCTCTTCATCCAAAGGAGTCCTTAGAAATTCCATGTTATAGTGTGTAGACGATGAACAGTTCTAGTTACAGAACACAGTTAAATACTAATCAGGAATGGTAAAAACACTGCAAGTATTTACACCAGAGTAAACAGTGAATGTAGTGCAAGAATTTGGTACACAAATGATAAAAATCTAAGGAAAGAAGAAATGGTAACGCACCAGGAAGCTATCTGGAAACCATGACCATCTCTAAGACATAGGGCTAGAGGAGAAAGGGAAAAGGTTTTATTATTTGTACCAAGGAGTCACATTATGCTATGCTATGCTATGCTAAGTCACTTCAGTCGTGTTCGACTCTGTGTGACCCCATAGACGGCAGGCCACCAGGCTCCCCCGTCCCTGGGAGTCTCCAGGCAAGAACACTGGAGTGGGTTGCCATTTCCTTCTCCAGTGCATGAAAGTGAAAAGTGAAAATGAAGTCGCTCAGTCGTGTCTGACTTTTAGCGACCCCACGGACTGCAGCCTACCAGGCTCCTCTGTCCATGGGATTTTCCAGGCAAGAGTACTGGAGTGGGGTGCCATTGCCTTCTCCAAAAGGAGTCAGCACTAGAGGGAGAATTTGAAACAAGGTGAACCTGTTCTAAGGGACTTGAAACTAAAAATATATTCCTTGTGTTTCCCTGGTGGCTCAGTGGTAAAGAATCCACCTGCCAATGCAGGAGATATGTGTTTGATCCAGGAAGATCCAGGAAAGTCCAGGAATATCCCACATGCTGCAGAGAGACCAAGTACATACAACACAACTATTGAGCCTGTGCTCTAGAGTCCAGGAGCCACAACCTCTGAGCCCACATGCTGCAACTACTGAAGCTTGGGTGCCCTAGAGCCCATGGACCACAAGAGAAGCGATTACAAGAAGCCCGTGCGCCGAAACTAGAGTAGCCCCCGCTCATCACAACTAGGGAAAAGCCCTCACACAGAACGAAGACCCAACACAGCCATAAATAAATAAACAAATATATAAACAAAATTTTAAAAGACAAATAACAACAACAAAAATATGTCTTTGCAGTAGATTCTGCCCATGCTAGAAGATTCCTTTCAGTTCTTCCCAAAGGCGAAATACTGCCAGAAGGCATCTGACTCTGGAACCTATGAATAGAAAATGCTTTTCTGTTCAGTGGCAGTGGGGTGGAATGTGGAAACCAACAGAGCAGAAGAAGCCTGAGGAGTGATTCCAAGGACAAAGAGGCCAAGCACCAGCACAGAACTGAGTCATGGTTCATTTGGTCAAAAGTTCTCCCCAAGTATAAGTTGCTCTAAAAGTAAAAAAGAAAACTGAATATATTCAATTCAAAAAAAAAAAAAAAAAGGGTAGATCTTTACATAAGAATTTCACTGCATTTTTGCAGAAGTATTAAAAAATTGAGTCTGAAATATCAAGTTGGGTGAAGTTGTGAATATTTTTCTAAAGTACATTTCTTAATTATAAATGTATCATTTAATTGTCACTCATCACACCTCTTTTGTTGGCTAAAGGCTTCTGAGCTTTTGCAGTTTGTTACATATCAAAGCACTTTTCCTAATATAGTATTTTTGTCATGTCTAAATATTTGCATTTTGCTTAAAATCTTCAAAACTGACTTTAAAAATATCAATGGGAAGTTATGTTTCAAAAGTTATATATATATAGATGTTTACTTGAAAAAGACTAGGAAATATTCCTTTTATAATATTTCTACGAATATAATTAATCAGCTTAAAACTGGATTTCTAAATTCTTCTTAAAGTATATTTTGTATTTTAGAAGTCTTTCTTCAAGAAGGACAGAGCATGTTAGAAAGTCAGATTTAGAAGAAAGGTTATGTTTTTCTCTGCTAATACATCATTTGTATTATCTTTGACAATACTCTTCAGGATAGTTTTCCAAATAATTAACTCTTATTTTTAGAATTGAACTTCCAATCTCAGAGCAACTGATCTATCAGCCAAATGGAAAAATTAAAGCCAACAAGCAATAATGCTTCATAACTTAACATGTTCATTTATTTTCATTTCCTGGGACAATAGATTAGAATTATCTGAATATCAGGAATAGTTATAGCTTCAATTTTCTCACCCAAATTTCTCATCTTTTTTTTGTTTAATTTTATTTTATTTTTAAACTTTACATAATTGTATTAGTTTTGCCAAATATCAAAATGAATCATCTTAATTGACAACCCTATAAGCATTGAATTGAAAAGTTTTAGGGGGCTACTTCTAATGTTGGGACCTTAACAGACTGAAAGTTACAGTGGTCACAGCCAGGAGAACCTCCTCAGTGGTAATGGCCTTGCACATGACTTTTACCTTCTCCAGGACAAAGTATATTTACCCTGAAGCTAGAAGACATATGGAGGATCATACAGGGGCCATATTGACTATGAAAAGCTAGATTTTATTTCATATCAATATTTGGTTTCTGACCAAACTATACAAATATGGAACTGTGCTTAGAAATGGTTCTAGGTAGCTGAAAGGAGATGAAAGGAATTTGCTCTTCTGCTTTCTTCATATTCTACACAAAAAGGAGGGCCTAAAGACTACCTTCCATGAGGCATTAGGATTCAGAAACAAAGCAGATTCAAAACATTCATCCAATTCGTTTCATATATGATATTATACATGTTTCAATCCCATTCTCCCAAATCATCCCACCCTCGCCCTCTCCCACAGAGTCCAAAAGACTGTTCTATACATCTGTGTCTCTTTTGCTGTCTCACTTACAGGGTTATTGTTACCATCTTTCTAAATTCCATATATATGCATTAGTGCACTGTATCGGTGTTTTTCTTTCTGGCTTACTTCACTCTGTATAAAGGCTCTAGTTCCATCCACCTCATTAGAACTGATTAACCTCCAATTAAAAGAAATAAATTTATATTAAAAAAAAATATTCATCCAGGGTTGGCTTCTGGAATTCACCTTGCATATGGCATCCATTCATCCTCAGAATTACAGACAGTTATGCTTCAAGTACAACCGAATTGTTTTTGTGGTCAATATCACCATGTTTTCTCCATTCATCTTGCGGAGTGGAGAAGATTATAGAGTTTGATAGAGCACTTTATTATTAGTAAAACTAGTAGCATATACACATACTTAATTTTGGATCCTAAATGTGAAACATAATACAACAATTTGCTATTCTTTCAAATTAGCAAATTAGTGGTGAGGTAAGTTTGTCTTTTATTATTATTATTATTATTTTTTTTGACCGCACTGCTTGGCTTGAGGGTCTTAGTTCCCAAACCAGAAACCAGGGGTTGAACCTGTACCCCTGAAGTGGAAGCGCAAAGTCCAAACTGCTGAACTGCCAGGAAACTCCCAAAGCTTCTTTATTTTGTAGTAGAACTTTAATAAATATTTGTTTTGTTTAATTATTTTAATTACATTACCAGAGAAGTTAAATATCAGATTTAGTTTTAAATACTTTAGTTTTAAAAATGCTATATACCTCAAGATTCAGAAGATTAAGAGAAAGTAGTTAATTTATGTATGCCTCCACTCCTCTCAAAAGTTGGATGAAACTTAATAAACTCAAACTACATGATTTTAGGCAAATTTCAATTGAGATCTGATCTCTGGAAAGGAAAAATGTTCCTTTTTTTTAAAATACAGAATTATTGCCCTTTATATAGTTGTATTTGATCAAATAATTGAAAATGAATGAATCTATTTTCATTTATTAACTGCTTAAAATATGTCGGTACTTTTGGGCCTGACATACATATCACTTTCTCTCAAATAATTGCATTCTAACCAACTTGCTTTCAGTTTTATAAGGGAATAGATTAATATTTTTATTGCTTCCCTCAAATCAAAGCATTGATATATGATGCTTATAGCAATTAGCATCCCTGAAATTTGATCTATTTTGTGTGCTCATATGGCATGTAGTGTTTAAATGTCCTTCTATTTGGACACAAGTCCATGGACTAGAATCACTAGATGATAACTTAAAATTCTGAAAGAAATTTAATAGTTTCACAGTTAGAAGGAACCGGTAGATTTGGTAACTTACGGTATAGTGTAACTGACAGCCAATCCAAACAATGAATGCTTCTAATACATACAAATCAGGAAATATTATCTTTATCTTCTCCTCTTTTGATGTAATCATATTCGAGTTCTGTCAGAAATAAATGTCTGGGGAAAGAAGGGGAGGAATAAATTAGGAGGTTGGGAAACAACAAGGACCTACTGTATAGCATAGGAAACTAAACTCAATTTTTATAAGTATGTATAAGGGGAAAAGAATCTGAAAAAGAATATATATACATATATAAGTATATGTATACATGCACACCCAGAGAAAGCAATGGCACCCCACTCCAGTACTCTTGCCTGGAGAATCCCATGGACGGAGGAGCCTGGAAGGCTGCAGTCCGTGCTAAGGGTCGGACACGACTGAGCGACTTCACTTTCACTTTTCACTTTCATGCATTGGAGAAGGAAATGGCAACCCACTCCAGTGTTCTTGCCTGGAGAATCCCAGAGATGTGGGAGCCTGTTGGGCTGCAGTCTATGTGGTCGCAGAGTCAGACACGACTAAAGTGACTTAGCAGCATACTTGGCACACCGGAGAAGGCAATGGCACCCCACTCCAGTACTCTTGCCTGGAGAATCCCATGGACGGAGGAGCCTGGAAGGCTGCAGTCCATGGGGTCACAAAGATTTGGACAGGACTGAGTGACTTCACTTTCACTTTTTACTTTCATGCATTGGAGAAGGAAATGGCAACCCACTCCAGTGTGATTGCCTTGAGAATCCCAGGGATGGGGGAGCCTCGTGGGCTTCCGTCTATGGGGTCGCAGAGTCGGACACGACTGAAGCGACTTAGCAGTAGCAGCATACACATACACACATACTTCAGAGTCACTTTGCTGTAAACCTGAAACTAACACTACATTGTCAATTAACTATACTTCAATTAAAAAAAAATAGATGTCTGGACATGTGGTACAAACTCATTGTCAAGGTCACATGGAGTAGATGTCCAAATGAGAGTTAACTAATTAGGTTGTGGACATATTTGAGGGAACTACTATTAGCCTATCACAGGTGCTATGCATTCTGGGGAAGTTGGTTTAAAATTCCTCTGTATTTATGTATGCACTGATCAATTGACAGCAGAATTTAAATATTTATTTTACAAATATTTATGAGGAGAAATAACAGTCCCTTAGATGTCCACACCCTAATCTTTAGAACCTGTAAACAGCTTACCTTATAAGACAAAAGAGAATTTGAAGATATGACTAAGGTTAAAGACCTTGAGATAAGGAGTTCATCTGGAATATCTAATATAGATCCAGTGGAATCACTGAGTCCTTAAACATGAAGGACCTTTTCCAGCTGCGGTTAGAGGGAGCTGTCAGCATGAGGAGGATTTAACATCTCAGTGCTGTTTTCTTTTGTTCACGGAAAGGCATTTTATTTTAATTATACACATAAAAATGAGACAGTTTTCTAACAGCTGGAAAAGGCAGGGAAACAGATTATCTCCTCGAGCCTATAGAAGGGAAGTCAGCTTAGCTAACATCATGATTTTAGCCCAGTGAGACCTATATTATTAGACTACTGACTTACAGAAATGTAAAATATATTTGCACTGCTTAAGGTCACTAAATTTGTGGTAATTTATAAATGGCAGCAATAGAAAACAATATAATATCTGAATCCAATTCTTTACTAATTCATTTCATGTTTCCATAGCCACAAAATTTCATCAGAAAGGAAATTTCAAAAACTTAAGATCATATTTTATCAATAAAAAAAAGACTGAGATTAAAAGAGAAAATTTTTCTGGAATACAGGTCTCTCTGTCATCTAATCCATTATGCCAGCCTGACCTTCCTTTCATATTATCTCAAATATATTATTCTACCTTTATCCTGAAAACATGAGCTCTTTTTATGTGAGATCATTATTTTCAAAGGGGAAGGAAGCTGTGGCTACATCTGTGCTCCTGGTGGCAGGAAGCCAAGATTTTGTGATCACCATTTATCACTGTAGCTTGCAAATTTGCTTCTATTCGTCCCAGCTAAATTAAGGTTCACTAAGGCTGAGGCCAGCTGTCCGATCCATCATTTAACTGTTCCCTCACTCCTCTACTCCTGCCTCTAGCATAGTGCCTGGTACTAGGAAGGCACTCATCACATACTTGTTGAATGAAAACAAAAATGTGCCACAAATAATCTTTTTTTTTTCATTTTCATTGGAGTTCAGTTGATTTACAATGCCATGTTAATTTCAGGTGTACAGCAAAGTGGATCAGTTTTACGTATATACTGATATATATGCATATATGAGACTTTCCAGGTTGCACTAGTGGTAAAGAACCTGCCTGCCAAATCAGGAGACATTAGAGACATAGGTTCTATCCCTGGGTCAGGAAAATTCCCTGGAGAAGGGAATGGTTACCTACTCCCGTTCTTGCCTGGAGAATGCCATGGACAGAGGAGCCTGGAAGATTATAGTCTATAGAGTTACAAAGAGTTGGACACAACTGAAGTGACTTAACATGTATCATATACATGTATACTAAGACATATATATATATATATATATACATTATTTTTCAGATTTTTTCAAATATAGGTTATTACAGAATTTATTTGTAAAGAAGAAAGGGATTTCATCTAAATAATGTCTATCAACATGTAGGTGTTTATTCATGTATCTAAAACAGAAAATAAAATCTGTATATACAATTGTCCCTTGGTATCCATGGGGGATTGGTTCCAGGACCCTTGAGGATACCAAAATCTGAGGATGCTTAAATCCTTCATATGAAAAGGCATAGTAATAGAATCAAAGACCTATATGTATAGTCAGCATTCGCAAGCTCAGAGTCAAAAGATGGAAATGGGACTGACTCCTCTCACTGTTACCCCTAGTGATTCACGACCATATTTTGTTTCCTGCCCCTGCTACTTTAAACTTGGCTGATCTAGAAGTAATCCTTTCAAAAGCAGGAATACTTCCACCAGTGGACAAAACAATGATTTCATTGAGGCTGAGACTCCCACCTGGGCAGCTTGGTACTCAAGAAATGGAGCTTAATTCTCCTCTCTTTCATTGTGATTTAGTGACTTGCTTCTAGTCTATAGAATATAATGGAAATAATGGCATGTCACTTCCAAGATTAGGAAAGTCTTACAAAAGACTGAAGCTTCTGTCAGGGGAACTCTTGCATGCTCCCTCTCTCTTTAATCACTTCCTCTTAGGAAGACAGATGACATGACATGAATACATGAAGCCCATGTGCAAGGAAGTGAATACTCTATCCATTAGCCTGATTTTGGGAATGGGTCCTTGCTCAGCTCCTCAAGTGAGACCACAAACACAGCTGAAAACTTAGCAACAATACCAAGAGAGACTTTCAGCCAGAATGCCCCAGCTAAGCTACCTGATCTACAGAAATGTCCCAATTACAGCCCTGATCTATAGAAACTTTGAGATAATAAACGTTCATTGTTTAAATCTAAGTTTCTGTGTAACTTATTGGGTAGCAGCTAATACTAACCAATATTAAAACTGACCCAGTCTATATTCACCAGGGGTTATAGCTTTGTGGCATTAGGTCTCCAGCTGTGGAGTAAAATGGAGAGTTCTTATGAGGTTTTGAGCAGAATCATGATATGATGCTGATTTATATTTACAAATACTGGTTGCTGGGCTGAAAATAGGCTATAAAGAGCTAATGCAGGGAGACACGTTAGGAAACCATCATACTATATCCAAGCAAAGATTATATTACCTCAGAGGAAAGTGTTAACAATGTTGTGAGAAATCCTCAGATTTTGGATATTTTTGAAAGTATAGCCAACAGGATTTTCTAAGAGATGCAATGTGGGTTGAGAAAAGAGAGAAATCAAAAGTGACTTTATAGTTTCACTTGAGCAATTGAACGTTTGGATTTACCATCTACTGAAATGTAAGTGGAACACATAGAAGAAAGAGTCTGGGAGTTCTAACATTTGGGTGTGAGGCATTTGTTAGACATCCAAGCAAAACTATCAAGTAGGCACCTGAGCCTAAAGTTTGGGTGAAAGGTAGACATTTGCAAATTACTGGGAAATATTTGATAGTGAAAGCCTTGGGACTTGACCACCAAAAAGTGAATGTAGGTAGAAAGAAGAAAGGCTGAGCTCTGAATCCTCAAAATTAAGGGACAGAGCTAAGTGGAGGAAGCAAGGAAAGAGAACGAAAAAGAATAGCCAGTAGAGTGGGAGGACCATTATCTTTTTCATCCGGTTTACTTTAACAGAATCTTTCCCTTTCTCACTCTCTCACTTTCAATCTATAGTCCCCAAAGCAGAAGTAAGTTTCTTTGTAAATCAACCTTCCTTGCTTTAAATCCTTCAGTGGTTTCTTTTTTGTACTTACATGATTTGGTCTTTCATTGCCAAAGTATTCAAAAACATTAGGAATCAGTAAACTTTTGCCTGAATTGTTTCCTTTGTCTCTCTTGATTTTGATCTTTATTGCTCCTGATACTGAATGAACTGTTAAATTGAGACTTTCTGATTTCTTGTCTTGCATATTGTATGATTCACTTTCAGATTCAGAGCTCTGTATTCTGTATACCAGCATTAAATTTGACGGTGGCTCTAAGTGTAGCTCAACAGGAAAGAACTGAGTTCTCTGAGTGAGACTTTATTTCTTTTGGCACGTTTCCTAAGTGTTAGTCACTCTTCTGAGATGTATGAAGAAAGACCCTTCAAAATAGGCCTACTAGCTGTCTTTCTGTGTCATAGCACTTAAAATTGATTGAATATTTACTGGTTTGTTTAGAACAGAAAATCATAGGCTGGTTTTCCTAAGCAAATTACCTATGGGCTGGTAGATCACTAAAACCTTTTATTTGAATAGTGCTTTATCATTTTAATTTTTTTCCATGATATTATTTATTGCCTTGGGTATTATTATCAATTAGAAAAATAACTCTGTTCTGGACAATAAGATCAACATAAAAGACATATGGTGCTTATTCCTTTCTAGGGCTTTATGTTTACCACTTTACTACTTTTCCTTTTTTTTATATTGTCTCATTTGCAATTTGAAAATGTCAAAACAATATTTTATTGAATTCCAGGTATATGGTTAGTATGAGACATAAATCTAATTATTTTACATGAGACTTCTTTGTTTGAGCTGAATGCACTCACAGATGGTAACATGACCAGAAATGTCCTTTTGAACAGAAAAAAAAGTACAATCTTAGCAATGATAATGCCCTTAAAAATGATGTAAGACTTAGTAGAAAGCCATCACTTAATGAAAAATTTGTAATGCCTACTCTATGAAATGCTTTAGCTGCCAACAGAGGATGCCTCTTTATATTTTGCATATGAGCTTCCCTGGTAGCTCAGACAATAAAGAATCTGCCTGCAATTCTTTTAGTGTTGGATCTGTGGGTCAGGAAGATCCCCTGGAGAAGGAAATGGCAACCCACTTCAGTATTCTTGCCTAGAGAATTCCATGGACAGAGGAACCTGGTGGGCTACAGTCCAAGGGGTCACAACGAGTGGGACATGACTGAGCAACTAACACATGCTTATAGCTTTTGCCTTTTCTTTGAAAAATTTCTTTTTGTTTGTTTACATACAGATCCCTAGTACTAGTGAGGTCGTTTACACAGCTATTGTTTTTGTTTTCCTTCTGAAAATCATTCTGTATCTTCAAGTAACCTGAGAGTACAGGAGCCTTGAGCAAGTCTGACTTCAACATTACATACTATTTCCTTCCTCGGTGTTCTTTCAGGCAATTATTGAAAAATCCATTTTCATTTGCTTTACATCTTTTGTATGCTTTTTTTTTTTTGCTATCATGTATTATTCACTTTTCAGAAATACCTTTACTTTATGAGGATAAATAGCTATTGTTGCCACGCTTTTCTGTTTTATTTAGGGTGCCCTTGAGGAATTTAAATAGACTAATCTGTCTTAAAAAAAGAAAAAGCATATCAGATTTTACTACACTCCTGATCTCCGGGTAAACAATCGGATACTCTTTTACCTCACTTTGAAAAAGAGAGATCTCTGATATCTTCAGGTTATCTGTGCCTATAGCATTTGATGGGCCTGAGATAGTATGGAGCATCAGCGGCTCCATTTAGCTCCTCATGTCTACAGATTCACTTAGTGGGTAAATTCAGCTCATTTTCTATTGGTTTAAAGGTACTCTATTTCTCTTAACAATGAAATGCCTTTTTAGGATGTTCTTTTCTTTAAAGGTGACACCTTTTACATTTGTGGAGGACTCTTCATATTTTTAATGCATTTTTAAAACATAACTTCCAATGAAGTTGTTATATTAAAAGTCACCTTATGAGTTTAATATATAGCTGTTCAAATAAATACTTCTTTGAATAGATTTCCATCAGCTTTCCCCATACTCTAAAAATGCAAAAATTAACCTGCTGTACCCCAAATTGGCTGCTTTTTGTGTATGTATATATGACATACACATATATCTGTATTTTTGCTTCAGATGTAGATTTCCAACTTTTCTTTGTCTGTTTTCTTTTTTTCTTCTTCTTCTTTTTATTGAAGCATAGTTGATTTATTTACAATGTTATGCTAGTTTCTGGTGTACAGCAAAGTGATTCAGTTTTATATAGATATAGATACAGATATAGATACTGGAGAAGAAAATGGCAACCCACTCCATTGTTCTTCCTTGGAAAATCCAATGGACAAAGGATTCTGGCAGGCTAAGCAAAGAGTCAGACACATTTATATATACATATGTTGCTGTTTAGTTGCTGAATTGTGTCCCAGTCTCTTTGCAATACCACAGATTATAGCCCACTAGGCTCCTCTGTCCATGGGATTCTCCAGGCATGAATATTGGAGTGGGTTGCCATGCCCTTCTCATATG
>NW_011494923.1:352777-367692 GCF_000754665.1 Bison bison bison | reverse complement strand
TATATACGTATATACACACACATATATATATTCTTTTCCATTACCATTTATTACAAGGTATTGAATATGGTTCCCCGTGCTGTGTGGAAGGCCTTGTTGCTTATCTATTTTATATATAGTAGTTTCTTTCTGCTAATCCCAAATTCCTAATTTATCCCCTTTTGTAACCATATATTTGCTTTCTATGTCTGTGAGTCTGCTTCTGTTTTGTAAATAAGTGCTTCTGTATCGTAATTTAGATTCCACATACAAATGATCTCATATGGTATTTGTCTTCTGTCTGATTTACTTCACTTATTATGATAATCTCTAGGTCCATCCATGTTGTTGCAAATGGCATTATTTCATTTTTTATGACTATTATTCTATTGTAGATGTAGATATAGATATATCACATCTTTATCCTCATGCTTTCTTCAGATTTAATAATCCATCAATTATCCAAATCTTGTCTGGTGGGTATTCCTTCTGAGACCTATTTCTTTTTTTTTTTTCCCCCAAACCCAAATCTAGTCCTTGCATTCATGACCCTTCACCTAATTACAGTTTATTCTTATTTCACAGCACTGCTTAGAAACTAAACAACTTCTCTGATCAGAAATGGTCACTGACCACCACAAGCTATAGAATAAAGTTCATCTCTGCAAGGAAAGTTCCTATATCTCCTCCAACTTGATGTTCCTCTATTTCACAATAAAAATCTATAACTCCTGGAGAAGGAAATGGCAACCTACTCCAGTATTCTTGCCTGGAAAATCTCATGGACACAGGAGCCTGGTGGGCTCCAGTCCATGGGGTCACAAGAGTTGGACATGACTTAGTGACTAAAACCACCAAAGTATAAAGTATGTTTCCCAGCTGTATTTTATGTAGCCATAACATTAGGGGGAATAAAGAAAAATATTCTGAAGCGTTCAGTTTGTTTTCTGCATTCTCACAAGAATTTTACCACCTTTTAGAAAACAACTATACAATGGAAACAAAAGAGCTTTAGAACTTGTGTCTTTATTATGCATAGTGAGAGTAAAAATATTTAAAGTAACATTAAAAAAAAATCTATAACTATCAGGCTTGAATCTTCACTGCCTCTCCATAGATTTTCCCTTCCATATTCATCAAATTCTTGGTTTTTATTCTTTTTCTCCACCTCTCTTGAAATTTTAGAATATTTATTTTAAAATAAAAATGTTATCATAGTAATACACTATGAAAATAAAATACTGCTAAAGAATGTATTGTGTGAAGGTAGCAACATCTTATAGCTTTCCACTTTGTCCAAAATACTGCTTACCAGCATCACCCATTCTCAACTTGTATGGCTACTTTCCCTTTTATGTTTGCATTGGTACACCTTGGCAAAAGTATTTTAGGCATTATCTTCTGATTTTTCATCTTAAAACATGATAACTTGATTCTCCTGTCTTTTCCAATATATTTTTCTTACTTTTGAGCCAGGAATAAATTATGCCTACACCTCCTTTTTGTGTACCTTTAAATTTTCTCCCCTACAATTAATTATTGCTCAATTTTTCATTTGACATGTTAATGTACCCATTATTAGTTTTCCAAATCTCAAAATCCCTTGCCACCTGCCTATCTAAACTTTTATTTATAAGTTCCATCTTCCCAACTCCATTTCTCTTCTTGGAATCATTATTCCTAGGGCTTTCTTTCCTTTAGCTCCAATTCAACTGGTTATTTTTACTATCTGCTCCACTGCCATCATCTTCGCCCCACGCCAAATCACGATCACGCCCCATTTTATGGTCCATGCTATTCAATAAATTCTTAATACAGAGAACATTAAAAAATTAACATCCTTCAATCATCACATATTTGGAATTTGCTTTACTCTATCTTTATACTTGACTGATTGATAAGTATAGAATTCTAAGTTGAAAATAATTTCACTTATATTTTTAAAATAATTCCTCTATTATTGTATTCTTCTTTTAGTTTGGCTGGTGAGACCTTCATTGCTATTTGGACTACTAAGCTGATGTATATGAACTATTTGCTATTTGGACTACTAAGCTGATGTATATGAACTATTTTTTTTTTTTCTCTTTGAAGATCTAAGATTTTTATTTTTTTAATGCTTGCTTTCTAAATTACCTCATGATTCTCCTTGGTTTATGTCAGGTTCCCCCAATTTATTGTTCCAGACATAATTTAGCTCACTAAATAGAGTCTTGCATCATTTAGTACCAAGCAATATACTTATACTTTTATTTTTGATATTTTCTTCTCTATGTTCTCTGTCTTCACTTTTGCTTACACTGATCTTTATCCTACCACTTAGTAAGCTGCTGGATCTTCTGAGTTAATCAGGTAAATGTGCCATCTTTGTTTCCTATTTTTAAAATCATCCTTTGATTCTATTTTTAGGATATGTCTTTTAGTTTATTTTCCAACAATAATGATAAAATATTTTTATCTATATTCTTAAATTTCCAAGAGCTTTTTTTTAAAATCATCTTAATGTTATCCACTCGTTCCATATTTATATCATTTTTGTTTCATAGATACAATATCTCCCTTTATCTTGTGGCACCCTGTATTGTTCCCTCTGTCTCTTATTTGTCTTGCTTTGATCTCTCATTCATGTTTGAGACTTTTAAAAGAATTGCTTCATGATCCTTGAATATCCAATCACAGTTGTTAATTTGTAAAATATTTATTGAGCACCTGCTATGAGGCAAAAAGTCTATACTATTAAGACATTGATTAAATAAAAGACAAGCCAAAACAATGCCCTAGGATTTTTTGTTGTTGTTAAAAAGCTAATTGAGGATTCTAGTTCTGGCTTCTAGTAATTGTGGAATCCCTGTCATTGGACTAACCCTCCCACTCATAATGAATAACAATATTTAACTCTGAAGATAATACAAAGATATACTGAAAACACTGGAAAACCAGCAAAATCAGGCAGAAACTGGAGAGAATCTCACCTTGGAAACGAGAGAGACCCAATGAGAGAGATTTTTATCTAAGTACTCTCATCAGTTGGACTTCCCTGGTGGTTCAGACCATAAAGCGTCTGCCTACAAAGTGGGAGACCTGGGTTTGATCCCTGGGTTGGGAAGATCCCCTGGAGAAGGAAATGGCAACCCATTCCAGTGTTCTTCCCTGGAAAGTCCCATAGACGGAGGAGCGTGGTAGGCTACAGTCCATGGGGTCACAAAGAGTCAGACATGACTGAGTGACTTCGCTTTCTTTAACTTTCGCTTGCATCAGCACCAGCTAATAAAGTTTAACCAGAAAGCTAAACTTTTATTGATTTGATTATGCAGAGCATAACGTTCAGAGGGGCCTTCCCAGGGGGCAGTAGAGGTAAAGAACCCTCCTGCCAATGCAGGAGACATGAAAAAACAACAACAAGATGAGGGTTCAATCCCTGGGTTAAGAAGATCCCCTGGAGAAGGGCATAGCAACTCGCTCCAGTATTCTTGCCTGGAGAATCCCATACACAGAGGAGCTTGATGGGCTACAGTCCATGGGGTCGCAAAGAGTTGGATGTTAAGGAAGCAACTGAGCATGCACAAAATGTTCAGAGAGGGATTTTGCCAAAATGACAAAAAATTGAAGGACACAATCTTAGAGAGAGAGAGAAAGAAACCAAGGAGTCAGGAAATCTGCATATAAAATCCCCTCAAATTCTTTGCTAGCTCTAAACCTTTTTTTGCTTGTGCAAAAAAAGACTCCAAGGAGCCCAGTAGGAAGCTACAGGTGTAAAGTTAATGGTGATTAGGAGAGATTTTAGCTACCCACCCTTCAACATAAGGGTAACAGAGTTTTGAGTTCAAGTCCTGCCAAATTAGAGAGACTCAATAAATACTCTGTTATCCACTTCAACACACTTGAAAATCAAAGCAGTGCCAAAATGCATGCAACTGAATCACCTATGGTTCACACTTTCTTTTTTTGTTTGTTTTTTCTTGTGTAAAAGCAGTCTCACTTCTTCCCATCAATCAGGTTTGACCTCTAACATTATGGTCACTTCTCTTTGTATCCACTGGTTCCTGAGTTCAAGAAATCCAAAGTACCCTCAGATCAGTTCAGTTCAGTTGCTCAGTCTTGTCCAACTCTTTGTGACCCCATGGACTGCAGCATGCCAGGCCTCCCTGTCCATCACCAAATCCTGGAGTTTACTCAAACTCATCTCCATTGAGTTAGTGATGCCATCCAACCACCTCATCCTCTGTCATCCCCTTCTCCTCCTGCCTTCAAACTCCCAAGAGTCTTCTCACCACAGTTCAGAAGCATCAATTATTCAGCTCTCAGCTTTCTTTGTAGTCCAACTCTCACATCCATACATGACTACTGGAAAAACCATAGCCTTGACTAGATGGACCTTTGTTGGCAAAGTTATGTCTCTGTTTTTTAATATGCTGTCTAGTTTGGTCATAACTTTTCTGCCAAGGAGCAAGCATCTTTTAATTTTGTGGCTGCAGTCAATACTGAGGTGATTTTGGAGCCCAAGAAAATAAAGTCTGTCACTGCTTCCATTGTTTTCCCATCTATTTGCCATGAAATGATGGGACCAAATGTTATGATCTTAGTTTTCTGAAGGTTGAGTTTTAAGCCAGCTTTTTCACTCTCCCTTCACCTTCATCAAGAGGCTCTTTAGTTCCTTTTTGCTTTCTGCCATAAGGATGGTGTCATCTGCATATCTGAGGTTATTGATATTTCTCCCGGCAATCTTGATTCCAACTTGTGCTTCATCCAGCCCAGCATTTCGCATGATGTACTCTGTATGCAAGTTAAACAAGCAGGGTGACAATATACAGCCTTGATGTACTTCTTTCCCACTTTGGAACCAGTCTGCTATTCCATGTCCAGTTCTAACTGTTGCTTCTTGACCTGCATGCAGAGTTTTCAGAAGGCAGGGAAGGTGGTCTGGTATTCCCATCTCTTTCAGAATTTTTCATATTTGGTTGTGATACACAGAGTCAAATGCTTTAGCGTAGTCAATGAAGCAGAAGTAGATATTTTTCTGGAATTCTCTTGCTTTTCCTACAATCTACAGGATGTTAACAATTTGATCTCTGGTTCCTCTGCCTTTTCCAAATCCAACTTGGTCATCGGGAAGTTCTTTGTTCACATACTGTTGAAGCCTGGCTTGGAGAATTTTGAGCATTACTTTACTAGCGTGTGAGATGAGTGCAATTGTGAGGTAGTTTGAACATTCTTTGGCATTGCCCTTCTTTGGGATTGGAATGAAAACTGACCTTTTCCAGTCCTGTGACCGCTGCTGAGTTTTCCAAATTTGCTGGCATACTGAGTGCACCATTTTTATAGCATAATCTTTTAGGATTTGAAATAGCACAGCTGGAATTCTATCACCTCCACCTGCTTCCACAACATACATATTGAGATAACAGAGGTATAAGATTATCCAGAAGGAATATATTCCTGTTAAGAAGGTGAAACATGTCCTCGAGCAAATACATTGTTGTTATATAATCATTAGCACAGAGCCTAAGGAAAAACATATTCTTGATCAAGATATATTGTTTCTTACAGGCAAAGAATGTATACCTCCTTCTTAAGGGGGCTTCCCTTATGGCTCAGCTGGTAAAGAATCCACCTGCAATGCAGGAAACCTAGGTTTGATCCCTAGGTTGGGAAGATTCCCTGGAGAAGGGAAACGCTATCCACTCCAGTATTCTGGCCTGGAGAATTCCACAGGCTGTATAGTTCTTAGTGTCACAAATTCGGACATGACTGAACAACTTTTACTTTTACTTAAGGGATCTTGGACTCCTTATCAACCTGTCTAAAGTTAACTATATCATTATGTTGCTTGGCAAGAGTACACTCTCTTTGGAAACAGAATCCCTAAGCCTGCAGAGCCCAAAATAATAAGGATGAGAAGCACAAATTTCCCAGGGAGAAGTACAGGGAGTGACAGTAGTAAGGACTATTTTTGTTCTCATATCTTTGTTATAAAACATCTGAAATCATGTATTACCCTACTAAGGACATAGAGTCACACTGAAGCATCTTATCCAATGCTTTCTGAAGGATGACATCCCATCTTTTCATATTGTTATTCAGCTGGTGCTTTACCTATACCATTAATAGCCAGTTCTAGCATTCTATGAGGCCAGATGATGATATATACATTATAATCAGTGGGTCCCATGGTCACAAAACAACACATACTTGGAATAAGTATCTATTTCTTTGAAGATAAGCTGCCTGTCTTTCCAGGACAGAAGGAGTTTGATGCATTTGAATTGCCACTAAGTGGCCAGTTGGTGTCCTTGAGGAATTACATCATAAATTGGGTTCAGTATTGGTCTCTGTTGCTGACATATTGGACATTCAAGGCATAAGTAGTTGGAAGCATATAGTAAGAGTCCCTGGTTTTGGGCTCGTAATAGCCTCTGTATATACTACCATGGCATTTCATGTAAGTGCCCATCATGCCAGTTTGAGTCAATGATAAAGATTTGCTTCTATCAACTAATCTGTATCATTGTTTTGTGCTTCTACAGCAGTGGGTGCTTTTTGGTGGATATTAACATGTGATACAAAAATCTTCACTTTTCATGACCCTTACCAGTCATTCCATTCTCATGTCTCTACTCCATACCATCTTGTCTCCAATCTTGTCTCCAATCTTCTAGTTCTTTTATTTTGAAGCGCCTAATCAGGAATCTGTATGTACCCTCATATTGTCCCACTTATGCTTCAGTTGAAGTGGATAACTAGGTTTGCCCTTGTAGCTCTACCCATTAGGAAGATATTTTACTCTTCATGGTCTTTCACAGATGACCTCGAATATGGCTAGATTCAATGCCTGCTTATTTTAACTTTGGAACTATGTAAAATTCAACTTGTCTATAAATCAGTTTTGGTCTTTTCACTCTTCTTCAGCTAATAGAGTTTTCATAGGACCTGTGCCCTCAGTGTGAACAAGGTAATGAGTTTCAGAGTATACTGGGCAGGGCCAGCAATCAATTATCTTTCCTACAACCAAAGATCTGACAGTTACCCCCCAAAAATTGATAGTCAGAAAAATAACTGAGATAAACATTTAGATTCTGAAAGACAAAATGTGTATAATGGGTGATGAGATGGGTAATTTCAAGATCTTTTGGAAACTATATTTAAAAAAAACTAAATGGATATCAGAACTGAAAAGTTACACTTCTAAAATAAAAATTTAATTATACTCTTTTTATAGCATATTAATACAACACTACAGATCCTGAAAAAGGATCTGTAGTCTTAAAGATATGTCAATTAATTTCACTATATCAAAGCACTGTGAGGAATATTTTTAAGAAAAAAAAATTGTCTAAAAATTTTCCAAATTTGTTTACAGAAAGTAACCTACAAATTCAGGAAGCCCAGTCAACTACAGATAGGATAAATATAAATAAAACCATAGTAGGCCCATCCATCCAACTGCAGAAATCCAGAGGTAAAGAAATGAATATTAAAAACAGCTAGATACGGTAAACAACAATATAAGAATGGCAACTGACTTCATATCAGAAATAGCTGAGGTTAGAAAATAATGACATGGCTCCTTTAAAATGCCCAATGAAAAAGTAAAGTACCTTCCAACCTAAAAATTCTATCCGTCATGAAAATATATTGGAAAATATCTTAGAAGGTAAAGTAAAAACATTTTCAGATAAATAAAGCTGGGAGATTTTATTACCAGTAGATAAGCTTATTTAGGTTGAAGAAAATGAAACCAGATGGAAACTCAGATTTATAAGAAAGCAGAAAGTGTTAGTCCCTTAGTCATGTCCAACTCTTTGTGACTCCATGAACTGTAGTCTTCCAGGCTCTTGTCTGTGGAATTTTCCAAGCAAGAATATTGGAGTGAGGATCCATTCCCTTCTCTCCAGGGGATCTTCCCAATCCTGGTGTTGAACCTTGGTCTTGTGTATTGCAGGCAGATTCTTTACCATCAGAACTACCAGGGAAGCCCAGAGTCCTTGAAATGTGAAATAAATGGATAAAATAAAATCTTTCTTTTTAAATCAATCTATAATTATTGATTATAATCAATAATACTGCATTTTATACTTTAAAAGGCAGTTGATTTCTCAAAGAAAAGTTACAGAAAAGTTTACAACATCTCTAACATAAATGGAAGAAAAATAAATTATAGCAAGAGCACAAAAAATAGGAAGTTTAAATATAGTTATATTTTTGTAAGTGTAGTATATTATGCATGAAATAGTATAATACTAATTTGAAATAGAATAAATTATTTTAAAGATGCATATTGGAATTCCTAGAGATATTTAGCTAAAAGTAAGAAGGCTTAAAGAATTAATGCAGGAAATAAGATATAATACTAAAATATTTGATCATTTCAGAAGAATGGAAAGGAGTAACAAAGGAAAACAAAAGGCACAGTTGAAAAACAAATATCAAAAAGGTAATTGGATCAAAAAATCCAATCAGAGGCTTCCCTGGTGGTTCAGTGGTGAAGAATCTGACTGCCAGTGCAAGAGACATGGATCCAATCACTGATCCCGGAAGATCCCACGTGTAGCAGAGCAACTAAGCCCACAACTATTGAGCCTGTGCTCTAGAGCCTGGAAGCCTCAACTATTGAAGCCCATGTGCCCTAGGGCCCATGCTCAGCAACAAGAGAAGCCACCTCAATGAGAAGCCCGCACACCACAACTAGAGCATAGCCCCTACCTGCTACAATTAGAGAAAAGCCTGTGCAGCAACAAAGACCCAGCATGGCCAAAAATAAATAAATCAAAAAATTTTTAAATCTAATCAAAAGGTAGAAACTGTCAGGCTGGATTAAAAAGAAAGCTACAACTCTGTGCTGTTTACAAGGGATACTGTATACACTAAGACCCAGGTTTTGTTTTCTTTCATTTTGTTTTGTCTTCTCTTATCTTTTATTGTATACGTATAAAGTAGCCAGCACTCATTTTTAAAAAATCAAATAACATATAAGTGTATAGAGTAAACTTGGAGACAGAAACGGCAACGTACTCCGGTATTGTATTTTTAAATGGAAAATTCATGAAAAAATCTCTGAGCCTGGAGGGCTACAGTCTGTGGGGTCACAAAGAGTAGAACTCAACTTAGAGACTAAACAGCGGCATATAAAGTAAAAAGGAAAGTTCTCCTACCTATTTGCCTTGGCTGCAGGTGACCCTGGGCAAGATTCCTGATGTATTTTTACTTGTGCAAATGTGTATTTTGAAGATATATTGTGTACAAGATATATCAGGAAAACATTAAACATAATAAAGCTTATATAAGTTATGTTACTATCAGACCCAGTAGAGTTCAAAAAAGATCATTACTAGAAATAAAGAGGGCCCTTTCATACTGATAAAGTGGCACAGCATAGTGATTATAATCAATAATACTGTATTATATATTTTAAGCTTTTTAAGAAAGTGGATTTTAAATGTTCTTATCACAAAGAAAGAAATGATAATTATGTAAGGTGACAGAGATGCTAGTAAAGCTATCATGGTATTTCTACTGCAATATATAAATATATCAAACCAACATGTTGTACACCTTAAGTCTATACAATGTTATATGTAAACTATACATCAATTAAAAATCAATTAATCAAGAAGTTATTAGAATCCTAAACATACATACACCTGATAACCAATAAATATACAAATTTAGTTGAAGATTTTAACACCTCTGTTTCAGTAATTGATAGTACAGGCAGTAAGGATATACTAGTCAGGATGTGGAAGATTGGTACAAATGTAACCAAGCAGGACCCTTTGGGACCTTCCTGGAGGAAAACCCCTTACCATGTCTTCCACCTGCCTCTTGTCTGTAGAGAAACTTTAACCTCCTAGAACTTCCCCAAGTCCCAACAAGTAAATTTAATTAGAAAATTGAGAAAAAACCAGAAAGAAAGGAAATTTTCAAACAAGACAAAATTATAATCAAAGTCAATTAAACAAAATCAAGGGCTTTTAGTTCCTTCTCAAAGTCTGTAGACAATATTCTGAGCCATGTCCTTTGAACTGTTTTGCAGATATTGAAATCCCCACTGGGTGGAAGAAGTTAACTATATACTGCATACAAGGAGGTAGACCCCAGACTGGTTGGAACCAGAGGGTTGATGAGGTTGACTCCTGATTACCTTACCACCAAACAATCAGAAGAACATCCATGAGCTGATCACACACCCCACAATTTCCTTCCCTCACTGTGTCTTTCTTTTCAGAAAGTTTGAGCCTTTTAAGCACTAGCCACCTGGATGCCTTGCTGAGTGTCCTGAAATAAATGCTGCACTTTCATCAGTAGACTGGCTTTACTGCACATAGGTAAGCAGATCCAAGTTTTGTTGGATATCACAACCTCTCAAACAACTTAACCTGACATTTATAGTCCATGACACCAAACCAGTTGATTACTTGAATATCTTGGGGCTAGATGCATTCTGAGATCCAGAATTATTTGCATTTTTACAAAGACTACTTAGTACACATGATATTCAGTTTTCATTACCCCTTACTCATTATCATCCAAAAAGAAAACTCTGTAAACTCAACATTTGGTAATCTTGCAGCCAAAGTTATTTTGTTAGCAGAATTTGACTTGACATGAGGCATGAATTATGCCTTAGATTCCTCTTAGCCATAGGTGATGATGCAATTCACTGATGCTTTATCTTACAGTTTTGTAATTGATGACACCATGAAGAGTTTGAAATAGCTAAGATACCTCTGTAGGTAACAGAGAAATTGAAAATGAGGCATATGCCAATAGTTAGAGGCTAGAAAGAAAGGACATTGCAGAAACTTCAAAACAAGCATGCAGCTGAAGACTGTAAAGCATTTCTTGATACTGTTAAAAAGACTACATTAAATCTTATTAGTTTACCAAATATGCGTCAGGGAAAGTGCAATTAAGCCAGAGAAAGCTCAGCATCGGAGAAATGCTGAACATTAACAATGATGTGCCTCTTATGCATTCCTTCAAGGGAAAATTATAGGATGGGAATATTGCTGAAATAGTTTTAAATATAGTGAAGCAGGTGGATAATTGAGAAGATGATGCTGACTTTGTGAAAAAAAATTTCTCTGGATGATATGGTGAAACTGTGTTATCAGTTAATTGCTGGCCTTGAGCAAAACACAAGAGGTCAGAGCAGTTGAGACAATTAAAGAAAAGCTGCTTGGAAACATACCCATGTTAATAGCCCAGACGACATTGAAAAAAGGTTCTAAAAAGTTATAGTCCTTGAAAATATGCTATGAAAGAAGCCAATCACAAAAGACCACATACTGTATTATCCCATTCATAGGAAAATCAAGACTAGAGAAATCTACACAGACAAAGTAAATTTATGGTTGTTTAGGGTTTAGGGTTTAGGTGAGATGGGGATTTAGGGGTGATAGCTAACGTGTTCAAAGTTTCTTCCTGACATGATGAAAATGTTATAAAATGGACTGTGATGATGATTGTATCTATCTGTGAATATATAAAAATTCACATTGAATTATACATTTTATTTTTATTTTTAAAATTTATTTATTTTTAATTGAAGGACAATTCCTTTACAGTATTGTGTTGGTTTCTTCCAGACAGTAGCATGAATCAGTCACGTGTATACATATACCCCTCCCTCTTGAACCTCCCGCCCATCTTCCACCCCATCCCAGCCCTCTAGGTTATGATAGTGTGCCAGTTGAAGCTCCCTGAGTCATACTGCAAATGCCCACAGGCTATCTATTTTACATATGGTAGTTTATGTTTCCCGGAGAAGGCAATGGCACCCCACTCCAGTACTCTTGCCTGGAAAATCCTGTGGACGGAGGAGCCTGATGGGCTGCAGTCCATGGGGTTGCTAAGAGTTGGACACGACTGAGTGACTTCACTTTTAACTTTCACTTTCATGCACTGGAGAAGGAAATGGCAACCCACTCCAGTGTTCTGGCCTGGAGAATTCCAGGGACGGGGAAGCCTGGTGGGCTGCCGTCTCTGGGGTCGCACAGAGTCAGACACGACTGAAGAGACTTAGCAGCAGCAACAGCAGCAGTGTATGTTTCCATGCTACTCTCACCACTCAATTTTGAATAAGTGAATTGTGCATTTGTGAATATCTCAACAAAACTGTTTTGTTTTTTTTAAAGGCTAAGTCATGGTTCATCTTTGAAGGATTGCTTTTTTGACATCTATTCAGAGGTCCAGATCCCACAAAATGATAACAAAAGTAGTACACATTTTTCTGAGATTCTCAAACTAGCAGATTTAATGGTCATTTCTTACATGTATAGGTGCAACGATTTAGCTGAGCTTAAAATTGTATATGCTTGAAGTTTGATTTTATTTTAAAAAGGCAATATAAAATCATTTACACCATTAACTAATTTACCATTAATTTATACAGTAATAAAAATTACTATATAAATAAACTGAGATACTATATAAACTATATAAATTATTTTTTACTATATAAATAAATATACTATACTATATAAATAAACTGAGATACTATTAATAGTCTTTAATTATTCCACTTAGAGTGAATATCCATACATTTGCTTCAGCAATTAAGACAATGATTGTAGAGTGCCTCTCCAGACTGTGGGGTTTATATAATAAACTGTATACAAGCATATAACCCTTATAAGATTCTGAGTTTTGAAAGGATAGCTGGCTCCAGATTGTGTAAGATGTTATTTTTGTGTTTGTTGTTTAGTTATAGGCCTGTGTGATACAACATTCCCATAGAGTTCTAGAATAGAAGCCTCTAACAAGTAGCTCTGTTGCAGGAAGGAGGACCCCTCCCAGGGCCCAAAACTGGGCTCTTGTCTAGCACTCAGAAATGAATTGTCTTAGGAGACACATGTGCTGACAAAGCAAGAGATTTTATTGGGAAAGGGCACCCGGGTGGAGAGCCCTGGGTAAGGGAACCCAGGAGAACTGCTCTGCCACATGGCTCGCAGTCTCGGGTTTTATGGTGATAGGATTAGTTTCCGGGTGGTCTTTGGCCAATCATTCTAATTCAGAGTCTTTCCCGGTGGCTGACGCTTTGCTCAGCCAAGATGGATGCTAGCGAGAGGGATTCTGGAAAGTGAGCGGACACGCGGTGTCTCCTTTTCGGAACTCTTGCGGTTGGTGGTGGCTTATTAGTTCCATATTCCTTATCAGGATCTCCTGTCATAAAACAACTCATGCAAATGGTTACTATGGTGCCTGGCCAGGGTGGGCGGTTTCAATCAGTGTTCTTCCCCTAATAGTTCTATAAATAACTTCAGGTCATATTTTGCCAACAAATGAGTTTTTACCAAATTATTTTTAAATGTTTTTTAGAACTTTTACATTTCAGAAATGCAGATAAAAGAATTATTGACTGCTGCTTAGAACAGAGTGGTGGTGGTGGTTCTTCCGTTGCTAAGTCATGTCTGATGTTTTGCAGCACACAGGCTCCTCTGTTCTCCACTATTTCCCAGAGTTTGCTCAGATTCTGTCCATTGAGTCTGTGATGCTATCTAACTGTCTCATCACCTGCTGTCCCCTTCTTCTGCCCTCAATCTTTCCCAGCATCAGAGTCTTTCCTAATGAGTCGGCTCTTTGCATTAGGTGACCAAAGTGTTGGAGCTTCAACTTCACTATCAGTCTTTCCAATGAATAGTCAGAGTTGATTTCCTTTAAGATTGACTAGTTTGATCTCCTTATAGTCCAAGGGACTCTCAAGAGTCTTCTCCAGCACTACAATTTGAAAGCATCAGTTCTTCGGTGTTCAGCCTTCTTTATGGTCCAACTCTTACTTCTGTACAAGAGTACTAGAAAAAAACACAGCTTTGACTATATGAACCTCTGTTGGCAAAGTGATGTTTCTGCTTTCTAATATGCTGTCTAGGTTTGTCAATCTTTCTTTCCAAGGAGCAAGTGTCTTTTAATTCCATGGCTGCAGTCACCATCCACAGTGATTTTGGAACCCATGTCAATGCTTTCCAATAGATATCTCTATGTTTACTATTTTATATTTTTCTAGTTGCCATATTAAGAACAAAAGGAAAAACCAGTGAAATTTAATTTACTGATAATTTTATTTAACCCATCTTAACATGTAATCGATACAAAAGTTATTGAGACATTTTATATTCTTTTTTATCTTGTGTCTTTTAAATCTGATGTTCTTTTTTTACCCTTACAGGGCAATCAATTTTTATTAGCCATATTTCAAAATCTCAAGAACCACATCTGGCTAGTAGCTGCCCTATTATTCACTGCTGCTGCTGCTAAGTCACTACAGTCGTGTCCTACTCTGTGCGACCCCATAGACAGCAGCCCACCAGGCTCCCCGGTCCCCGGGATTCTCCAGGCAAGAACACTGGAGTGGGTTGCCATTTCCTTCTCCAATGCACGAAAGTAAAAAGTGAAAGTGAAGTCGTTCAGTCGTGTCTGACTCTTCCCGACCCCAGGGACTGCAGCCCACCAGGCTCCTCCGTCCATGGGATTTTCCAGGCAAGAGTACTGGAGTGGAGTGCCATTGCCTTCTCCGTTATTCACTGCAGGTCTATGTAACTAGAGGTATCTGTAGTGTAGCATGGTGTCTGCATTGTTGAAAAACCTCAAGTTCTACAGAATTGCACACTAAAAATAACAGGGCTAATAGAAAAATATAAGGATGGAAACTGCCACTCAACTTTGGTAAAGTAAACCATAATAAGTCAGTAATTTGAATCTGGAAAAATAACATGAAAAGTTTGGATAGGCAGCTCAGATTACAGAGTGAATTTTGAAATTTTAAGTGGTGATCTGGCAATATTTTATGTAGAGTAGAGCGAGTTGCCAAGACAGTATGGATGGAAGTATGCTGTTATCTGTAGGCATTGTTTTTTTGTGTTTGTTTGTTTGGAGTGGAGGTATATATGCACACATTCCCAGTTTTTATTTGCATTTTCCTAATGATTAGTGATGTTGGG
>NW_011494923.1:331587-352677 GCF_000754665.1 Bison bison bison | reverse complement strand
GGTTTTTATTTGCATTTCCCTGAGGATTAGTGATGTTGAGCATTTTTTCATGTACCTGTTGGCCAGCCAGTTGTATGTCTTCTTTGACAAAAGTGTAGTTAGGATCTTTACCTGTTTTTAGATTGGGTTATTTGGTTTCTGCTATTGAGTTATGTCAGAGAAGGCGATGGCACCCCACTCCAGTACTCTTGCCTGGAAAATCCCATGGACGGAGGAGCCGGGTAGGCTGCAGTCCATGGGGTCCCTCAGAGTCGGACAGGACTGAGCGACTTCACTTTCACTTTTCACTTTCATGCATTGGAGAAGGAAACGGCAACCCACTCCAGTGTTCTTGCCTGGAGAATCCCAGGGACAGGGGAGCCTGGTGGGCTGCCGTCTATGGGGTTGCAAAGAGTCGGACACGACTGAAGCAACTTAGCAGCAGCATTGAGTTATGTGAGTTTCTTGTGTGTTTTGGATATTTACTTCATGTCAGATAGGCGATTTGCAAATATTTTCTATTTCATAGGTTGTCTTTTTCATTTTGTTGATTACTTTTTTTGTTGTACAGAATCTTTCAAGCTTGATGTACTAACACTTGTTTATTTTTGCTTTCTATTAGTTTATTCTGTGGCTATCCTAAAATACTTCAAAATATTATGTATTTGTAATATTTCATATCAGGTTCTACTTTTTAAATGTTGCTTTGACACCAATAAGTTATGTTCTTCATGTAAACATTTTAAAAATAGTGCACTAAAATTTTTCATATTTTTCCCCAGAAAGGCCTTGGGAATTGTTTATTTATAGGGTAGTTTCTATATTAATATTTTAAATAGTATCTTTATTTTCATATCTCTAGTTATACTATTCAAATGTTGGAGTTTTTGTATTTTGGCTGTGCCTCGGGATTCAGGATTTTGGTTTCCCAACCTGGGATGAACCTGTGAGCCCTGCAGTGGAAGCCTGGAGTCTTAACCCCTGGGCCACCAGGGAAGTCCTGGAGGTATTATTTTAATTTGCATAAGTTTATCTTTTGTTTTGTAATCTTAGTTATCTTTTTTAGTTACAGTTGCTTGATTTGTTTCCTTTTTTTGGTTTCTGGGTTTAATAATACTGCCTTTATAGTCTGTAAATAATACTTACTTACTTGACTCTCCTGTACAGCACATGAATAATTAAATATGTACATATTTAGTAAAGAAAAACCCTTTAACAATAAAAAGCTCAGTTTTCTGATTTAACTAAAGGTAAGATTATTTCTTGATAACTTTGAGTAGATAAGGTTAAAGTAGGTTTGGTTACCCATTAAGTTTCAATCTAACTCTATATTACAATGGTGTGCATTTTCACAAACAAAAATAACTGACACTCAATTATGAAATAATTTCCCAAAATCCTTATTCTGTTAAACTCTTTGGAAACATGAACCACAGAACCTAGCACCTTTACTATTAAATAACCTTGGTGAAAAAGACCTGAGCTAGAGAGAGAAATTTGGGCATCATCAGCTTACAAATAGTATTTAAAACAATGACACTGAATTGGGTCACTGAGCATGCACTGAAATAAACAAAAAATTTGAGGACAAAGCCCTTTGGCAGAGGACCTTCAGAGACCTGGGAAAGGAGATTCAATTCCCCAAGGGGAATAGGGGAGCTGAGGAAAAGCATCAGGGTAGGAATAAGACCAGAGGAATGGGGAGTCCTAGAACCAAGTGAAAATGTGGGAGTGACCAGGCATCAAATAGTGTTGAAAGATCATTAAAAGATGAGGACTGAAAACTGACCACTGAATTTTTTAACATTTAGGTCATTGTTAATAAAAACAATTTTAATGCATCGATGGGGTCAATGCTTGATTGGAGTGGCTCAAGAGATCCCAGAAAGAGAGTTATCAGAGAAAGCCAGTACAGATAATTTTTTCTAGGAGCTTTGCTTAAAGTAGTGTAATTAAGAAAAGAGAATACGCTGGGAGCTAAGATCCTAGATTTAAACCCTGCCTCCCCTACTGGCTAGCAGTGTGATGTTGTGTAACTTTTTCATCCTCTCTCAGCCTTGATTTTCTCATCTGTAAAATATTTTTTTTTTCTCATTTAATTATTGAGAAACCAAATGAATTTTAAAACCTTAAGTACATAAAGCTCTTACAGCTGTGTCTGACACACAGTTAATGCTATGTAGTTTTCAACTACTATTACTATTTGCTGCTGCTGCCGCTGCTAAGTTGCTTCAGTCGTGTCCGACTCTGTGTGACCCCAGAGATGGCAGCCCACCAGGCTCCCCCGTCCCTGGGATTCTCCAGGCAAGAACACTGGAGTGGGTTGCCATTTCCTTCTCGAATGCATGAAAGTGAGAAGTGAAAGTGAAGTCGCTCAGTCAGTCATGTCCAACTCTTTGTGACCCCATGGACTGCAGCCCACCAGGCTCCTCCGTCCATGGGATTTGCCAGGCAAGAGTACTGGAGTGGGGTGCCATTTTCTTCTCCATATACTATTTGAGAAGCAGAGAAAGGGAACAGGAGCTGAAGGAGGATGTGGGTAATAGGAAAGGGTATGTAAAAATTCATTTGAATACTGAGGGGAATGGTTGTGTAGGAAAGAAAAACTGATGATGCAGCAGAGAAGAAAGAGTTGCTAGAGGAATGTCCTTGAGTGGCCTGGAAAGAATAGTATCTAGTATCTAAGTAATGTTTAGTTTATTTGTAATACAGAGATTTTATCCAATCCAGTATACCAGGGATGGGGGGAAGCAAAATACATGGGCACACTGGATGTAGGTGACTGCTTGAATGGCAGGAACCTGTGTATTTCCTCTTCTGATTGCTTCTGTTTTCTCAGTGAGACAGGAAGCAAAGTCATTACCTGAGCATGGCGGAAGTGCTGGATACTTTTCTTCATGTTTATATCACTCTGGTTACTGTGCTTCAGAACTAATTAAAGTTTATCAATAGTTAAAAGTACATTTCCTCCTCCACCCAAACAATGAAATTTTGATTTATAAAAGAAATAGAAAATTCCTCCTTGCTTCTTTGTAGTCTCAGCTGGGTGGTGAGTCAGAACCAATTAATAAGTGGAAAAGGAAAAAATAAAAATCCACAAATTGTGCCAGTGATTGATTTTGCCACCTCAGCACGTGTCTCTTACTTCCTTCAGCTGTTCAGCTACTGATTATGTTCATGATGCATTTCCTTTTTCATAAAAGCCTCTTTTTTTTCCCCCTCTGTGTTGCTTTATTTTGGCTCATCTTTTCTTCCCTCTAAAATTCAGACTGAACACAAATATCTGTTCAATTATTCTAAACACATATAAAAATATAAAAGGAAATAGGCAAATTGAGAAATCTTAGTTTTTGGTTTGGGGATTACATTAGGTTGGAATCCATTTGAACTAATACAAAATTTTTCCTTTTATAGAAAAATCAATGAGGAAAAAAAAATCCTTGTCAATAGATGACACTACCCTATGTATGTTAACACATTCTTGCCTAGAAAAGTATTAACACCACAAGTGTTAGTTTCTGCAAAAAACCCTAGTCAATAATGTGTTAACTGCAGATAGTTTTGTGATCATTTTGGAGGGTGTGATTATATTTAGTTTTTCTTTCTTAAAATTTCATCTTTTCAAGTTTATACATTGGTATAAATATTGTGAGTAGTTTCTACACATTGATCTACAAATATTTTTATTTTAATATAAAATCTACTGAAAATTTTTATATATTTGAAAATCATTAATAGAAATATAGGACTTCCCTGGTGGCTCAGACGGTAAAGCCTCTTGCTCACAATGCGGGAGACCTGGGTTAGATCCCTGGGTCGGGAAGATCCTCTGGAGAAGGAAATGGCAACCCACTCCAGTACTCTTGCCTGGAAAATCCCATGGACAGAGGAGCCTGGTGGGCTACAGTCCACGGGGTCACAAAGAGTCAGACACAACAAAGCAAAATTAGGTGAAATCACAGTAGTTCATACTACTTTACTACGTTTTATATTGTTAAGGAAATGAGAAATTTAAAACATTAAAAACTGGAAGGAGACAAAGAAACTAAACTGAGTAAGAAAGAACAAAGATCACTTTTAGACTATTGCCTTTGAGGATAGTAAGTGAGACAATGTACTGGATAACATGTAAAATCTAGTTGGAGGAAAAATTTTTTTTTTTTTCCTATCTTTAGCTCAGCAGTGTTCCTTACTTTTAGAAAAAATTTCCAGAGGAAGCAGTCATGTCACAGTATGCCAATGCCCTCAGTCCATAGGAGATTGAAACAATAAGATTGACTGGGGACAGTGTACCCTTTCCTTGGGAATATTAGGCTGGAAACTCAATCAAATTTTGTGTAACTGGAATCATAAGATTTAAAGTTCCAGAGATTTTCAGAGCCAAATTTGTACCATGTAGATTAGAGCAGAGTGAGGGCAGAAGGAGACAATCTAAAGGGGAAAAGATATTCAGAAAGCATCAGGATAAGATAAATTGACATTTGGAAAGATTTCTTTTTTTTTTTAATTTAATTTAATTTTTTTTTTATTTTTTAACTTTACAATATTGTATTGATTTTGCCATATATCAACATGAATCCGCCACAGGTACACACGTGTTCCCCATCCTGAACCCTCCTCCCTCCTCCCTCCCTATACCATCCCTCTGGGTCGTCCCAGTGCACCAGCCCCAAGCATCCAGTATCGTGCATCGAACCTGGACTGGTGACTCGTTTCATATATGGTATTATATGTGTTTCAGTGCCATTCTCCCAAATCATTCCATCCTCTCCCTCTCCCACAGAGTCTAAAAGACTGTTCTATACATCAGTGTCTCTTCTGCTGCCTTGTATACAAGGTTATTGTTACCATCTTTCTAAATTGCACATATATGCGTTAGTATAATTGCACTTATCTCACACGCTAGGAAAGTAATGCTCAAAATTCTCCAAGCCAAGCTTCAGCAATGTGTGAACCGTGAACTTCCTGATGTTCAAGCTGGTTTTAGAAAAGGCGGAGGAACCAGAGATCAAATTGCCAACATCCGCTGGATCATGAAAAAAGCCAGAGAGTTCCAGAAAAACATCTATTTCTGCTTTATTGACTATGCCAAAGCCTTTGACTGTGTGGATCACAATAAACTGTGGACAATTCTGAAAGAGATGGAAATACCAGACCACCTGATCTGCCTCTTGAGAAATTTGTATGCAGGTCAGGAAGTAACAGTTAGAACTGGACATGGAACAACAGACTGGTTCCAAATAGGAAAAGGAGTTCGTCAAGGCTGTATATTGTCACCCTGTTTATTTAACTTATATGCAGAGTACATCATGAGAAATGCTGGACTGGAAGAAACACAAGCTGGAATCAAGATTGCCGGGAGAAATATCAATAACCTCAGATATGCAGATGACACCACCCTTATGGCAGAAAGTGAAGAGGAACTCAAAAGCCTCTTGATGAAAGTGAAAGAGGAGAGTGAAAAAGTTGGCTTAAAGCTCAACATTCAGAAAACAAAGATCATGGCATCTGGTTGCATCACTTCATGGGAAATAGTTGGGGAAACAGTGGAAACAGTGTCAGACTTTATCTTTTTGGGCTCCAAAATCACTGCAGATGGTGACTGCAGCCATGAAATTAAAAGGCGCTTACTCCTTGGAAGGAAAGTTATGACCAACCTAGATAGCATATTCAAAACCAGAGACATTACTTAGCCAACAAAGGTCCATCTAGTCAAGGCTATGGTTTTTCCTGTGGTCATGTATGGATGTGAGAGTTGGACTGTGAATAAGGCTGAGTGCCAAAGAATTGATGCTTTTGAACTGTGGTGTTGGAGAAGAGTCTTGAGAGTCCCTTGGACTGAAGGAGATCCAACCAGTCCATTCTGAAGGAGATCAGCCCTGGGATTTCTTTGGAAGGAATGACGCTAAAGCTGAAATTCCAGTACTTCGGCCACCTCATGTGAAGAGTTGACTCACTGGAAAAGACTCTGATGGTGGGAGGGATTGGGAGCAGGAGGAGAAAGGGACGACAGAGGATGAGATGGCTGGATGTCATCACTGACTCGATGGACATGAGTCTGAGTGAACTCCGGGAGTTGGTGATGGACAGGGAGGCCTGCTGCGATTCATGGGGTCGCAAAGAGTCAGACACGACTGAGCGACTGATCTGATCTGATCTGATACTGCGTTGGTGTTTTTCTTTCTGGCTTACTTCGCTCTGTATAATAGACTCCAGTTTCTCCACCTCATTAGAACTGATTCAAATGTATTCTTTTTAATGGCTGAGTAATACTCCATTGTGTATATGTACCACAACTTTCTTATCCATTCATCTGCTGAAAGAGACACACGTACCCCAATGTTCATCACAGCATTGTTTATAATAGCCAGGACATGAAAAGATTTCTTTGTGGAAGCGTTTAGCAGTCTTAATTCCAGTTATTCCTAAAGTCCAGGCACATTTCTTCCCTTGGGCATTATGAAGTGCTTTCTAATAAAATATCCATCCTCAAGGAGATAAAAATGAGCCAAGAAAATAGAAATATAATTTTAATCTAAGTGATTTGGCAACTAGTAAGCAAATATTTTGTTGTGCTTAGCCTGAGGAAATTAGGAAAGGTTGGATAGAGGCACAGCATTCACTGAATGTTCCCAATTAGAGTTTCAATCAATTAAGAACAATCAAGAAATTATGACGTGATCCCTTTTCTTAAGGTTCTAACAATTTCATTGGTAGAAAATTGAAACTTAATAACATAATTAAACAAATGTCCATTTATGATTACATCTGAGGTTCAGACTAATAATAATTTAGAGAAGAAACAGTTGGCTATGACTTAACAGAATTAGGAAGATGTGGACCTACAAAACACCTTGAAGGACTTTAAGAATTCAGTTCATTCATCCAGACCATTTTCTGATTAATCACTACTATACCATAGGTGGTTAATAATATTAATGATATAATAATGAACAAATTAAGGATCTTACTCTGGGAAAGCTTTTAGTATACTGCTGCTGCTAAGTCACTTCAGTCGTGTCCAACTCTGTGTGACCCCGTAGACGGCAGCCCTCCAGGCTCCCCCGTCCCTGGGATTCTCCAGGCAAGAACACTGGAGTGGGTTGTCATTTCCTTCTCCAATGCATGAAAGTGAAAAGTGAAAGTGAAGTCGCTTAGTCGTGTCCGACTCTTAGTGACCCCATGGACTGCAGCCCACCAGGCTCCTTGGTCCATGGGATTTTCCAGGCAAGAGTACTGGAGTGGGCTGCCATTTAGTATACTAGTAAAGATAAATCTGGAAACAAATTTAAAGCTTGAAAAAAAAAATACATGATCAACTTTCAGGTTAAAGAAAGCTTCTGGGCTTCCCTGGTGGCCCAGGGAAAAAGAAGCTGCCTGACAATGCAGGAGACATGGGTTCGATCCCTGGTCCGGGAAGATTCCACATGCCACGGATCAAATAAACCTGTGCACCACAACTATTGAACCTGTGCTCTGGAGCCAGTGATAAGCAAATACTGAGCCCATGTACTCCAGAGTCTGTGTTCCACAATAACAGAAGTCACTGCATTGAGAAGCCTACACACTCGAAGTACAGAGTAGCCACTGCTTGCTGCAGCTGGAGAAAAGCCTGCATGCAGCAATGAAGACCAAGCACAGCTGAAAAGAAAAAAATAAAATTTTAAAAGAAGAATGCTTCCTTTCATCAATATGTAAAGTAATCACAAACATACTTTTTAATATAGACTCAAAATTATCTTTTGTATTCACAACCTCTATTACATTTAGTTTCTGGCTATCACATTTAACTGTGAATGGCTAACATGGGACTCTTAACATTTCCACTGAATCTTTCTACAGTAACTTGCCACTTTGGTGGTATATTTTCTTTGTGTAAAAGCAAGTAAAAACTGGTTTTCTATGGCAAAGTTTCTTTTAAACACATCCAGAAGTGCTATTTGAGTTTGCAGGCATTCTCTCCAGCTATTTTATCTAAGAACTTGTCATTTTTAAGAAAAAAAAGATGTTTTTGTTTTTGGTTTGTTGCAAAGGTCCTGTTATCACAATATTTGTTGAATGGGCAGCTGCTCCAGATTGACTGATCAAATCCCCACTTACAGAATTTAGTTGGAGGAAGAGATGATTTCATGAGAATCAAAAACAGGGTTGAATTAGGGTCAGGACAGTGGAAATAGAATCATTCTAGAATTAAGACAATGCATCAATGTACGTATGATTGTCTGTGTTTTCTTCTCCCACATTGAGGTGCTGGCTTCCTCACTTTCTCATAGTTTCTTCTTCCTTTTGATGTAACACACTCATAACTTAAGCTAACTAATCAACCCTTATACACTAGGCTAACTCGTGAATTCTCATAACTTGAGGTAACTCATAAGTTGTCACAGAGTCTACTTCATGGATCCTGCATTCTTCTAGCTTTAGCTGCTGTTCCATCTGCCCAGATATTACTTTGAAAATGAGGATTTCATTTGCACCCTGGAGAAACTGTTCACTTCTATTTTAATTAACTATGGCTGGGAGAACTATGGATGTCCCTGGTGGCTCAGACAGTAAAGAACCTGCCTGCAATGCAGGAGACCTGGGTTTGATCCCTGGGTTGGGAAGATCCCCTGGAGGATGACATGGAAACCAACTCCAGTATTCTTAACTGGAGAATCCCATGGACAGAGGAGCCTGATAGGCTACAGTCCATGAGGTTGCAAAGAGTGGGGCACAAATGAGTGACTAAGCACAGCACAGGGAGAACTACGGCTGTCCAAGCCTCACCCATTAATATGGGCTTGGCTGGGGTGGGTACCACGATGTCTTACACACCATGGAAGTGTTACTTGGAGGAGAAAGTTTTAGTCCATCTTGTGATGATACATGTAGGTTGAATGAAAATAAAGTAAGGGAATTGTAAGCAGCTTTAAAATGAAAGAGCAGGTACTTAATCCTCAACTGAAATTTATAGAATAATTTACATGAAAATAACTTAAGATAAACAGTAAACATATATTTAAGCATATATTCAACAATTTCTCCTGTCTTCTCAGAATTTCTATTATTCATTTTATTTTTCCTTTCCTAGCCTCTGTTAATTAACACTATCTATGATTCTTACATGCAGGCCAACACTAAAATATAGCTTATAAAACAGTTTTATTTATTCATATTTTTTCCTTCTTTTTTTTTAACCAGAAATTTTACCCTTATAAAGTAGTAAGCTATTTTATTTTTCATTTGCTGAGTTAATAGAAATTATTCTAAAATATTATGTAAAGAAAACATTTAGTACAATCAGAATTAATGCTGAGTTTTTTCCTATAGTCAAATACTACAATTTATTATAATGCTGGTGAATCACCTTGGTATATAATACCATGGTTATAGAAAATTGGGTGGCAGAACGGAATTTTTCAGCTCAAGCAACAATATAATAATAAAATCTATGCTTTACTAATGTCCAAGTACTTTATTTTTAGGAATTCTGTGCAAGCAGAAAATACACAACACTTTTGACTTACTGACTGAAGAACTTATATACACCAACACTATACATGTATACCAGTTTGGAGCTGTGCTCCATCATAGATGTAGGGGCTATGATGACAGTTAGCCTCATGGTAGTCCAAGCATTCTAGAAGAATTGAGATTCTGAGAGCATGGGTCAGAGTGATAACAATGCATTCAGATCCTCCTTGAACATGGCTTCCACATCACTACTGGAACTCTTCAATGGACTAGTCTTCCTCAGTATCCCTCTTAATACATCTCCAAATATTTTCCTGAAGATGTTTTAGTTACCTTCTACTAAAAGTCACCTTATGTTACCAGATACTAAAGACATTCTGTCACTTAAAAAAAATGCATTTAGCTGATAAAGTATTTTATCCAGTTCCATGAGTGTGGATCTTTCATGGATTTTCTTTTATTACTATTATTTACTTATATATTTATTTTGGCTGCTCTGGGTCTTTGTTGCTGTGCACGAGCTTTCCCTAGTTGCTGTGAGCGGGGATCACTCTCCAGTTGGGGTTTGTGGGCTTCTCAATAGAGTGGCTTCTCTTGCTGCACAGCACAGGCTATAAGGCATGCAGGCTTCAGCAGCTGTGGCACCCAGGCTTAGTTGTCTTGAAGTATGTGGAATTTTCCCTGACCAGGGATCAAACCCATGTCCTCTGCATTGGCAGATGGATTCTTAATCAATGGACCACCAGGGAAATCCTTTCATAGATTTTCAGTCATGGACTTGATGAAGACAATGCTAAATGCCCATTGTTCTTAACAGCAATGCTACTACAATAAAACTTGTAATTTGTCTTCCGTCAAATCTCTCAATTTTGCGATTCCAAATCTGCACAAGAGATATTTTCTAACAAAATTTGTTAAATAACCTGAATTTTTTGTTTTGATTGAAGAGAATGTAAAGCATTTTCTCCTACTAGTGGTGGTAGTGGTTTAGTTACTAAGTCCTGTCCAACTCTTGCGACCCCATTGACTATAGCTCTCCAGGCTCCTCTGTCCATGGGATTTCCCAGGCAAGAACACTGGAGCAGGTTGCCATTTCCTTCTCCAGGGCATCTTCCCCAGCCAGGAATCAAATCCACATCTCTTGCATTTCAGGCAGATTCTTTACCACTGAGCAACCAAGGAAGCCCCACCTAATACCAAATACTAAGTGTATTATTGAAATATTAAAGCAAAGTTGTACTAATCTCTGATCAATGGAAATGACAGAAAGCCCTGAAATGAATCAAAGTATACTTATATAAATCAATCCATAATGTGGCAAAGTAAATGACATAGAAACTCATGTAACTATTTGGGAGAAAATATTAGATCCTTATCCTATTCATATAAAAATATTTTGAATTTAAGATTTAAATGTAAAAATAACATAATAAGAGTACTAAAGTAGAACCAAGCAGAACCCTGCAGGCTCTCCCCCAAGCACAAAACTGAGAAATTAATGATTAGGACAAAAGAGTCACAGACTCAGTGTCTGATAAACATTCCTGACTTGTTTTAAATATGCTATAACTGCCACTAGAGGAAAAAATGGTAACTATATGAAGACCACATTGTAGCCATGACATAAGCTGCTCCGTCTTGGGCTGTGCTAAGTCTATGGCTAGTACAATTCTAAGAATGAGCCTCAAGAGAATGGGATTAACATTACTGATTGTAATCTATATCTTTGTGTGCATCAAAATAATTGTACCTTGTTCTGCCCATGTATGTAAAGTGGGAAGCTAAAATTGTCAGCAAAGAGATGCTATGTCAACCCCAGTTGACATACATCACTCTTGGAATATGACACCCTATGTCAGCATGAAGAAGTTACAGAAGATAGAATTCATCCCTAATCCCCCAGAAGCAGAATGATGTTTGATGGTGGGGAAGTGAAAGAAGCTCTTTACCTTTTTCCTGTTTGCCTGTTTCTGTTCCCCTCTAACCTTAAAAGAGTCTAATTATAGGAATGAGATCACTAAGAAATGGACACTAACTTCTAGTGGAATAAGTCAGAAAGAGAAAGAGAAGCATTGTATGATATCCATTATATGTAGACAAAAAATGATACAAACGAACTTATTTACAAAACAGAAGCAGACTTACAGACTCAGAGAATGGATTTATGGTTACCAGAAGAGAAGCATGGGGGAAGGGATAGTTATGAAGTTTGGTATCAACATGTACACACTGCCATGTTTAAAAGTATAACCAACAAGGCCCTACTGTATAGCGCAAGGAACTCTGCTTAATGTTATGTGCCACCCTGTGAATAGGAGGGAAGTTTGAGGGAGAATGTATACGTGTTTACATATGGCTGAGTCGCTTTGCTGTGCACCTAAAACTATCACAACATTTGTCATTGGCTATAGTCTGTGTGTGAAAGTCACTTAGTCGTGTCCGACTCTTTGCGATCCCATGGACTAGTCCATGGAATTCTCCAGGCCAGAATACTGGAGTGGGTAACCTTTCCCTTCTGCAGCAGATCTTCCCAGCCCAGGGATCAAACTGAGGTTTCCCACATTGCAGGTGGATTCTTTACCAACTGCAGAGTTCTTGTGGCTCAGCTGATAAAGAATTTGCCTTCAATGCAGGAGATCTGGGTTCCATCCCCAGGTCGGGAAGATCCCTGGAGAAGGAAATGGCCACCCACTCCAGTATCCTTGCTTGGAGAATTCCAGGGACAGAGGAAGGGGACAGGCTGAAGTCTATGGAATCGCAAAGAGTCGGACATGACTGTGCGACTAACTTGTAATGTTTTCTTTACCAACTGAGCTATCAGGGAAGCCCAACTATACTCTAATATAATATAAAAAGTTAAAACAAAGAAAGAAGCTAACTCCTGACTTATGCTCTCCTGAATGTACATTGCTACTGCTAAGTCACTTCAGTCGTGTCCAACTCCGTCCAACCCCATAGATGGCAGCCCGCCAAGCTCCTCCATCCCTGGGATTCTCCAGGCAAAAACACTGGAGTGGGTTGCCATTTCCTTCTCTAATGCATGAAAGTGAAAAGTGAAAGTGAAGTTGCTCAGTCAGTGTCTGACTCTTCGCAACCCCACGGACTGTAGCCTACCCAGGCTCCTCCGTCCATGGGATATTCCAAGCAAGAGTACTGGAGTGGGTTGCCATTTCCTTCTCCACTGAACGTACATTAGGCCATGTCTAACCTGTAGATTCTTACCCTAGATAAAAAGAGGTAAGACTAGCTCTCTACCCTCAACAGCCCCCTTAGCAGTCATGCAGGCAGATCACACAGGCAAGACGTCTGCAGAGAGAATCAGCCAGTTTGCACTCAATGGAAAATGATGCAAAACCGAGCCTCATGCCTTGATGATTCACTGAGATTCTCCCTCCTCCCCAAGTTTTCCCTTTAAAAGCTATCATGGCTGACTAGAATCTGATCTCTGGACACAAGTCCTCCATCTATCTCCTCAGCCTGCTGGCATTTATGATTAAAGCATCTTTCCTTTCTATAGACATTTGCCTCTGAAATCATTGGCTTATGAGTGACAAGCAGCAGAACCTAGGTTTGGTTACAAAAGGATATATGGATGATATATTATAGAAAAAGTTCTTCTGAAGCATATGTACAAAACATACATAAGAAATGATCCAACACTTTATTAATGATTGAAATATTTTGTTTTGAACAATATAAATAAAATAGGAAATAGAGTAAATATCAGTATTAAATAGCTGTTCTCTCTGAATGATGGGATTTCTTTTTTCCTTTGACTTATTCTTATTATAAATTTCTCCATGATTAATGTAGTTTATTTTGTAATTAAAATTGATGTTAGAGAAAAAAAGGTTAAATGGTATTTGTTACTGACTTAGCACATAAAAGCATTGAAACTTTTTCCATAAAAGAAAAGAAAAAAGGTATTTCCTGTTGCTTCATATTTAAATTGTCTTCAAGTTTACATTTTTCTACAACTTTCATTTATCAACTCAGTTTGTTATAGATTTCAATTTTAATCCACTGAAATTTTTCACAGCTGCCATTTCTTCATGATGATACATTCTACTAGAGTTTATAATTAAAATAATACCAAAGAATGTCTAACAATATTCATAGTAATTTATTTGTAAATTTCATCACTCAGATTAATTTTAAATAGTCTTAATAAAAGCTTTGTATTCATCATTCAGTTTAAAATTTACATGGAGATAAGGATTTTTAAAAGATATAGTAAATTGTGGTTTTTTTTTTTGATTTGTCAAATTATGGTCACAAGATTTCCCATGCTTTGTGCTAGCACAATGGCACAGTTACATCATGCGTGCAATATCCCATGTAAACTGCAGGACTGATACTCTTTCAAAAATTTTTGCAATTTTTAAAAACTTTTTTCTTAGTATTTTTGATACTGCAACAATTAGTTGCAATTACATTGCAACTGTCCAACGCAATTAAAAGAATAGTAAGTTAATCAGCATTAGGAATAGAAGAAACTTAAAGATGTGACTATTTCTGCTATTCCACTAACTCCATGTAGAATTTCATCTTGTTGACATAAACATATGGTACCACTGACATCCTTACGTATCAGTTCATTTTCCTTTCCTAATACTTTAGCTCTATTTTTCTCTTGTCCGGTGGAGCAAAAAAGTCCAGATGCTTAATACATTAAGATTTAGTTGATTATAAGGATAATAGTTTAAACACTGTGCTATTTCCTCTAGACCTACTTATTCTAATGGAGAGTTTTAATTATTTTTACTTTGAAAACATGTAATATAGATTATTTCAAAGACTCCTGCAATAGTCTCAGGATCTTTGAATTTGTCATGAATGAATATACAAAGAATCCAAACTACAATCCTTTTTATTTGCTTTATATTTCATTCATTTCATAAAATAATCTTTTGATTTTTTAAAAAACATTAATTCCAAGCAATATCTTCTCCAGCCTGTGGTGTCCATCATTATGGCACTGGCATTTCACAGTGAACTTCCTCCAAGAAAAACACTTTTATCTTATAAACATATTTTTCTTCCCCCATCTCTCCACCCTTGAGAATTCTAAGCAGCACCTTCTATGCTAACTAGATTGCATCCAGATTTTCCTGGCTCTCATCCACATTTACAGGCTCTTTGATTGCCTGCAATCTTGTGCATAAAATACCAATTTGCTTTGTGCTCCCTCAGGCTTTCATTAAGTTATAAAAGCTGAGGGTGGTGACCTTGTGCTTTATTATGACTAAGTATTGCCACAATCTCAATGTTTTCCTAATGCATATTTATTGATGATATCTAAAATATCTGGCTTCGAAAAATGCCATTTCCTCCTGTTGGACCTCTTCCAGTGGGAATCATACAGGCTTGGAGTTCTTTGAACGGCAAGATCTTTTCAATATAAGACCTGGAAATAATGGGAAAACTTTTTTTACACTTTTTTAGAATAGAGTTCATTAATCAGATGGTATTTATTTGAATGTAAGTAACAAAAAATACATCTAAGTGGCTTTTTAAATGGAGGTTATTTTCACATTTAATAAAATGTCTTAAAAAAAATGTCTAGGGAGGCACGGTGTTCAGCAGCTCAACAAAGCTGTGAACTCACACAAGAAAATCTTGAATAGGGTTTTACAGTTCACCTCAGCTAGATGGTGATAACTGTTTTCGGATTAGCAGCTGTCCCTATGTACGTCTAACTTGGAATTAGAGGGGGAAAAATTACAATCTAATTGGGAATATGATAGAGCAAAGAGAAAGCTATTTCAGACACAAAACACATCTTTCAATAATTTGAGGAATTAAGGGCAGGGAAAATGCTTAGCTCACTTTTTTAGCATTCCCATTTGTTTAAACATAAAATGTCACTCCTTGAAAAGTAAAAAGACATATCTATTAGACAGCGTGGGCAGAGGAGGTTGCAGTGGCATCAAGAGTTGATCCCCAAACATAATTCTCTGTACCAGGGGTTCTTTGTGAAGAGGAGGTGACCTCCAGTGACAGATAAGTTTTGTTTTACCTCTACTATGGCTTGTTTATTTTTGTATATCTGGAGTGTTCAGTAGAAAGTCAAGAGGGTAAGTGAGGTCTCAGGGTGACATCCAATTTAGTTGAAAGTTCCTGTTTATCAGTTCCCCATTTTACCCTTTATTCCAGCATTAGGTCGGTAATACCTTGGTCCATCTCCCCAAGGCTAGTAGAACAAACACTATGAAAGATTTTTTAAATGTTCTATTATTTTCTAGTTTACTTATTTTTAAGACATATCATTAGAAGCAGGATTCTGATTATTATTTGCACACCTAATTTATTTTGCTTGTGAGACAGGTTTAGTAACCAGGAGCTAAACCATTCTAAGTTGTTAGATGAGCAGGGTTTTCTCATCATGGTACATGCAGTTCATTGACAAACAGCCTTCCTTGTCTTTCCTCATTTCTCAGGAAACACAAAGCACAAAGGGAAATTTAAAAATTCCTTATGCATTCTTTAGTGAGGATAATTTTTATTTTTTAGATTTCCAGTACTGGTGCTACTTAAAATTTACTTGTTTTTATGTTTTGATTCATGTTTAACATTCTTATTCACAGCCATAAGCAAATTAACATTGTTTGCTAAGGCTATATACAAAAGATATTTGCTTTTATTCGTGCTTCAAATGTGAAGGGCATCTGGTATGATTTTTTTTTTAATCCAGGTAATATTAAAAAAAATGGGAAAAGAACTTTTTACGTAGGATTAACTGACATAAACTGACTCTTTGGAATCTAAGTTTTGAGCATTTAAATGGCTGCCATCAGTGCACAGTAAGAAATGAAGGAGAATCCAATGACTACAGATTGTGAATCAGTTGATTCTAATGGCAATGGATAGCTGAACAGAAGAGAATGAGAAGCTTAACTTTAAAAATTCTCAGATTGTACTTATAATCTTCATATCACTGTGATGCTTTCATAATTATTTTAATATCTCATGCTTTACAGACCTTAATATAATTAAACATTACCCTTTTACTGTATATTTAAGTTAATTGTATCTATTCTATGATGATGCTGTGAAAGTGCTGCACTCAATATGCTAGCAAATTTGGAAAACTCAGCAATGGCCACGGGACTGGAAAAGGTCAGTTTTTATTCCAATCCCAAAGAAAAGTGAAAGTAAAAGTCACTCAGTCATGTCAGACTCTTTGAGACCTCTTGGACTAAACAATCCATAGAATCCTCCAGGCCAGAATACTGGAGTGGGTAGCCTTTCCCTTCTCCAGGGGATCTTCCCAACCCAGGGACTGAAACCATGTCTCCTGCATTACACGTGGATTCTTTACCACCTCAGCCACCAGGGAAGACCAAAAACACTGGAGTGGGTAGCCTATCCCTTCTCCAGGGGATCTTCATGACCCAGAAATTGAACCAGGGCCTCCTGCATTGCAGGAAGATTCTTTACCCAGCTGAGCTACCAGGGAAGCCAGCAATGCCAAAGAATGTTCAAACTACCAGACAATTGCATTCATCTCACATGCTAGCAAAGTAATGCTCAAAATTCTCCAAGTCAGGCTTCAACAGTAGGTGAACTGAGAAATTCCAGATGTTCAAGCTGCGTTTAGAAAAGGCAGAGGAACCAGAGATCAAATTGCCAACATCTGCTGGGCCATCAAAAAAGCAAGAGAGTTCCAGAAAAACATCTACTTCTGCTCTATTGACTATGCCAAAGCCTTTGACTGTGTGGATCACAACAAACTGTGGAAAATTCTTCAAGAGATGGGAATACCAGACCACCTTACCCTGTCTCCTGAGAAACCTGTATGCAGGTGAAGAAGCAACAGTTAGAATCAGACATGGAACAGGAGACTGCTTCCAAATTAGGAAAGGAGTACCACAAGGATGTATATTGTCACCCTGCTTATTTAACTTATATGCATCATGTGAAATGCTGGGCTGGATGAAGCACAAGCTGGAATCAAGATTGCTGGGAGAAATATCAATAACCTCAGATATGAAGATGAGGTTCATATGAAGATGACACCACCCTTATGGCAGAAAGTAAAGAAGAAATAAACATCCTCTTGGTGAAAGTGAAAGAGGAGAGTGGAAAAGTTGGCTTAAAACTTAACATTCAAAAAACAAAGATCATGGCATCCGCTCCCTTCACTTCATGGCAAATAGATGGGGAAACAATGGAAATAGTGACAAACTATATTTTCTTGAACTCCAAAATCACTGCCGATGGTGACTGCAGTCATGAAATTAAAAGACACTTGTTCTTTGGAAGAAAAGCTATGACCAACCTAGACAGCATATTAAAATGCAGAGACATTACTTTGTCAACAAAGGTCTGTCTAGTCAAAGCTATGGTTTTTCCAGTAGTCATCATGGATGTGAGAGGTGGACCATAAAGAAGCCTGAGCACCAAAGAATTGGTGCTTTTGAACTGTGGTATTGGAGAAGATGCTTGAGAGTCCCTTAGAGAGCAAGGAGATCAATCCAATCAATCCTAAAGGAAATCAGTCCTGAATATTCAATGGAAGGACTGATGCTGAAGCTGAAGCTCCAATACTTTGCCCACCAGATGGGAAGAACTGACTCATTGGAAAAAGATCCTGAGGCTGGGAAAGATTGAAGGCAGGAGGAGAAGGGAACGACAGAGGATGAGATGGTGGGATGGCATCACTGACTCCATGGACATGAATTTGAGCAAGCTCTGGGAGTTGGTGTTGGACAGGGAAAGCTTGGCATGCTGAAGTACATGTGGACGCAGAGTTGCACATGTCTGAGCAACTGAACTGAACTGATTCTATAATGAATATTCCCTAAATGAACATGTTCTTATAAGTATTTTTTTTTTCTTTTATACCTGAGCTTTTCTTTGACAGCATTTCCAGAAGTAGAGAGGTTCAAATGGTGTAAAGTTTGGTTTGAGCTCATTAAATCAATTGTAATATTGCTATCAAAAGGTATTGCCTCCTGTCAGACATACAATTTCACTGTACCTTCCTTAGCATTGCATGCTACCAATTTTACCCCCATGGATTGCAGCCAGGCTCCTCTGTCCTCCACTACCTCCCAGAGTTTGCTCAAATTCATGTCCATTGAGTTGATGATGCCATCCAACCATCTCATCCTCTGTCGCCCCCTTCTCCTCTTGCCCTCAATCTTTTCCAGCATCAGGGTCTTTTCCAATGAGTTGGCTTTTCACATCAGGTGGCCAATGTATTCAAGCTTTAGCTTCAGTAGCAGTCATTCCAATGAATATTCAGTGTTATCTTTAGGGTTGACTTGTTTGATCTCCTTGTAGTCCAAGGGACTCTCAAGAGTTTCTTTCCCAGCACCACAATTCAAAAGCATAATTTTCAGTGCTCAGCCTTCTTTATGGTCCAACCTTCACATCTGTACAGAACTACTGAAAATACCATAGTTTTGACTATATGGAACTTGTGAGCAAAGTGATGTTTCTGCTTTTTAATATACTGTGTAGGTTTGTCGTAGCTTTTCTTCCAAAGCAAGTGTCTTTTAACTTAATGGCTGCAGTCACCATCTGCAGTGATTTTGGAGCCCAAGAAAATAAAATCTGTCACTCTTTCCACTTTTCTCCCATCTATTTGCCATGAAGTGATAGGACCAGATGCCATGACCTTAGTTTTTTGAATGTTGAGTTTTAAGCCAGCTTTTTCACTCTCTTCTTTCACCTTCATCAAGAGGCTCTAGTTCCTCTTCACTTTCTGCCATTAGAGTGGCATTATTTGTATATGAGGTTGTCGATATTTCTCCTGGAAATCTTGATTTCAGCCTGTGATTCATCCTGCCCAGGATTTCGCATGATGTACTCTGCATAAAAGTTAAATAAGTTGTCCCTTTTTATACTTTAATAAAACTCTGCTACACACACACACACAAAAAAAAAAAAGTTAAATAAACAGGGTGACAATATACAGCCTTGACATACTCCTTTCCCAGTTTTGAATCAGTCTTTTGTTTCATGTCTGGGTCTGTTGCTTCTTGACCTGCATACAGGTTTCTCAGGAGACAGGTAAGGTGGTCTGGTATTCCCATCTCTGTAAGAATTTTTCACAGTTTGTTGTGATCCACACAGTCAATGGCTTTAGCATAATCAATGAAGCAGAATTAGATGTTTTTCTGTAATTCCTTTGATTTTTATATGATCCAATGAATGTTGGCAATTTGAGCCAGAGCTGAGTGGTACAAGACTGTTCTTTGCTCCCTTTTTCTTGATTCTCCAGTTTTTGGGTCATAAGACAAGTGTTCAAATATAAAGAAGCCAGTTTCAAAGCTGTGTGTTCATTTGGAACATCTGGGAGAGCAAACTGAATTCCTTCCTCATTCTTATCCTCCAGGTTCAGTCTAAGCAAAAGCCCTTTTTTGGTGGAAGACCTTCTGTAGCCATATCCAGAATAATTACTTCCTTATGCCTTTGAGATGATAATGCATTCAAGGCTTTCTACTCACATATTTCCTTCCCCCATTTTTTTTTAATTTTTCAAAACTTTTTGAGCATTCTAAATTATAATTCAAAAATATTTTCAACTTCAAACAAATATAAGGTGTCATAGTTTATCAAGGGAATCTGTCTGATTTTCCAAACCATAGAATCACAGCCTACCCATTCTGCCTAATAGCAAATGAAAGACACTGCATAAAATAATTGAATAAATATAGAAAAAAAAAAGAAAGAAAACACATTAATGTTTCTGGATTTTTATCAGAAAAATTCTTATTTATATCCCTTCCAATCATGTTTTCCAATCCATAAAATCAGACTTTTATTATATTAAATGATTTTGAAGAATACCTTCCATTTTGCTAAAGCCAAGGTGTAAAGAATGCTCAAACTATGACACAATTGCAGTCTTCTTACATGTTAACAAAGTAATGCTCAAAATTCTCCAAGCCAGGCTTCAACATTACATGAACCATGAACTTCCAGATGTTCAGGCTGGATTTAGAAAAGGCAGAGGAACCAGAAATCAAATTGCCAAAATCTGTTGCGTCACCAAAAAACCAAGAGTTCCAGAAAAACATCTACTTCTACTTTATTGACTATGCCAAAGCCTTTGACTGTGTAGATCACAACAAACTGTGGAAAATTCTTCAAGAGATGGGAATACCAGACCACCTGACCTGCCTCCTGCGAAACCTCTGTGCAGGTCAAGAAGCAACAGTTAGAACTGGACATGGAACAACAGACTGGTTTCAGATTGGGAAAGGAGTATGTAAGGCTGCATCTTGTCACCCTGCTTATTTAACTTATATGCATAGTACATCATGAAAAATCCCGGACTGGATGAAGCACAGCTGGAATCAAGATTGTCAGAAGAAATAACAGTAACCTCAGATATGCAAATGACACCACACTTATGGCAGAAAGCAAAGAAGAACTAAAGAGCCTCTTGATGAAAGTGAAAGAGGAGAGTGAAAAAGTTGGCTTAAAACTCAACATTGAAAAAACTAAGATCATGGCATCTGGTCCCATCACTTTATGGCAAATGACAGGGAAACAATGGAAACAGTGAGAGATTTTATTTTCTTGACCTCCAAAATCACTCCAGAGGGTGACTGCAGCCATGAAGTTAAAAGATGCTTGCTCCTTGGAAGAAAAGCTATGACCAACCTAGATAGCATATTAAAAAGCAGAGACATTACTTTG